>NC_041399.2:203540925-203860925 GCF_900747795.2 Erpetoichthys calabaricus | reverse complement strand
AGATAGAGAAAGGCACTATATGATAGATAGATAGATAGATAGATAGATAGATAGATAGATAGATAGATAGATAGATAGATAGATAGATAGATAGATAGATAGATAGATAGAGAAAGGCACTATATATAGATAGATAGATAGATAGATAGATAGATAGATAGATAGATAGATAGATAGATAGATAGATAGATAGATAGATAGATAGATAGATAGATAGATAGATAGATAGATAGATAGATAGATAGATAGATAGATAGAGGCACTAAATAACAGATCCCTTAATGGTGTATTTGAGCAGGGCAGAGTGACTAACAGCATAAATAACATTTTTAAACGAGTTGAATGCCATGTTAGATTTCCTGCACATTTTGTGTTTGTGTTTCTCTCTTTTAAAGTTAAAATCCCAAGGTCAGGCATCTACGCAAAGGCTCTTTCTCTCTGTGGTGTAACTCATGTCTTGTCCCTTCTAGCCAATGTAAGCACTGGTGTGACAGACAGAGACACGCACTCAGGTGGGATTTTTTCCAAAAGGGGGGCTGCTTCGTCACGCACAAGACTGGATTTCTCTCACAGAAAAAGAAAAAGAGCATAGAAAACAACAAGTCATTGTGGCCAGTGGACTTTATGAATCACAAGAATGTTCAGAGGTTTGAAATAACAAAATGAAAACTAAATGTACAAAATGACTTAAACAATAAGAAGTCATCAATATGCAAAATATTTCACTATTCTAACTGTAAAACTCAGTTTTTCCTGTCAGCTTCAGTTTCCAGTTTAGTCCCAGCTGCAGAGAAACAGCACTGAGAAATGCAAGAAGAGTAAAAAGCAAAGTGCAGGAGGAGGAGGACGGCTCAGCTTAACACGTCCAAAATGCCCTGCGGTATACGAGCGTGTGTCACTTCAACTGCTGCTTGTTGTGATTTCAACGCAGAGCTCAACTCAACGCAGAAAAACTTATTCAGGTATTAAAAAGAAAGTGTTGCAGTCACGCTAAATAACACACAGCAGACTTTCCAAACCTCAGTTAAGCTCTGACGCAACTCCAGACTCAACAGATCAACACATCTAAGTAGCAAAAAAAAAAAAACACTCAGGGCTCGAGAAAATGAGGAAGTAAACAATGACAGAAAATTTAAAAATTCACTGACCAGTCTCTTTATTCCTCCATGTTTCCGAACAGTTCTTCTTGCTCTTCTGAACTTGGCCACATTAGCGATTGTCTCAGCCGCTAAACATTTCAGTTTTTTTTCTGGGGAGTCTAAAATGTTTACCATCATCTGTAAGCCTCCAAAGCCTGCAATAGCACGACGAATCTGTGAATTTCGACTGATTTCCTTTAAGATTTTTAGGGAACCAATCTAATGAAATATAAAGAAAAAAAAACCAGACGATTCACAATAAAATTAACAAATAAAACCTTATCAAGAGTCCGATTAAAATACATCACAAAAACAACATTAAGTAATACATAAATATTAAAGGCACTATATAATAGATAGATAGATAGATAGATAGATAGATAGATAGATAGATAGATAGATAGATAGATAGATAGATAGATAGATAGATAGATAGATAGATAGATAGATAGATAGATAGATAGATCAGGGTATTGCTCTGCAGCACAGCTCTACTAAACATTAATAACTGTACGCTTAACCCATTTAATCCCCCCCCCCCCCCACCCCCATTTATTTTTTGTTTAAAATGCCTCTGTGCTGAAAACATGCTGGCACACACACACACAGAGTATTTTCTCCACACTTGCAGACATTCTAATATTTTGGCAGGACTACTCACTTTACATTTGATTTCGTCTGTATCCAGCAAATTAATGAGCACTTCAAGGCCACCTACATCCCTGATGGCCAGTTGGCATGTCTCCTGTGCCAAATTAAAGTCTCGCATCGAGCACAAAGCAATCACAGTGGCTGTTTGGTTTCCTCCCTGAAATAAAAGACAATAAAAAATACAATAAATAAAAACTTTGAAAAGCTAGTTGGATATTTCTACTTATTCTGAGATGTCATCACCAGCTGTTTACAGAATTTTAAATTCTCAATAAATCAGAGCACAGAATTGAGCTCGGGCTATAAATATGTCTTGTCACTTGCAGGAATTCTCAGTTGTTGCCGCATTTATGGGGTCTATTGATAAGGGAGAAGAGACAGGGAGAGAAGTCAGGTGGAGAACTTTGTGAATTGTCTGGAATCTTAACATTAGTAAAACCAATAGGAACTGCTTATTGACTTTTGCCACACCAAAGAGCCTCCATGTCTGGTCCCTATTCAGGGTGTTGATGTAGAGGTGGTGTGCTTCCACATCGCTGGCAGGTTGGATTGGTCTCGTAACACTGAGGAACTATAGAAGACAAGGTAAAGGACACTTTTCATCCTTAGAAGACTGCGTTCCTTTAATGTGGGTAGTGACATCCATCACATCTTCTACAACTCTGTGATGGCCACTGTGATTTTGTATGCTGTGGTGTACTGGGCTGGTAACGTCACTTCAAGAGGATCCAGACCACCTTGGTCCAGCCAAAAAACCGAACTGAGCCAGAAATGGACTGGAGACCCTCAGATAATTACAGACTGGAATTGGTTTTTAAAAATGTATCAGACATCTTGGAGTAGCTGGAGATGAACTGACCACAAGAATGACAGCAACACAAACTTGCTCCAATTCTGCTCGATTATCTAAACTTTTGGGCTATGAGGGTCTCTTAAGTTCCACTATTAAGACCTGAAGTGAGCCATTTACGAATAAACAGCTTGAAAAATTTGAACTAAGCAGTTTTTCAGCTTCCTGCATGGGATTGGAGAAAAACTAAACTGCTTTATTACTCAGATATTATGATTTGAGATGTTTTTAGATTTTAATTCATAGTAGTGCTGATTAGATAACAGTAAGTGTGAAGCTCAACATACATTTAACTAGAAATAAGTAAATATTAACCATCTAAAGAAATGTAGATTTTAATTATATGTTTTATAGGCAGTTAGATATAAAAAGTATTAGGGAAAGTTCAGGGAGGAACAAACAGTTAAGTAAGAAAGAGGAGAATTAGGACAATTTGGTGCATTTCTCTCTATTATATAAAAAAATCCTGCGATGAGGCGAGACTTTTTTTGAAGAGATTTTTTCAAGTCCCATGAGAGAACACTTTGGCCATGAGATTTTTTCAAGTCCCGCCCTCCTCTCAATCATATTCAACCACGCCCATGATCCTCTCACCTCTCATTCGTGTGAATGCTTTTGACAGACACAGTTCCTGCTCTCTCAGCTCATAAATATTTACATTTTCCTCACTTGAAGTTTCCAATTAAAGAAGACGTGTTATGTCCAAATCTTATTGAAGAATTTCATCACGAAGGGTTATCAACAGAAGAAATGAGTACACGGGCAATCCTAGCATCAAGAAATGATGAAGTCAAACAAATTAATGTGAAAATTGTCGATCGGTTACACGGCAAATTGCTTAAATGCGTATCAATAGACTGTGCTGAAACAGTTGGTGGTGATTGTGCGGAAGATGAAAACATCAACTTACAATATCATGAAGAATAACTACAACCGTTATCACCTTCCAGTCTTCCACTGGCCGAATTACTGTAGTAAGAAGGATGTATCGTAATCCATCCATCCATTTTCCAACCCGCTAAATCTAAACACAGGGTCTGCTGGAGCCAATCCCAGCCAACACAGGGCACAAGGCAGGAACCAATCCCGGGCAGGGTGCCAACCCACCTCAGATGTATCGTAATGTTATTGCGTAATTTATGTATGAGTGATGGGCTATGAAATAGGACAAGATTAACTGTATTCAAAATTGGTCGAACAATTCTGACATGTAAAATTTTAACAAGCAACAAGGAAGGTAATGTAGTACATCTTCAGGGGATAACATTAGACACCAAAGGAGATCTTGATATGCCATTTGTATTAAAACACTAACAGTTTCCCATTAGAATAGCTTTTGTTATGACAATTAACAAATCACAGGGACAAACATTCAAAAAAGTTGGTTTATTTATTAGAGAGAAAGAAACGATATTCACTCCCGGGCAGTTATACGTTGCGTTGACACAATGTGAGTCCAAACACGGAATCAAAATTCAATGCAATATTGACGAAAAGTTAATTAAAAATAGTTTTTACTGAAGTTTTACAGTAAAAGTGTAAGTTTAAAAAGTATTTGCGTGTTCATTTCAAAGCCAAACAGAACAAAATCGTATAACGCAACGAATACCTCTAACGCAACATGAAACATAATTTTCTTTCGATTTATTATGTTTTACTATTTTTTAATATGGTTAATTACTCGCTGTAATAAAAAACAGTTAGTTCTATTATGCACATGTAACAATTCCCATGAAAATAAAAATCTGTTTAAAATGTACATCTGCATCCCCATACGCGAGCGGCAGAACCGCAAAGAGGCTCGTGTGTAGCACAGGCCCGGGGGTTGGCGAGTGAAACCAGCAGGAGGCAAAGCCGTTTAGCTTTATTATAAGAATCAAATTACATTTATAAAATAACACAGACCATCTTGAAGACAGAAAGGAAGTGTCATTCTTGCTGGATCAATGTTAAAATAAATACTGTAATAAAAATGCTAAAGATCTTTTAATATTAATTTCATCCAGATTCTTCTCTTTTCTGCTCTCGGGGGTACAGGTGTCGCCTTAGGGGTTTCTTTGATGGGCTTAGCAGCGTTAGGGATGCCAATGGCAGGTCTGGTGAGACAATGGCCTGCTACAGGTAACCAGGCCTGTTAAAGTCTCTAGGACCAGAGATTTATAACTGCAGGGTGAACTGTAAGGCTCCTATCGGTCACCATCGCCACCATATCTCTCACCCCTTCACTTGGGAAAGAGAAATAGATAACCTGGGTATCCCACCAGGGGTGGATCCAGACAAGAAGCCCACCGAATCAATCCTTAAACCGCCACATACTTGGGGGGTTAATGCACCCCTGGACGCCAAATACTTTTTTCTGCAATTTTTAAGGTAATGTCACAATTCACCAGGAAAAAGGGAAATTTTAATGGGACACCTATTTTTTTTCATTTTACACACTGCCAATGAACTGTAAAAACTATAATAAAAAAAAAAAATACTGCAACAATCTATTATTATACAGTGCATCTGGAAAGTATTCACAGCACATCACTTTTTCCACCTTTTGTTATGTTACAGCATATATTCCAAAATGGATTAAATTCATTTTTTTCCTCCGAATTCTACACACAACACCCCATAATGACAACGTGAAAAAAGTTTACTTGAGGTTTTTGCAAATTTATTAAAAATAAAAACATTGAGAAATCACATGTACATAAGTATTCACAGCTCTACAGGGAAAACTTGAAGGTTGGTGGCAGGATTGGCACTCTAGCCCCCATAAAAAAAACCTCACATTGTTCTAGTGTGGTGCTGAGGTGTCACCCGCTGCACTCGACTTGGTGGTTCATCATGTGGTGGGTGAAGCAACCCGCTATCAGCACCTGCTCCCAACTGCCATCACATGGAGATGGCAGCTTTGACTGGCATCGCAGGTCACATTTACACAAAGACCCACAGCAAGTAAAAATGGCCAACTGACATTACAAGATGTCTTTAACCCGAGTGAGGAAACGAGAATCTCAAGATGGAAAGCACACAAATATAAGACAATATGCATCCCAGCCAGGTGCCAATACTACCCAGTGCACCCTCATGCCACCCACGTCACCTAAAACAACAGAAGAAAGTCATTTTGCTCTTATTTAAAAGCAGATGGCACAGAAGCCCAGTGTTCTCTTTCTGGTCCCCGACGTCTCCTTTAAATTTTCCGCTGGTCTCTCTGAATTACCGTGGGGGCTTACTGGCTTTCTTGGGATGAACTCGTCATCCTCAGCAGGCCCCACTACCACAATACTTACTGGGCTTATTCAAGTCCACCGTGAACCCTATGCAGGACAGAGTGGTTAAGGATAATTGGTGTATTTTTAGATAATGATGTTATTCATTCATCTTCATCACCTTCATCTCAGCTAAGGGTTATGAAGAAACAATTTACAGAGATTTAGTGCTGTTAGTGAACTTCACTTGACAAAGCGCAGATCAGAGGCAGAGCACAGAAAATGCCAGGCGTATGGAGACTCTCAGCGGCCCAATTTCCCGTTGCTATAACTGCTTCATAGCCTGCCGGATTTCTCTGCCCCTCTGAAAATCTCCAGTCTCGAAGAAGTGAAAGTGCTCTCCATGAAATTTCACCTAATTTAGCTAAAATGGAAAGTGGGCACTTTCCATTATGGAATAAATAAAATCTTCAACAAGGAATGTTCACCGTAAGGTACAAGTCTTAAAGAAACTTGAAACAATTCTTGTAAATGTCTACATTTACAAGTTACAAGGCTTACAAGTTAAGTCATCAGATGGACTCGACCAATTAAACATTAGTGTGGTGTTTGAGGCTTATATGCCATCATCCACCCTTTCATTTTAAATGCAATTCAGGGAGTAAAAGCCAAAGTGGCAGAATTGAACACAACACAACGCAGGGGCTCACCTTGGACAGGACAGGTCTATGATGTGACTTTACTGAAGATACAAACTAGCTTGGTCCAATTATAGTGGCCAATGAACTGCTTTTGGCTGTAATTTAGGAGGCAGCAGTGGAGGGGATGAGTCAGTCACATCCATCCATCCATTTCCATACCTGCTTAATCCACTTCAGAGTCATGGGGAGAGGAGGATCATCCCAGTAACACTAAGCACAAGACAAGAAACTGCCTGGAAACTGACATCCACAGCAGACCAACACTCACTTATACAGCGTCCAGGTCAGCGTAGGCAGTCAGGACATCAGAGTGATGTGACAGAAACACAAACATGGAAACAAGGAGAACAAGGAAAGTCCATACAGTGACCAGGTCAGCAATCAACCCCAAGACTGAGGCAATAGAGAGCTGACACAGTGTGGCAGTACACTACTTAGATAGATAGATAGATATGAAAGGCACTATATAATAGATAGATAGATAGATAGATAGATAGATAGATAGATAGATAGATAGATAGATAGATAGATAGATAGATAGATAGATAGATAGATAGATAGATAGATAGATAGACATGAAAGACACTATATAATAGATAGATAGATAGATAGATAGATAGATAGATAGATAGATAGATAGATAGATAGATAGATAGATAGATAGATAGATAGATAGATAGATAGATAGATAGATAGATAGATAGATAGATAGATAGATAGATATGAAAGGCACTGTGGCAGATGGTGGCCGGCGCCATTACCCAGCTGGGATGCCTCTGAGGTGGAAGGACAGTCAGAGAGGACTTCCAGGGGATGCTCACTTCCCCGAACTGTTATTTGGCAGCCCCCCTGGGTTGCAACGGCACCTCAGATTCCTGCAGGGCTTTGTGGGAATTACTATGCCACAAGGGGGAGCTGTGGGAACTGCAGGAGCCGCAGAACCCTATTTTGGGCTTCAGCCGAACTTAGGAGCAATTCCAGACCTCCTTAATGAACCACCTGATTATGATCCTGGGTGTGGCTTAAAAAGGGGCCAGCCACCTCCCAAAAGAAGCCAGAGTTGGATGATGAGGCTGGTGAGGCTCATATTTGAAAGAGAAAAGAGGCTGCAAGACCCTAGAGGAAAGGGGACAGAGTTGTACCCATCTTGGGATTATTGGTATCCGTCCTTGGGGATTACTCTGGATCTGAGTGCCTTTCCATTAAAATAAAGGCTTTTGTTGGACTGAGCTGGTGGCATTGTCTATTTGTGTCGGGCTGGGGCTGCAGGCACACCCCTGGTCTTCACAGCACTATATGATAGATAGATAGATAGATAGATAGATAGATAGATAGATAGATAGATAGATAGATAGATAGATAGATAGATAGATAGATAGATAGATAGATAGATAGGAAAGGCACTATATGATAAATAGATAGATAGATAGATAGATAGATAGATAGATAGATAGATAGATAGATAGATAGATAGATAGATAGATAGATAGATAGATAGATAGATAGATAGATATGAAAGGCACTATATAATAGATAGACAGATCGATTGAACTGAAAGGCACTATATGATGAATTAGCAGATCACATTTTTGCTGTTCAGCACTCAGAGCCTTCCATTCCAGAAGAGAGTCCTCAGAAGTGGAACATGTGCAGGCCACATTCTGCTGGAAATGTAAACCATTTGTCTGTTAGCAGTAGGTGTTCCTCTATTCCCCTTTCTGCCTTTGACATTCTTTAACCTTCAAACACAGGGTTATCATCATGTCCTATTATAAAAATAATATAATTGCACTAAATTGCTACAAAAACCTATGATTCTATCATGTTGACTTTCTCTGGAAAATTTTCGGCTATAAAATGGTTGATGTGATGATGAAAGCTGGGGATTTATCTGGACTACCCCATCAGAAGCATTCTTTTAGCCTTTAAAGCCAGGGTTTAGATAAATAACAGACAATATGCCGCATTGTAGAAGATTTACTGGGCCATTTGTTCATGCAGACGTACGCGACTGGGGTCCTGTTTCTGGCCCTTTCGCTGTTATTTATTAGGATTTTAAATTACTGTTTGAGAGAGTTAGCACACCCCCCACAGTGTGACCATTTTATTACAATTGTAAGTCAATCTAGACTAATGCGCAGAACACATTTGCACCAGAAAAAAAAAAAAACTTTTAACAGATAAACTTTTCCTTCTGATTTTTCTGTTTTTTAAAGTAGACACAGAGTGTGACACTATGGCTAAAGTCCATGTCACCTTTTGCGACTTTCCCATCAATTATCAGTTGTGGCCTTCATTTACATAATCTCAGCGAGTCGGTGCGCTGTCATGAAGCCAGTTGTGTAAAATGACATGCCCAGTGACTCAGTCCTTCTAGTCCACAACTCACTCCAGCAACATCAGGTAGCTTTGACGTTAGTCGCAGGGGCGATATTGGCCACACAAGAGCTGACAGCCAATGAGCACTCACTGGCAACTACAACACATGGAATGCAGCAACGAGGAATAAGGAATGGGAGTGTCTTGGACCACACAATCAGAACAGAAGCTGGCCTGCCTGATATCTCCAGTTTTATGGACCACAACAGAATGGGGAAAAAGCAAAGACTGAGGGGGTGTTTGGGGGCTGAACTCACCAATCCTGTTAACCCTTCGTACCTCACCTGTTCCATCAGACATCACTCTGTTGGCTGTCACTAAAAGGGTGCAACTGTGCTGGAAGGTCAGCAAGCAGCCACTAAATTTGACTTATTTCAGTCTTAAACTGACGAAGTCCAGCAAGAAGATCAGCATTTCAGTTTGAAAGTCTGACATACCCAACAAGTACAGGGTGGCCCATGAAAAAGTGGCCCACCTCCACCGAGTCTCGTCTCGTCTCGTCTGTCACCAAGAGTGTACATGAGCATCCTGAAATGGGCACAGAGATGTTTTGACAGACAAGGGGATCACTTGCAGCATCTTCTGTAAATGTGAGTACCAAATCTGATCGTCTCGGTGGAGGTGGGCCACTTTTTCGTGGGCTACCCTGTAGAAGTCATGTAACATGGCCATTACCTTTAGCTGGTACCTAATCTGTCTCACAGCACTTTAAATTCTGCTTGGGACATCTTCTGTGTGGATATGCCTGCTCCCCTGAGGCCTTGGGTGGGGGTCTCTCCCCCATTTTCTCATCTGTCTTGGGGAAGACATAACTTTAACTGTTTGAAGGAGTGTGGGCGGGCACGCTCAGTGCTGATGGGATATGCTCTACCCCCTACTAGGCTATAATAAAATGCATGGGCTTGGAAAGTGAATGATTGGATGAAGTGTAATAAGCACATGCACTTCAACTCCGCACTCATCTGTTAGTTTGTGTCACTTCATATAAGCAGGAGAGATAAAAGACATCGGTTTAACTAAGCAGGCATCCTGTTAATCTCTCCTACATTAGCATTCGCTTCCATATTCTCTCCCTTTTGCCATTCTAATCTCCACACCCATGGACGCTCCTGTACACCGACAACATCTTCCTCTCAAAGGAGACACAGCCAGACCTGGAGCAACAAGTGCAGGTGTGGAAATGCTGCTTGATGAAAATGGAATGCATCTAAACATCAAGAAGATGCAGTACATGGAATGTGGCCTACAGACAGATGGCACCATCACTACCGGTGGCCAGGACCTGATCAAATCCACCCAGTTTAGGTGTCTGGGATGCAGGCTGAGCGCTAATGGTGACACTTTCTCCGACACCCACACCCATGTCAATGCCGCCTACCTCAAGTGGCGTCAAGTAACAGGGGTCCTCTGCAATTGCAAGATGCCAGTATAGTTCAGGGCCAAAATCTACAAGAAGCTGATGAAACCAGTGGCCCTGTATGGAGCAGAATGCTGGCTGGCGACTGTGTAACACAAACACTGCACGTCATGGAAATACAATACAATACAATTTATTTTTGTATGGCCCAAAATCACCCAAGAAGTGCCACAATGGGCTTTAACAGGTCCTGCCTTTTGACAGCCCCCCAGCCTTGAATCTCTAAGAAGACCAGGAAAAACTCCCAAAATGCGAAATGCAGATTCTCCTCCGGATACTCAGACTGATGCATTTGGACCATGACACAAATGAAAACATGCAGAATATGATGGGAGTGGCACCGATCATTGAGAAGATGTGAGAGGCATGCCTGCGATTGTATGGCCATGTGCTCAGAAGTGGCAATAATTGGGTGGCTAAGATGGCCTTACGTCAGAGTTTGGGTGGAACACGACCATGCGGCAGGTTAAGAGAAGACAGGTGTCACGTCAACATTGGAGGCAGGTGAGCAAACATGCGGACCCTGCACCTACGTGGGAGAAACGCTAAGCCAAAGAAGAAGACATTTGTCATTTTTGCCCACCCATAATGATAAATTCAAAAGCACGTTTCCTGAAAAGTTTGCAAAGGTATTAAAACTCAAAAACTGAACTCTCTCATTCCTGTAAGTATCCAGACCCTTCACTGTGGCACTCCAAACTGTGCTCAGGTGCCTCCAGTCTGCTTTAATTCTCATTGAGATGTATCAAGAACTTGTCTGGAGTCCACCTGTGGCCAGCTGAATTGACAGGACACTCTTTATACAGATACACCCCTGTGTATAGAAGGTCCTAAAATTCACATTGTGTGTCAAGTACAAGACGTCAAGTATAAGGAACTCTATGTAGATCCCCAGATAATCAAATTGTGCTGAGGCATAGATCAGGACAAGGGGATCAAAGCATTTCTAAAGCTTTGAGTCTTCCCGGGTGTGCAGTGGTCTCAATAACTGTAAAACAGAAAAAGTTTGGAACCACAGAGACTCTTCCTAGAGTTTGTCATCCAATGAAGCTGAGTATCCATGTAAGGAGGGTGTTGGTCATGGAGGTGACAAAGAACCCAATGGTCACTCTAACAGAGCTGAGATAGGAGAACCTGTCAGGAGGACAACCATCTCAGCTGCACTCCATCAATTGGGCATTTATGGTACAGTGGCTAGATGGAAGCCACTCTTGAATTTAATCCATATGATAGTTCAAATGACTCTGTGGGCCGAGGGAAAAAGATTTTATAGTCTGATGAGACAAAAATTAAACCCTTTGGGCAATATCTCTTTCCAGCATAATGTTGGACAAAGACTAGGCACTGGTCATCAACTGCCTAATTCCATTTATACCATGAAGCACAGTGGTGGTGGGCACCATCATTACATCAGGGTGCTTTTCAGAGGCAGGGACAAAGAGATTGGTCAGAATTGAGGAAAGGATGAATGTAGCCAAAATCAGAGAGGACCTTGAAGAAAACCTGCTCCAGGGGGCACAAGACCTCAAACGTGGGTGACAGTTCACCTTTCATTACAACAGTGACCGGAGGCATACAGCCAAGACAATGCTGGAGTAGCTTTGGGACAAGTCTGTGAGTGTCCTTACGCTGGAGTGGCTTTGGGACAAGTCTGTGAATATCCTTACACTGGAGTGGCTTTGGGACAAGTCTGTGAGTGTCCTTATGCTGGAGTGGCTTTGGGACAAGTCTGTGAGTGTCCTTATGCTGGAGTGGCTTTGGGACAAGTCTGTGAGTGTCCTTACACTGTAGTGGCCTTGGGACAAGTCTGTGAGTGTACACGGGAGTGTCCTTATGCTGGAGTGGCATTGGGACAAGTCTGTGAATATCCTTACACTGGAGTGGCCTTGGGACAAGTCTGTGAGTGTCCTTACGCTGGAGTGGCATTGGGACAAGTCTCTGAGTGCACACGGGAGTGGCTTTGGGACAAGTCTGTGAGTGTCCTTACGCTGGAGTGGCATTGGGACAAGTCTGTGAGTGTCCTTACACGGGAGTGGCTTTGGGACAAGTCTGTGAGTGTCCTTACGCTGGAGTGGCTTTCGGACAAGTCTGTGAGTGTCCTTACACTGGAGTGGCCTTGGGACAAGTCTATGAGTGTCCTTATGCTGGAGTGGCATTGGGACAAGTCTGTGAGTGTCCTTACGCTGGAGTGGCATTGGGACAAGTCTGTGAGTGTCCTTACGCTGGAGTGGCCTTGGGACAAGTCTGTGAGTGTCCTTATGCTGGAGTGGCTTTGGGACAAGTCTGTGAGTGTCCTTATGCTGGAGTGGCTTTGGGACAAGTCTGTGAGTGTCCTTACGCTGGAGTGGCCTTGGGACAAGTCTGTGAGTGTCCTTACGCTGGAGTGGCATTGGGACAAGTCTCTGAGTGTACACGGGAGTGGCTTTGGGACAAGTCTGTGAGTGTCCTTACACTGGAGTGCCCTTGGGAAAAGTCTGTGAGTGTCCTTGCGCTGGAGTGGCTTTGGGACAAGTCTGTGAGTGTCCTTACGCTGGAGTGGCTTTGGGACAAGTCTGTGAATATCCTTACACTGGAGTGGCTTTGGGACAAGTCTGTTAGTGTCCTTACACTGGAGTGGCTTTGGCACAAGTCTGTGAATGTCCTTACGCTGGAGTGGCTTTGGGACAAGTCTGTGAGTTTCCTTACGCTGGAGTAGCTTTGGGACAAGTCTGTGAGTGTACACGGGAGTGCCCTTGGGAAAAGTCTGTGAGTGTCCTTACGCTGGAGTGGCTTTGGGACAAGTCTGTGAGTGTCCTTATGCTGGAGTGGCTTTGGTACAAGTCTGTGAATATCCTTACACTGGAGTGGCTTTGGGACAAGTCTGTTAGTGTCCTTACACTGGAGTGGCTTTGGCACAAGTCTGTGAATGTCCTTATGCTGGAGTGGCCTTGGGACAAGTCTGTGAGTGTCCTTACGCTGGAGTGGCTTTGGTACAAGTCTGTGAGTTTCCTTACGCTGGAGTAGCTTTGGGACAAGTCTGTGAGTTTCCTTACGCTGGAGTAGCTTTGGGACAAGTCTGTGAGTGTACACGGGAGTGGCCTTGGGACAAGTCTGTGAGTGTCCTTACGCTGGAGTGGCTTTGGGACAAGTCTGTGAGTGTCCTTACGCTGGAGTGGCTTTGGTACAAGTCTGTGAGCGTCCTTACGCTGGAGTGGCTTTGGTACAAGTCTGTGAATGTCCTTATGCTGGAGCAGCTTTGGGACAAGTCTGTGAGTGTCCTTACACTGGAGTGGCTTTGGCACAAGTCTGTGAATGTCCTTATGCTGGAGTGGCCTTGGGAAAAGTCTGTGAGTGTCCTTACGCTGGAGTGGCTTTGGGACAAGTCTGTGAGTGTCCTTACGCTGGAGTGGCTTTGGGACAAGTCTGTTAGTGTCCTTACACTGGAGTGGCTTTGGCACAAGTCTGTGAATGTCCTTACGCTGGAGTGGCTTTGGGACAAGTCTGTGAGTTTCCTTACGCTGGAGTAGCTTTGGGACAAGTCTGTGAGTGTACACGGGAGTGCCCTTGGGAAAAGTCTGTGAGTGTCCTTACGCTGGAGTGGCTTTGGGACAAGTCTGTGAGTGTCCTTATGCTGGAGTGGCTTTGGTACAAGTCTGTGAATATCCTTACACTGGAGTGGCTTTGGGACAAGTCTGTTAGTGTCCTTACACTGGAGTGGCTTTGGCACAAGTCTGTGAATGTCCTTATGCTGGAGTGGCCTTGGGACAAGTCTGTGAGTGTCCTTACGCTGGAGTGGCTTTGGGACAAGTCTGTGAGTGTCCTTACGCTGGAGTGGCTTTGGTACAAGTCTGTGAGCGTCCTTACGCTGGAGTGGCTTTGGTACAAGTCTGTGAATGTCCTTATGCTGGAGTAGCTTTGGGACAAGTCTGTGAGTGTCCTTACGCTGTGGACACAGAACATCTGTGGAGAGACCTGAAGATGGCAGTTTACTGACACTTCCAGTCCAATCCAATGGAGCTTGAAAGGAATCTGCCAGAAATACTGGGATACATTTCTCAAATCCTGGTGTGCAAAGCTTATAGGGGCTTACCCAAAAAGATGTGAAGCTGAAATTGCTGCTACAAAGTCCTGAATTAAGGGTAAGAATACTATGAATGAAAGATTTCAGCTTTTGATTTTTAATAAACCTTTCTGAAAACATGTTTTCAGTTTGTCTTTATGGGTTATTGAGTGTAGCTTGACAGGCAGAAATGGCAAATGTATCAAGTTAAAATGAAGTCTGCAACACCATAAAGTGTGCAGAGAGTGAAGGGGTCTGAATAATTTTTGAAGCCACTGTAACCCACGGCTATTGGAAAGTACCACCAACTTAAAGTGACAGCTGGCCTCACGTCCACTCCCAGGACGTCAGCAGACTTTGGTTACTGCCCCCTACTGTTCATACAGTTTACCTGAGATCTTCACCTATAGGCGGCATTCAGCTGAATTTGTCACCTCATAGCTACATGCACTCCTATTTGCCCCCCCAACATGTACTTAAAATATGCAAACTAAATTAGTACATAACTTTTACTTGCAAGATGTTTATTTTTGTTATACTTCTCAGCCAACTAGAATAAAATTGTTCAACAAATTAACCAAACCCAGCAGATTAAAAAATAATTGATACCAGCTTTTAAGTGTAAGAAATGTTCATGAAGCACTGTTTTGTTACCCTGTATGTATATAATGTTACCTAATGAGGCAATTTGGTTTCTGCTTGTAAAACAAACACCCTGTGGTTACCCAAATATCAAGGCCAATGAAATACTATGGAAAGAAGAATATTGGCACCACGGCTTTGAAATAATTGACGGTACTTAAGGTGTGCTGCATATATTCAGCTGTCGATTCTCCATCACAAAGACCTCTCACATAAAATTGAAATTTAATTTAAAAAGGCCAAAAATAAATGGCAAATTATCCATCCATCCATTTTCCAACCCGCTGAATCCGAACACAGGGTCACGGGGGTCCGCTGAAGCCAATCCCAGCCAACACGGGGCACAAGGCAGGGAACCAATGCCGGGCAGGGTGCCAACCCACCGCAAGACACACACAAACACACCCACACACCAAGCACACACTAGGTCTAATTTAGAATCGTCAATCCACCTAACCTGCATGTCTTTGGACTGTGGGAGGAAACCGGAGCGCCCGGAGGAAACCCACGCAGACACGGGGAGAACATGCAAACTTCATGCAGGGAGGACCCGGGAAGCGAACCCGGGTCTCCTAACTGCGAGGCAGCAGCGCTACCACTGCGCCACCGTGCAAATTATTGTCAAGTGAATGCTGTAGAATGTTTTAGCATGACAGAAGGAACGGATGAAATAAAGGAAACACCTCCATTGTGCTCCTCTTTCACAGTTTCTTAGACTTCTGTAATGGAGCACTCAGGATCCAGAGGTTCTTCATTGACAGAGGATACCCTTCTCATAAGGTGGAGAACGGTCCAAGATCAAGCCACGAGCTGACCTTGTAACATCCATTCTAAGACAATCCCCAATAACGAAACCCACACCTCGCTGGTCCTCCATTTCCACCCTAGGACTCTATCTGTCCTACAAGTCATCAAACAAAATGTTCCCAATTCCGTGGGCGGATCCTTAAAAGGAGCGTTTTTTTTTTTTCCTAAACCTCTGTAAGAGATGGCCGGCAGCTCAGTCCAGCCAGGATGCCCCGAGAATGGAAAGATGGGGGAAGGCAGATATTTTTGGACACTGCCTCCAGCTCCCCTGGAGTGTAACGGTGCCCTGGATTCCCACAGGGCATCCTGGGACTTGGAGTTCGGTATCTCAGCCCTGTTGGGTGTCGCGGGTGCTTTCAGGGGGTACTGTGAAAGGACCTGGGGAGTCATGCTTCCCTTATAGCCCAGAAGTACTAGGAAGTCATGAGGATGAAAGCCCCGAAGTACTTTCAGGCTGATCAAAAACTTGAATTCTCCATCTGACCTGGAAGTGCTGGCAGGTCATGTGGACGAAAGAGCAGAAGCACTTCCGGGTTGAGAAATATATAAAGGACTGCGGAACGCCCAACAGGAGAGCCTGAGTCGGGAGGAGATGGACAACGCTTGCTGGGAAGTGTGGAGGAGAAGAATATTGTGCTTTGTGTTATTACTTGCCTGTTTATTGTGGCTGTGGTGCTGAGTAGGCACTATTTAAGGAAGAAAAGAAAATAAATTACTTCTTGGTGCTTTTTCCCTGTGTCCTGCGTGTCTGTCTGTTGGGTTTAAAGGGCAACAGTGCCACCTAGCGTCCACACCTCTCTTGATCTCCGTCTGATGACCACCTAAGATACAAAGACCTAATATTCACAGCTCGTTTAATGAAGGAAAGATACATTCCTCACCAAACACGTTAAGCTATAACACGAGTCACTGTGTCACTTGATATTTCACCAACAATACCTTTGTATCTGGTCCTATTGGTAAATTTGATATTAAACAACGGGTCACTTGCCAGTCTAAAAATCGTATTTACTGCATTTCTTGTGGATGCTGCGATCAAATCTTTGCCGTTCATCAACTAATGGAGGAAAGAATCTGGTGTGGGCAGTGAACCGTCGTCATATTCGTTGACTTCAAGTCAGATTTCGACTTTGTTCACCGGCCTGCCTTGTGGAGATCATTGGAGATTGAACACGTGCCCCCGAAAGTCATCAGCATACAATGGTTCAACCGGACAGGTGCGTATCCCAAATGACCTATCTGAGGAGTTTATAATTCAGACTGGAGTCCAGCAAGGGGACGTAGCCTCTTCACTTCTTTTCAACATCGTAATTGATGCCATCATGAAAAAAACATTCCAGGACAGATGTGGAGTACAGGACCACTTTGTGATCAACCTCATGTTTGCTGATGATAGTGACTTCTTCACAGACAACAATGCCGAGACCATGAACATCCTTTACGATATCGCCTACATTGCCCAGTCTTATGGCTTGAAAATCAATATAGACAAGACCAAGGTGCTGATAATGCTGTCCACCTAGAGGATGTCCAGATTGAACAGGCACAGGATTTCAAATACCTATGGTCACTGATCCAGGATAAGAAAGTGTCATCCATAGCAGAGATTCACAGCAGAATTGGGCAGGTGACTGCAGTGTTCACTTCCCTGAAAAGTTTCCTGTGGTAGAGAGCCAACATCTCCATGAAGACCAAACTTCACCTCTTCCAGACACTGCTCTTGTCAATCCTCCTTTACAGATCAGAAATATGGACCTTGCTCAAACCAAATCTGAACAAACACAAGATATTCCAATTGCAATATCTGCAACAAATTCTTGGTGTCTTACTTCACGATTGCATCACCAAAGAAACCATTCGGGCAAGATGTCAACTGCAACCAACCATTGATGAAAAAATCCAGCAGTGAAGGCTGAGGTGGTTTGGCCAGGTGTGCAGAAATGGGCACAAACAGATGACCGCACAGACTCCTCTGGAGACAGTGACCCACCCAGTGGAGGATACAATGGACTGCGCCCAAGGGAACGTGGACCAAACAAGTGGAGGAAGATCTAAAGATCCGACAACTCGACCTGAACCAGGCTAGGACTATCACCCTTTACCATAAATCATGGAAAGCCATCATGAAGTGAGTCCGAAATCCTGCAGCACCCACAGCAGCACACTGGTTGCGTGGCCAATTGCTTCCTCCAGATGCCAGCTAGGGATTGGAGAGAAAGAGCATTGCTTGTAGGAAGTGTCCAGCCATCTACAGAGGTGAAACCAAGAGACAACCAGAAGACTGTTTCATGGAGCACATTTGATCTGTTGTAATGCTGTTGTAGAACACATCACATCTCTTCGTCGTAGCCACAGTGAGCAGTCTGCTTGAGTTCCTTCACAAGGCTTCAAAGACACTTTTCAAAGAAAATCAGAAGAAGCACATTTCTCCAGGTATCAATGATCGAATAAAATTTAAATTTTTCCTAATTTTTCCTAATGGTAGCTTTTTCTCATCTGCTCTCACCTTTTCTCCTTTCATGTACCCTGCCTTTGTTTTTTCCTTTACATGTCACCTGCTCTTTTCTTTTCATTGCATACCTGATGAAGGCCATACATCATTTTCCATGTAGAAATAACTTTTAACCTTTTTTTTTTGCCTTTGCTGGTGCAGTCCTACACTAACTTTTGAAATTTGTCCTAACAGGGCAAGTGACCATCATATACCAGAAGAAACCTCAGGATGTGGTCTACTAGTGTCTGGAACTGCACTGGAGGGACCCTACACAACTCTGACATATAAAATGTCATTATTTGATATTTTATTGATGTATGGGTAGAGATTTGGTGACTAGGACATCATCAGGAGAAGGGTAAATGTGGATGAACGAGCAGATGTCTGAGCTGTGATGCACATGTATTAATCAGAAAGGCATTTCGATTCACTTTACTGATTCAACTCTTTCAAAGTTCTCGATTAACTGAATCGATTGATTTGTTTGATTCATCAAGAAAAAAAAAACCTTCTTAGTCAACTTCCTTCTTGAACTAACCACAAATTAATTCTTGTTTATTTAATTATAACATCATTTATACTGTATCTATTAAATCATACAATAGACATGACAGTAATTAACATTGTATAATATTATCGTCTTTTGAAAGCACAAAGCATGACAAAATAGTGAAAATGCATAATTAAAATAAGACTCCAAGTGCAAAGAATAATAATAGAACAAGAACTGTGTGACTTGTTCTCGGGTAATGATTCAGGGATTCACTTTGTGAATCGAATGAACGAGAATCGTGTGACTCGCTTTCGGGTAAAGATTCAGGGATTGGCTTCATGAATCAAATGAACGAGAATTGAGTGACTCAATCTCGGGTAAAAATTCAGGGATTCACTTCAGAAATCAAATGAATGAGAATCGTGTGATTCAGTCTCGCGTAAAGATTCAATTTTAATTGTAAAGAATTACTGAATGTTACTTACTCGGTGCACTCAATGTACCTTAAAGTAAAGCTGAAAGCAAAGTATACTCAGAAATCAGAATGATATTCTTACGTATAAGTTTCAGCTTTGTGTGACTAATTTGTTGAATGTATAAAAGGGACATATACATATAAATAATTATAAATTACAGCTGTGTAAGTCCATGCTGTAAAAAGCCCAGGCTCCTAGAAACAATTGAAATCGTCAGATAAAAAATTGAAATGCAGAGTCGGAGTTTCGTTATGCAGACATGCTCAGCCCCCTTGTCGTTTTGCCAATGTGCTCGCCTCACTTGTGTATCAGCAGATAAGCGAGTTTGTCTCCAACTTGTTAACTTGAGGCCACCTTGCTGGCTCTTTGAGCTTCATGCTGTAGCCTCGCACTTCCGGGCCGCCTCGCACTTCCAAGCCGGAAAGACAGACACAGACACTTCCACGCATAGACATTTATATATAAGATATATTAAACATGCTGGTAATTGATATTGTATAATATTAACCTCTTTGAAAGTACAAAGTATGACAATATAGTGAAAATCCATCCATCCATCCATTGTCCAACCTGCTGAATCCGAACACAGGGTCACGGGGGTCTGCCAGAGCCAATCCCAGCCAACACAGGGCACAAGGCAGGAACCAATCCTGGGCAGGGTGCCAACCCACCGCAGGACATATAGTGAAAATGCATAATTAAAATAAGACTCTAAGTTCAAAGAATAATAAGCGAACAAGAACTGTGCAACTCATTCCTGGTTAATGATTCAGGAATTCACTTCACAAATCAATTGAACAAGAATCGTGTGACTTGCTTTCAGATAAAGATTCAGGGATTGGCTTCACGAATCAAAATGAACGAAAATCGTGTGACTCAGTTTCGGGTAAAGATTCAGTTTGAACTGGAAAGAATTAGTGAATGATACATACTCTGTGTCGGTTTAATGTACCGTAAAGTTGAAAGCAAAGTATACCTAGAAATCATAATAATATTTTTATAAGTTTCAGCTTTGTGTGACTAATTTGTGGAATTTATAAATAATTATAAAATATACGTATTAAACATACTGGTAATTCATATCTATATATATAAAATCCCTGTGTGTGTCCAGGTGTCCGTGTGTGGGTGTCTTCTGGTGAAGTGCACATGCGAGGGGCACGGTGCGATGCGTGATATTACTGTCAGAGAAAGTTAGAGGCGTTTAATGGAAATACAAACCAGTATTACTGCGAGAGGAAATTAAAGGTACACAATACAGTGACGTATATTACAGCCACATACAAGCCAGTATTACTGTCAGAGGAGATTAAAGGCATATTACCGACGCGCACGCCTGTATTACCGCCAGAGAAAATTAAACGTACAAGCCAGTGGACGTACAAGACGGTATCCTTCAATAAGGGCGCGCACAAAAAGGCGAGCCTCAAAAAGGCGACCTCAATTGGGCGCAGCGAATAAAGGCGCGCGTAAATAAAGATCTGCACCTTTGTTGCTCTTCACATATTCCAGAGCCATTTGAACTAAATTATCTACGAACGCCTTTATTCACCGCGCTCAATTGAGGGCGCCCTTTTGAAGCTCTCCTTTTTGTGCGCGCCCTTATTGAATAGAGCCGTACAAGACAGTATTACTGAAAATTAAAGACACACAATACACGGCGGCAGCCCACGAAGAACTGTCAGCTTAGCAAGTAAACATCAACAAAAGAAAGGCTGAAAGAAAGAAAAATACGACCAACAAACAGAATGAGGTCAAAGTCCCTTGCCATTTAATATAGACTGTTCCTACTAATGTTTATGCACTACTGTTCTAGCGCCCGTTATTGTAACGGGCTAAATGACTAGTTGTATAATATTATCCTTTTTTGAAAGCACAAAGTATGGCAATATAGTGAAAATGCATAATTAAAATAAGACTCTAAGTTCAAAGAATAATAAACGAACAAGAACTGTGCAACTCATTCCAGGTTAATGATTTGGGGATCCACTTCACAAAACAATTGAACAAGAATCGTGTGACTTGCTTTCAGATAAAGATTCAGGGATTGGCTTGTTGATTCAAATGAACGAGAATCGTGTGACTAGGTTTTGGGTAAAGACTCACTTTGAACTGGAAAGAATTAGTGAATGATACATACTGGGTGCGTTCAATGTACTGTAAAGATGAAAGTAAAGTGTAGTTAGGAATCAGAATAATCTTTTTATAACTTTTAGCTTTGTGTGACTAATTTGTTGAATGTATAAAGTGTGAGAGATGGCCGGCAGTTTATCCTGGCCAGCACCCCCAGGCCGCTAGATGGAGTCCTCCCTGCAGCATGGCGGTGCCCCGGATTCCCGCAGGGCATCGTGGGAGATGGAGTTCTACTTCACAGCCCTGCTGGGTGCCGTGGGTGCAATCGGGTCATGCTGCAGGGAGACACAGGGATTTCTATTTTCCCTATAGCCCGGAAGTACCCCCTAGTCACGGGGATGGAAGAACTGAAGTACTTCTGGGCTGAATAAAAATAAGAGTTTTCATCTGACCCGGAAGTGCTATGGAATCACATGGACTGAAGGACAGAAGCACTTCCAGGTCACGGACTATATAAAGGACTATGGGAAACCCAGCAAGCTGAGCTGGAGTTGGGAGGAAGTGTGACAGAGCTGCTGGGAGGAGAGGAGGATTGATTATTTGTATTATTATTGATTATTGTGTATTGTGGAGGTGCTTTGTGCACATTATTGAAGATATTAAAAAGATTACTGGTACTTTTAACTGGTGTTTGGACGTGTTGTCTGTGGGTTACACGGGGCAACAGCAACCCCTAGTGTCACAAAAGGGACATATACAACAAGGTAACATATACATACATACATATACAACAAGGTACAACAAAGTACATATACAACAAGCAACAAGGCAATCAATACGCCAAAAGCGAAAGCAAAGCAAACATAACCACATCATACCACACCATAAAACCTGGGTGTTTTGACAGCTGTCATTGACAATACATTCGGTCTCTTCAGGTTACATTCCCGCGCTCAGACAACAATAACGACAATGTTATGTGTGCTTTGCTTTTGCTTTTGGCGTATTGATTACCTTGTTGCTCTTTCTTGCCACTTACTATTTGGGGTGTAATAGTAAGCAAGCAAAGCTGGTAATGTACAGTCCTAGGCACACCGTGACGCAAAGTCACAGTGGCATTTAGCTCTGGGTGAAGTCAGACTGGAGTCTCAGGTGTAAATTCTCTAGTTCTCAGCCAGGTGAGTGTAAGAATAAGAGGGCAAGAGTCGGGATGGTGGACATAACTGTGGGTCTACATAACAAAGTTAGGATAGGGTAACTCCAAAGCCCTCCCACAATCAAACAGGTAGTGTAATGGTTGATTTACACCCATTAGATTTAATTTTTTCTTTAATCTGCTATTTCTCTTACTGTTTTTGCGAAAGCACCAAGCCACCTCAGTTACTGTTACCGTTTTCAGAGTAATTGCTTGTAATTTAGAGTGTCATCTCTCACCATTACAGTAGCACCACCACCACAACCTGCCCAGCTCCATTTTCTCTGTCATATCTGATGCTGTGCTCTGTTAAACATGTCAAGTGGCCGTCACTGCACAGCGGAGCCACGTCTCACAATGAGTTAGAGAGTGGAGAGAAGGGCAGAAACCCACATTTAGTCTGGCCCAAGGAAGTGGGTTGGATTTGTATTAATTTTTTAAATTCCATTTTAAATTTGAATAATACATCTATCCTGGAAAGCAAAAAGCAAGTCTACGATACGTGATAATCTCAAAGGACATTTTAAAGACCCGCGAGACCAAAGACACGCCCTACTTACAATCTATCAAATAGAACAATAGGCAGCAAAACATTCAGTCTTGTGAAGGATTTGAGCACACACAGATCCAGGGCTCTCAGCGCATATAAAGCGTATCAGGACAGTACGTTATAAGTTAAATGTCGACATCTAAGCGAAGAAGAGAGCAGCGCGGAGAAAAGACACTCAAATGCGTTGGACAGAAAAAAGAGCAAAAAAGAATAATCGAGGTGCAAATTCAGAAAATAAGGAAAGTAATTATCAGCCCGGAACAAGTGGAATTGAAAAAAAAAGCACGTCCAATCCGGCTCAGAATTAAAAGACAGTGAGTAAAAGAAAGTAGAACTTCATAAAGACATTTACAAATGTTGACGCTAAACACATGCAGAGCAGGTTAGAGACTATGAAACCAGGGAAATTAGAAAGGCTCCAAAAAAAAAAACGGCGCTATACACATGTGGAGAAAGTTAAAGGATATGAAAGTAGGAAAATTAGAAAATATAAGCCTGTATAACTATGCCTGTGACAAATAAAGAATCTTGAGAATTTCAAAAACAGAGTTTACCGCACATGCATTTATTGGTTACTTTGTTCATGTATATACACTGCCTGGCCAAAAAAAAAGTCGCCACATGGATTTAACTAAGCAAATAGGTACGAGCCTCCTATTAGATAATTACTGCATGGGCGATTATCTTTCAGCTGGCAACAAGTTATTTAACCCCAACTGGTGCAATGAGTTGCTTCTCATTACCTTAAACATCCATGTCGAAAGACACATCTCGTGGTCGTGGAAAAGATGTTAGTCTGTTTGAGAAGGGTCAAATCATTGGCATGCATCAAGCAGAGAAAACATCTAAGGAGATTGCAGAAACTACTAAAATTGGGTTAAGAACTGTCCAACGCATTATTAAAAACTGGAAGGATAGTGGGGACCCATCGTCTTCGAGGAAGAAATGTGGCCGGAAAAAAATCCTGAATGATCGTGATCGGCGATCACTTAAACGTTTGGTGAAATCAAATCGAAGAAAAACAACAGTAGAACTCAGGTCTATGTTTAATAGTGAAAGTAAGAGCATTTCCACTACCTGAATATACTGAATGACCAGGTTATTCCATCAATGGATTTTTTCTTCCCTGATGGTACGGGCATATTCCAAGATGACAATGCCAGGATTCATCTGGCTCAAATTGTGAAAGAGTGGTTCAGGGATCATGAGACATCATTTTCACACATGGATTGGCCACCACAGAGTCCAGACCTTAACCCCATTGAGAATCTTTGGGATGTGCTGGAGAAGGCTTTGCGCAGCAGTCAGACTCTACCATCATCAATGCAAGATCTTGGTGAAAAATTAATGCAACACTGGATGGAACTAAATCTTGTGACATTGCAGAAGCTTATCGAAACAATGCCACAGCGAATGCGTGCCGTAATCAAAGCTAAAGGCGGTCCAATGAAATTATTAGAGTGTGTGACCTTTTTTTTTGGTGGCGACTTTTTTTTTGGCCAGGCAGTGTATATTTATCTGTCTGCTTATTTAAAAAGCTACATTTACCCCAGGAGTCAAAAACGTTCTGTCTAGCCCTTGTACAAAAACCCTAGAGAAAAGCTGGGGTATCACCTTGGTCACCCCATGTACTTTTGGAACTGTAAGAGGAAAATATCACGACTTTACAGACAGGAGTCCAATGCAGAACTCTACTTACTTTGTTACTTTGTAAAAAAGAAATGATTAACTGCTGATGATGTAGACCGTTTTGTCTGTGCTGAAATTCCAATCAGAGAAACCTATCCTGACCTCATTAAAAAGATTCAGGATATTGGGACTCGCAAGATTACAAATATTTTTTTTTACAGAAGTTCTGAAATAAAAGTGAAACTAATGAAATAGCATCAATTCAAAGAAAAAAAAATCGTATAAGTGTGTATCCGGAAAATCAAACATGGGGGTTGGCAAGCAAAGTGAGCAGGGGGCGAAGCCCCCTAGTTTTATATATTTTGAAGTTTTTCTTTACTGTTACTTCTGGGTTCTAATATGCATATTGTAAGAAATTGAAAGAATAAAACAAGAGTGAAATAATCACAACTGCAGCATTACATGGATGTCCGTTATTGCTACGTAAAACAATAAAAAAAAAAAAAAGACGATAAATATTTGCAGACCAAAATTTAAATTCACTCTTACCTTTAAATACTTCACCAACTTCTGAATCTGCCAGTACTCTGATGGTAAATCTGTACTGGATTCTTGACGTCGATCAAGCTGATCTTCATCTTCCTCACTCTCTGAAGAGCTCTCGCTGAACTCCTCGGTCCATACTCCGGATATTTTGCTTACATAATCCAAAGTAAATAAAACATCATGAAATTTGCCGAACACCAAAACAAATGACATTTCTTTTAATGAATAATTATCATCGTTTGTAGAAAAGCTAAGTGGTAGACTTACCTAATTTGCCCTGAATGTTTGGCGTGAAGTGGGGAAGGAGGAAAATTTGCTCGTTTCTTGCTTTTTGGACTTGGTAGCTTTTTGTCCGTCTTTTCAGTTTCTGTGTCGTCTTTTCCGGTTTTTCTTCTTTTCCCATTTTCGCTCTGCTCTTTCAAATCGGATTGCTCACTGCAAAGAATATCCACCACCATTAATTCAGCCTTATGGGAATTTCTCAGTTAGTTATCTTTTGGATGGTTTATTTAGTTGAGATTAAGCATATTTTGAGGAGAAAAAAATGCAACATCTGATAGCAAACACTAATTTCTATTCTTGTTTAATTCTAGTAGACAGTTGGTAAATAAACGCAAACCTTCCTGGACTTCACTGTTTCCTCACCTTTTTCCTATGGTGGCACACCAAAAAATCCTGAGGTACACCACTGTTCTACTAACCACAAACATCTTGTTATCTCATACTGTGACGATGCTGGTTTGCTGCAATCTCCCATCTACTGTCCGGGAGCCCTTAACCCGACACCGTCGGTAATGTTACTGATGAGCTAAGCAGTGAGGCAACAACATAGCAAGGGGATGATGCAAAAGTGCCAAGTGCTTTTATTAAACAGAACAAAACAGTCAAAAACAAAGTATTTAAAATAAATAAAGTGCAGTGCCTTCTAAATAGAGTCATTAAATAAATAATCAATAAAACAAAAGTGACACATGGAGGTTAAAAAACAATAGAAAAACAATTTTTAAAAACGAGGTTAAAACAACGCTGGAAACAGTACTTCCACCCATCCATCCATCCATTTTCCAACCCGCTGAATCCGAACACAGGGTCACGGGGGTCTGCTGGAGCCAATCCCAGCCAACACAGGGCACAAGGCAGGGAACCAATCCTGGGCAGGGTGCCAACCCACCACAGGACATGGAAACAGTACTTTAAAAACACAATTCAGAGCCCGGTGCTTCTTGTACCCTAGCGTCTCTCCTGCTTCTCCCTTCTGGGCCCTGCAGCAGGCGAGTCGCTCTCTCAGCAGCTGACCTTCACTCCGCTCCACCGGGTCTGGAGGCCTCCCGATTCCTGGTTTTGGTCGCGCACTCATCCCAGACCGAGACATGGTTTCCTTGATGACCAGGACTTCACCCACCCAGCCTCCCGACTCCCGCTGCCTTCCTGGGCCTTACGCGGCCAGTCGTCCTTCTTCACTGATCACTCCCGCTACATGATCACTCAGCGGGAGCGACCACTACTACTACTCCCGGGTGTCGGCCCAACACCCAGGCTTCCCGTACAGCTGCATGCGAGCCTGCACTCGCTCGCTCGCTCGCTGTCCCACACCGGCTCTCTCTCTCTCTCTCTCTCCTGCGTCCTGCTTTCTCCTACAACCTCCGTTCCTTCTTTCTCTTTCTTTTCTTTTCATCTCTCCCCTAGCCGACTCGCGCTTCTATATAATTATGAGGGCATGGCAGCTGTAGCAAATTAGCAGCCCCAGGAACAATCACGGATGCGGGCGGTCTCTCACTTGTACACTTAGGTGAGAAACGCCCACACCGCAAATCGCCCTGAGAACTGCTTCAGCCACTCAACCACCACACCCCCTCGCTAAGCCGCGAGCGCGGCGATTATTTATTTTAAAAACGGGCCTTTGATGGGAGCTGTGGACCTGCTATACCACACATACACGTCCTCAACTATCCATAGGGGTGAGGCTACTGGAGAAGTCAGTAAAAAAGCAGTTCCGAGATCAACATTTGCAAACACAGCACTTAGTGAACACTTTGGGTGCATCCCCAGTTATGTTGTCTCTCTGTCTGCCCCCCTCTGTGTCACAGGCAACTCGTTTACCCACCATCCACCAGCCATGTGAGGCTTACTGGCCACCACACACCCAGGCAGATGGACTCCAGCAGCCAGGAGACTCATCTAAAGTGCTCCAAGTGCTGTGTCTGCAACATGGCAATCGCAGAGCAGCTTTTATGCCAGCTTCCACAGATAGTCCTGTCCTCCTTAGACAGGTCTCAGCCACCTGCGGAGCCCTTGTCTCTTCTCAGGTTCAGATCAGGTGTGCTACACTATTATTTCCGCGGCACACCTGGGTAGCTCTCATGGAGCCCCACTTTGAAAAACACTGCTATACACAAATCACACACTGCGTGTGGGGCCCCTGATCGAAGGTCTGATGAGGAGGGGGGTGGACCTCATGCTGTTATTGCTGTTTCATGAATCGTCAGGTTAACGTCATTGTCAGTCAACTGTTACGGTCATTTTGCATTAAAGAGCAGGGAGATGCCTTCAAGTTAGTACCAGTCATGAGAGCAGAAAAGAAAACTATGAAAGCATGAAGAAGCAGCTCGTGCTGCACTTGCAGGTGTGCCGACAAAACGAAATTCCACCGACTTCCAGTTATCCAGCTAACGTTACATCAATTGCCACTGCGACAAAGCTAGCAGTTTACTGGAGTAACAATAGCATTATGTGTAATAGTTTTGATATCGAGTGTATAACAGAAACTATCTGTCATTAGAGTACCAAACTGACATGCAATCGTGTAACCGCCATATACAGTTAGGTCCATAAATATTTGGACAGAGACAACTTTTTTCTAATTTTGGTTCTGTATATTACCACAATGAATTTTAAATGAAACAACTCAGATGCAGTTGAAGTGCAGACTTTCAGCTTTAATTCAGTGGAGTGAACAAAACGATTACATAAAAATGTGAGACAACTAAAGCATTTTTGTGAACACAATCCCTTCATTTCAGGGGCTCAAAAGTAATTGGACAATTGACTCAAAGGCTATTTCATGGGCAGGTGTGGGCAAGTCCGTCGTTATGTCATTATCAATTAAGCAGATAAAAGGCCTGGAGTTGATTTGAGGTGTGGTGCTTGCATGTGGAAGATTTTGCTGTGAACAAACAACATGCAGTCAAAGGAGCTCTCCATGCAGGTGAAAGAAGCCATCCTTAAGCTGCGAAAACAGAAAAAACCCATCCGAGAAATTGCTACAATATTACGAGTGGCAAAATCTACAGTTTGGTACATCCTGAGAAAAAAAGCAAGCACTGGTGAACTCAGCAACGCAAAAAGACCTGGACGTCCACGGAAGACAACAGTGGTGGATGATCGCAGAATCATTTCCATGGTGAAGAGAAACCCCTTCACAACAGCCAAACAAGTGAACAACACTCTCCAGGGGGTAGGCGTATCGATATCCAAGTCTACCATAAAGAGAAGACTGCAAGAAAGTAAATACAGAGGGTGCACTGCAAGGTGCAAGCCACTCATAAGCCTCAAGAATAGTAAGGCTAGATTGGACTTTGCTAAAGAACATCTAAAAAAGCCAGCACAGTTCTGGAAAAACATTCTTTGGACAGATGAAACCAAGATCAACCTCTACCAGAATGATGGCAAGAAAAAAGTATGGAGAAGGCGTGGAACAGCTCATTATCCAAAGCACACCACATCATCTGTAAAACACGGTGGAGGCAGTGTGATGGCTTGGGCGTGCATGGCTGCCAGTGGCACTGGGACACTCGTGTTTATTGATGATGTGACACAGGACAGAAGCAACTGAATGAATTCTGAGGTGTTCAGAGACATACTGTCTGCTCAAATCCAGCTAAATGCAGTCAAATTGATTCATGATACAGATGGACAATGACCCAAAACATACAGCCAACCCAGGAGTTTATTAAAGCAAAGAAGTGGAAAATTCTTGAATGGCCAAGTCAGTCACCTGATCTCAGTCACCTGATCTTAACCCAACTGAGCAGGCATTTCACTTGTTGAAGACTAAACTTCAGACAGAAAGGCCCACAAACAAACAGCAACTGAAAGCCGCTGCAGTAAAGGCAGAGCATTAAAAAGGAGGAAACCCAGCATCTGGTGATCTCCATGAGTTCAAGACTTCAGGCTGTCATTGCCAGCAAAGGGTTTTCAACCAAGTACTAGAAATGAACATTTTATTTCCAGTTATTTAATTTGTCCAATTACTTTTGAGCCCCTGAAATGAAGGGATTGTGTTAAAAAATGCTTTAGTTGCCTCACATTTTTATGCAATCGTTTTGTTCACCCCACTGAATTAAAGCTGAAAGTCTGCACTTCAATTGCATCTGAGTTGTTTCATTTCAAATTCATTGTGGTAATGTACAGAACCAGAATTAGAAAAAAGTTGCCTCTGTCCAAATATTTATGGACCTAACTGTAGACCTCAGGATCCATAGATGTTGGTAAAGGCTGCTGACATTAATCAGCACATGAGGTGCTCTGCATTGAGGACATGTTTGTAAATGCAACCAGCACACTCGGGTTCTCCTGCTTACTAGTTAGTCATTGGATGAATTCTGGAAAAGCAACAGGCGAGCAACTTTGAGATACGAAAAGAGCAATCAGCTCTCAACTTCAGCCAGTGGTTCATTTTATTGGTAGGTAACATTAACTGTCACACATGTGCACTTGGGAGACAGTTTATGGGCTCAAATAAGTGTATTTTCCCACCAGACCAGGGGTTGGCGCTGCCCTGTAACTCTTTCTCCTCTTTCCCTGCACACCAGGCAACGAACCCTCAGCCTAAAGCCATTCAGAAGACAGCCAACATCACTTCCTCTTCCAGTTCTCAAGATCTCACCTCCTTCTGATGTCACTTTCGGTTCCCAGAATACCATTCTCCCATTACATCGCTTCCTGTCTACTGAAAATACGAGGGATGTTCAAAAAGTTTCCGCACTTTTATATTTTCGTTGGAAATGGTGAAGGCAGGAGGAGTAATCTGTGTTTTGGTCAGTTGGTCGTGTCTGAGAATGTCATGTGACTAGTTCTGTCTGACAAGCCAGCTGCCCTGGCAGTTTAGTATAAGAGTTGTCACCCAGTGGTGAAGATGGCTGCGAAACTTATAAATTGCACCAAATAGGAACAGCATTCTGTCATACGCTTTTTGTGGGCAGAATTTGTTCCGGGAGCACAAATTCATCTCCGTATGTGTGCTCAGTATGGGGATAAACTTCTCTCTTGTAGAGTCGTCTAGGAGTGGACTGAAATGTTCGAAAATGGCTGTACTAGTGAGACGGATGCAGAGCGCTCCGGGCATCCAGCTATAGCTACAATGATGTGAAAGCAGCGGTGTATCAGTGGCTACGCGCTCAACCAAAAACATTTTTTGCTGATGGCATTAGAAAGTTGGTATGACGCTCCATTGCAAAGGAAGGTCACTATGAAGAAAAGTGATGTCATTTGTTTATGAAATCCTTAATAAATTGAGATAAAAAAGTGCAGAAACGTTTTGAACGTTCCTCGTATTAGGCAGCCATTTTGTCGTTCCTTCAGTTCTGTTTTGAGTTCACGTCTGTAAAGGGCAACCTAATTAACCATTTTCAAGTATACGGGGTGGAACCCCAAACCTTTCACTTTGTCAAGTGTGTTCTTTTACAGCCTTATTGCTATCTGCTGTCAATGGAAGGACAACATAAAGTTTAGATCAATTCATAAGTGTGGGTGATATATTCACATGTTTATTTTTTTAATACAGTGGAACCTCGGTTTGCGAGTAACTTGGTTTATGAGTGTTTTGCAAGACGAGCGAAAATTTTTAATAAATTTTGACTTGATAAATGAGCGAGGTCTTGCAATACGAGTAGTATGTATACGCTTGTCTGCTGAGCGTCATGTGATCACAACTGAGCTGATGGTTCTTCTCTCTCTCTCTTGCTGCGGGATTGTGGGCAATCGTCTCCCATTTTCGTTCTCAGTCGGCGTGCCTCACTCATATAGTCAACATCCGTACGAGCGTATACTGTTTACTTCAGCATTGTGACTGTCTGTGTGTGTGTGTGTGTGTGTGTGTGTGTGTGCGTGTGTGTGTGCTGTGACATGCCATCTTGCACCCCAAAACACGAAGCTGAGTCTCAGTACTTTAGCAACCTCAGCTTTATTCAGCTTGAAACAGCAACAGCGCGGTTATTTATTGTAGCGAGATCTGCCGCTCTCCTATACACAGACACTGCGCATTTATAATGTTCCTTGTTCCTTGTATCACCCATTGACGGCAGGCACTTATAGCATGTCCGCGATGTTTTTGGATTCGCTTTTACGGCAAACTGCTACAGCACTGTAAGACTGCGATTGCTTTGGGACGCTCTTCCATGTGTCATCCCGTTGGGTGGAATCCCACAAGAGTTTAGAAACTCACTCACACCAGCCATGATTCTTTTCAAAGGTAAAGTGCAGGTTAATTTGTTTTATGTATTTTTACTTTATATTTTGTATAAATCATTTTTATATGAATAGTTTTGGGTTGTGGAACAAATCATCTGAGTTTCCATTATTTCTTATGGGGAAATTCGCTTTGATATACGAGTGCTTTGGACTGCGAGCATGTTTCTGGAACAAATTATGCTCGCAAACCGAGGTTCCACTGTATATCTAAATATTTGACAAGGTGTTTACTGCCTTAAGTTTATTAAGCATGTTCATTAATAGTATTAGTGGGTTTTATTTCATTATTATTATTATTAGTAGTAGTTGTTGCATTTTATATTATTAGTTTTAGTGGTGGTAGTAGTATCTGACCTCCAAAGATCAGGCAAAAAGACAATTTCCTCAGAGGTATTAATATAGTGAACCAAATACCAAAAAATAAAATTAAGAATGTTGTCTTTGTTGTTGATGTATCAGGTATAATAATAATAACAACTTGCTACGCCCGCCAAACCCCCGGCCTGCGCTATGCGCCAGACAGTTTGCGTCTCTGCTGCTCACGTTGTGAAGAGGGGGGCTGAACACACCCCAAGGAGACGCGGTCGCTCCTCCAAAACCCCCTCTTAAACGGTGATCACCATGGGAAACAAATTGGTTTTTTTTACCTCCTCTTTGCTCGATCAGCTGCTGGTTTGCTGCTGCTGCCGTGCCGCCTGATCTGCATGTTGCGTGACGCACTTCTGTCCTATCACCTGTGTCCATATATTTGATCTCTTTTCGCTTTTACCTTTTCGTCAACATCACATTGAATTTTGATTCCGTGTTTGGAATTACATCGTGACAACGCAACGTATAACTGCCCGTGAGTGAATATCGTTTCTTTCTCTCTACAAGAAATGTGTCTGATAATAGCATTCACACAAATGAGAAATGATTGAACTGTGTGCATGGTTATGTGGGCAGGACTCTCAAATCTCTTGGCATAAGCTCTTGTCTCGCGGGGCTTGAAATTTTCTCTCACGGGATTTCACTTTCACCAAACGACAAATCTTTTAATTCTCATTGATACGCCTCTTCATTGGGAAGATGCACTACTTTTCCCTGATAGCAACATGAATTAGACAATCTACAAGTCTCAGACTTAAAGGTTAAATCCGAACAATGTATTTGATTTCTTTTTGCTGTTCTGTTATTTCACCGAGTAATAATTTCCGTTTGTTTGCGCTAATGTGATCTTTACTATCATTTTTTTGAGACTATCGAATTTTAGTGCTTTCATTATCTCTAACCTGCTCTGCATGTGTATCGCGCCAACATTTTTGAATTCTTTACAACGTTCTACTTTGTCATCTACTCTTTGTCTTTAATTTCCACCCCTGGGTGTGGTTAAATCTCTTGGCACAAAGACTCGCGGGACGTGAAAGTGTCTCTCTCAGGAAATCACGTCTCGTCTCCTTCCTAGATTTTGTTTTATAATAATAGTAATAATAATAATAATAATAATAACAATAATAATATGACTGCTGCTCAAACACCACCAAGCCTTGCTGGTGCACAAGTCTATTGTGAAGAGCGGTGTCTCAATAACAGTCCACAAACATCAAAAAGGTTTGGGAAAGCCACCCATATATTATGCTCTGGCTGTATTTTGGTTGAGTTGTTCACAGGTTGGACTCCAAAACAGAACTGATTTAAGAGTGCAAATATGGCGTCTTTAAAGTACGGGACAGGAAGTGATGTAATCGAGACCGGGACCAGGACCAGAAGTGATGTCATCGATAGCTCCAAAACTGGAAGTGACGTCATCAGGACCAGAAAGTGACGTCAACAATAGCACCGGTACAGGAAGTGATATCATCAAAGGCACTGGTACCGGAAGTGATGTCAACAATGGCGTCAGGACCTAGCGGGATTTCCCATGGATGGCCTGCAGAGCATTGAGGGAGAAAGTCAGTGTAGCTCGCCACCCCCTGATCTGGCATGGTACTACTATCATTCAGGCCCTTTCACTGCCTCCCAATTGCACGTGTGTGACAGAGGCCATGAGATAAAAGAAAGTATAGTCTACCCGAGGCCACTAGTGCTAGCTGCGAGAAAACCAAGCAGTTGCTCAAGTCCAAGATCATGGAGGCCAGAAGGCAGTACTACAAGGAGAAGCCATTGCACGGCCAGTTCTAAAACGACCTCGACAGGCCATATGTGGAACTGGACCTGATGCACACATGGCTTCGGAGCACAGGCCTCAAGAGGGTGTGATGGTGCGGGTCGGCCCCATGCTCCTTCTTAGTTTTTGGGAGCCTCTTGAGTCTGACACCGCCAATAGTAATGACCGAGATGAGCTTCCATTCCTCTACCAAGAATGCATTTGTCAAATTTGCAATCAAAAAGCTAAACATTTGAAGAAGTGAAGAAGAGCAAGCAACTGACATGAAAAAAGAAATTGCTTCCCACCTCTGAGCAGGTAAGCCGAGGGTCTTCCACTTCAGAGAGGGTTCTAATTTCTTTTTGCTGCTCGTCATTTTCTGCGAAGTTGGTTGCAAAGTCTTTTCGTGCGCCCTCTTGGTTTGATGGTCGCCAGATCTTTGAGTTTGTCCTTCTTCCTCAGCATCAACGGGGTCCACTTGTTGTCGTGCAGACAGGGGTTCTTTGTACACAGCAAAATCCTAAAGAGCAAAAAAAAATTAGGTCTTTAATGAAGTGGCAAAAATGTTACACAGAACTATAAACAACATATAGAGGAGAAATCAACAAAACTAGAAAACGTGTCGTGTGGTGAACTTTTGGCCGCTTCCTGAATGGGTTGCCTGATGTTGGTTTTAATGTGATGCACACATGACAATAAATTTGAACTTCACTGTGCAACTCAAAATGAGACGCTTTACCTGCCCTTGATGTAATTTAGGCATATGAAAAAAAAAAATCATATTGTAAAGCCTCAGAAAACAAATACCATAATGGCTAACTGAGCTGGGAAGAGCTGTCAGGTACAGATGTGGCATACAGAAGATATACAACAGGGTTCATATCTTAAAAGATGAGCCCACACTGGACTGGACTGTCATACAAAGCAATGGTGTGGGTAAAGTGTCCTGTGTCTACACAGCCTGCCATGGAAGCAAATACTGACGTGGCAAAAACACAGAGAGAGGGAGGCCATGGGGTATGGGCAGAAGGCCAGGAGAAGGTGACAGGCAGCCCAAGGGCCAACAAGGGCACATAACCAGTTATATATAAGGACCAAAAAAACATCACCTGACAAACAAGGAAATCAAGGCCATCAGGTGAGATAACACCTATACTGTTCTAACATGTCACCCTGATAACTCTGTATCTCTAGTAAGTCTCATATCAGTGACATACTGTAATGTCTGCCATACACTAACAGTCAAAAGTCTGGACACAGACAGTAATGATCATGTTTTGATAGAAATATTGAAAGTGCAATTGAATTGATTTAGAAATACAGTCAGGACATTACTAGTGTTGCTAAAGGCTATAATAATAATAATAATAACAATAATAATAATAATTCATTACATTTATATAGCGCTTTTCTCAGTACTCAAAGCGCTATCCACACAGGGAGGAACCGGGAAGCGAACCCAAAATCTTCCACAGTCTCCTTACTGCAAAGCAGCAGCACTACCACTGTGCCACCTGTGAGGATGGTTTCTTTTGTTATTCACATATAACAGCAAAGCCCCAATTTCAGCATTCATTCCTTCAGAGGCCTAATGGTCAACTCCCTTAGCTCTTTCTTAAATCGACATTTTAAATGCTAACTGGTGTCACACATGCATATCAGAGAAACAACCCCCCAGCTCATCACAAGTATGCAATGCCCAGATGGGGCAAGAGGGGGCGCTGTCACTAACAGCCTTGTCTTTATTCTCCTCCTCTACCAATCTATTTGTTATATAGTGGCTTTCCTATATGTATGTATGTATCTATCTATCAATCATATAGTGCCTTTCCCATCTATCTATCTATCTATCTATCTATCTATCTATCTATCTATCTATCTATCTATCTATCTATCTATCTATCTATCTATCTATCTATCTATCATACCATGCTTTTCACTATCTATCGATCTATTTGTCTATCTATTATACCATGCTTTTCACTATCTATCTATCTATTGTCACACACGTGCACATGGGAGGCAGCTAAAGGGCTTGAGTAAAGGCAGTTCCGAGTCATACCAGAATGTGGCAGAGTGCACTGACTCTTTTTCTCCCTTGCCTGCAGACCATTCACAGGAGATCCCACCTGGTCCTCTTGACGTCACTTCCGGGACCGAGCCAAAGGAAGGAGACCTTGCCGGCTCTGGCCCCTGTGATGTCACATCCGGGCTCGCACCAATGACAGAAGACCTTCAGGAGCCCGACCCCTTTGACTTCACTTCCTGTCTTCTCCTTTAAAAGCCTGCACCTTTTCCCTGTCCCCTCAGTTCTGTTTTGGACTCGGTTTTGTGCACATCAGTGCTATATCTATTGAACGCAACTTTGCAGCCAGGAAACCAAATTATATGGGTGGCTGCCCCAAACCTTTTCATGACTCTCATGTCTGGTTATTGTTATACTATCTTATAGTGCCTTTTTAGCCATCTATCTGTAAAAAGTTTGCTAGTGAATTTACGGTAAATTACTGGCTACTAATTGTATTAGTTTCACAGTTTTTTATTCAAATCAAATTACTGTATACTGTAATTTACTATATATATATATATCTGGAAGAGAAGATCTGTGATACGGTTTGCATATTTGCAGCTGGAGATCCACAAAGGGAGAAAAAAATGAATCGCGTATCATAAAGTAGTTTTAATTCCTGAGCTTTCAACCCCTACCAGGGGTCTTCATCAGAGGATAATGCTTAGACTTACAAGAATCAAAGGCAATATATAGCAACACATTAAGGGGGTGGGGAGGTGACTAAGTCAGTATGATCAAGGGGGGGGGGGTTGTATAGTTTATTTATTATGTACATGTTCTTCTTAAGTTAGCATATGCTGGATTTATGTCCAAGTGTCTGTTGATGGCGTTTTCATTTGATAGCCAAGACTCGGCCAACTCTCTGGCACTTTCAGTACTGGCCTTAAATTTTACTTTTACATTGTCCCAGTTGAATATATTTACAGTAAAAATACAATACAATACAGGGCCTTCACAGTAAACTAAGCCACAAAATTAATGTGATGTAGCAGCACACTGCTGTTAAATTATGGTTATTTCCTGAATTTTTTCAAGTTAACTATAATAGTGCTGCAATTCATTAGTCGGTAATTTACTGTAAATTTACTAAAACAATTGTCGTTAGTTGACACTGTGATGGAGACTGTATCCTATACTGTGTTTCTATCCTCACAGTTAATTGACTAGAAAATCAGCTTCCAATTATTTGGCAGTCAAACACACAGACCATCATTTTTAACATTTGCTACAATATCAATGTTGCATGCAGGTATTTTATGTTTTCTCGTGGGAAACCAAAGATTGCTTTTGTGATGTAGGATGTGTTACAGGTTCAGCAGTTTATCAAAAAAAAAAAACACCATAAATGGGCTTCCATAACCAGAATTAAACCTTCAGCAGAATCAGGATAAACCGTTTGCTTGCCATCTTTAAGTTTTTGTTTCTCACAGTGCTAAGGTGTGGGGGCCATCAGTAATAATTTAGAGTGTGGCTACAAGGGGAGCTTCTTTGTGCAAATATATATAAATATATTCAAACTTTAGTCAAATTTCAGTTTCATTTCCATTGTCACTTTACAGCAAACACAACGATTATTCATACAAATAGTCCTGCACATTGAATTGACAGCTAAAACACTCCTTAAATGTATGTTTATGTGTATTTCTCTATTTAAAATCATTGTTGTAACTGTTTATTGTATTACCGTTTTTTGACTGTGACAGTTAACATAATGTATTTTTAAAGCGTATTCAGCAGTTTTCCTCAAAATGTGTTCTGAAGGTCCTGCAAGTCCTTCTCCTCTCCACCTCACTATTTGGCCATTTATTCCTTGTGTTTCTGGCCCTCTAATGTTTTTTTCTGTTGGTGTCATTTTAGCCAGAATTGTCACTTTTAACTGTCATCTTACTGCACATATCAGAGAAACAGTGTACAAACTGAAAATGTCCCACAATGCAACGCAGAACTGTCCAGAAACTCTTTTAGAGTAAATGTGCCGAACACCATTTCAACAGTGAAGTGGCAGGTGGTGGCAGCCTCATGCCGTGAGGTTATTTTTCAGTGACAGGGCCCAGGGACACTAAGACAGGGTAACAGCAAAGTTCAGAGCTATCCTTGATGACAACCTGCACTAGAGCACTCTGGGCCTCAGACTCAGGTCCAAGGGTCACCTTCCTGAAGGACAATGACCCTAAGCACACAGGAGAGGTATAGAGATGGGGCGGAGTGGTGGCTCTGAGGCTAAGGATCTGTGCTGGTATCCAGAAGGTTGCCAGTTCGAATCCCCGTCACTGCCAAAAGAGATCCTACTCTGCTGGGCCCTTGAGCAAGACCCTTAACCTGTAATTGCTCCAGGAGCGTTGTACAACGGCTGACCCTGCACTCTGACCCCAAGGGGTATGCGAAAACAAACAAATTCCTAAAACAAATAAAGAACAAAAAAAAACAAAAAAAACTCCGGGAATGTCCTTGGGTGTCCCAGCCAAAGCCCTGACGTGACCCCTCTCTGGAGAGACCTGAAGATGGCTGCCCACTGACAGTATCCATCCAGCCTGACAGATTATGAGAAGAAAAAAAAAATGGCATCCAGCTGTGCAAAGCTCATCGCATCAGACCCAAGATGACTCCAGGATGGAATGGCTGCCAAAGGGGCTTCAACAAAGTTCTGAGTAAAGAGTCGGAATACTTGTGTCCGTTTGTTTTTTAAGATAAAATCTGCTAAATTTCCTAAAATCCTGTTTTTCGCTTTGTCCTTCTGGGGTATTGAATGTTGCTTGACGAGGGGAATGATTTTAGCACAAAGCTGCAACATAACAGAGTGAAGGGGTCTGAATACGTTCCGAAGGCCCAGTAAGCGTGCTGGCCAAGCAGCCATGAAAGTGCCTGTTTGTTTCCGCCAGTCTGATTTCTGTATTATTTTATTTGGAGTCAGAGCCGCCTAAAAGCTATGCAAAACAGAAAAAAAAAAATGCAAAAAATTGTCTGACCCATTTATGCATATTTTCCACTAATGTACAAAATCGGCACGTAACGCAAATTGAGATTGATTAGTGAAGTTCATGGAAAATTAATCACTGTGTGCTTTTTAAAATTGTTTTACTATTAACTGTTAAACAGATGCAGCAGCTCCTCAAGTTCAATTATGAAATGTGCTATCTGGCTACTGTCACAAGATATATCAGTCACGAAAGATGTAAAAATATGCCGCAATAAATGAAACGGATAGACAGCCGTGCTTGTACAGAACACAAAAAAAACCCCCAATAGCACAAAATAATGGGCTGTTAAATTTAACAAGTCATTCACAATCCCTCCTCCCCGAAATATGAAAGCTACTTCAAGTAGGAAAACATGACACATCCCAGAGAGCAACGGCGAGGTCTGCAGAGTCACTCGCAGGCACCTCTGCTTTTCTTTCCAACAGTACACAGCTTTTTTTATTTTTTTTTTTGAAAGAATCTCAATACTCCAAATTGTTGGCATCTGCTTATTGAAACTCATTTTTGTACTTTTTTTGCGTAGCCCTCCAGAATGCTTGGGACAAAGACATATTTTTTCTTTGATTTGCCCCTCTGTTCCAAAATTTAAAATTGCAAATCATTGCGATTAAAGTGTACACATTCATTTAAGGGGATTTGGACACATTTTGCTCACATTTTTTTTTTTTTTTTTATATACACAACCGACCCCCCCAATTTCAGGACAACATAATGTTTGATTGTGATTCATCAGGCTTCATAAGCGACCTTGGCTTACTTCTACCGTTTGGAGTCTGCAGTTTCCATTGTTCAAAATGAGGGCAAGAGCTGTGCCAATGAAAGTCAAAGAAGCCTCCATGAGGCTGACAAGCAAGAAAACAACTATTAGAAACAACGCTAAAACCTTAGGATGACCGAAAGTTGTGCACCGCAGTAAAGGGCAATCGATCACTTGGTTGATATGTTTATTAATTACGACACGATAAAATGGTGCCAAAATGCAACGCACCACATGCATATAGGTGTAGTGACCACTTTGGATTGCATTTAATTTTGGCACAAATTTTGACACAGAGGAACTTTAGAGAAAGAAAAGGGCAGAGCAGGATCTTCTTCCATAGGAGGCTGTGCTCCTTTAATGTGAGTACTGACATCCTCCACATCTTCTATAACTCTGGTGAGTTTCTACACTGTGGTGTTCTGAGTTGGTAACATCACTTCAGGAGAGGCCCACTGAATCAACAGACTAATTAAAAGGGCAGGCTGTCGTAGTAAAGGAGAGAATTTAAACAAAACTGAATACCATTATGAACAGTGTTGCACATCCACTCTCTGACACACCAATACTAAGGATAAGTCAGCAGATGTGTTTCAGGAAATGCAATGGGGACTCCTTAATACACACAGAAATACGTCTGCATAGTGCCTTACTGGGACTGGGACAGCCAAGTTAGAACCCCAGTGTGTGTGTACAGACCAAAGTGTGCATATACTGTATTTATGCAATTTTTTATTTAAAGAGGTCTTGTAAAAAGCCAAATTCCCCCTGAGAACCAATAAAGTTCTATCTATCTATCTATCTATCTATCTATCTATCTATCTATCTATCTATCTATCTATCTATCTATCTATCTATCTATCTATTATATAGTGCCTTTCACATATCTATCTATCTATTACATAGTGACTTTCACATATCTATTTATTATATAGTGCTTTTCACATATCTATCTATCTATTACATAGTGCCTTTCACATATCTATCTATTATATAGTGCCTTTCACATATCTATCTATTTATTATATAGTGCTTTTCACATATCTATCTATTACATAGTGCCTTTCACATATCTATCTATCTATTATATAGTGCCTTTCACATATCTATCTATTTATTATATAGTGCCTTTCACATATCTATCTATCTATCTATCTATCTGTTATATAGTGTCTTTCACATATCTATCTATCTATTATATAGTGTCTTTCACATATCTATCTATCTATCTATCTATCTATCTATCTATCTATATTATATAGTGCCTTTCATATCTATCTATCTATCTATCTATCTATCTATCTATCTATCTATCTATCTATCTATCTATCTATCTATCTATCTATCTATCTATCTATATTATATAGTGCCTTTCATATCTATCTATCTATCTATCTATCTATCTATCTATCTATCTATCTATCTATCTATCTATCTATCTATCTATCTATCTATCTATCCTTCCATAATGTCAACGGCAATTTATTTATATAGCACATTTAAAACAACATAGGAATGCTGTGGCCAAAGTGCTTTACAATAGTAGAATAAAAGAAAAATATATAATTAACATAAATAACATAAACAGAAATAAAATAAATGAACATAAATAAAATAAATAATAAACAGAAATAATGTTACACAGTTCAATTGTAGACAACTCCTTTATGTGATGAGGTAAAGAGTTCCACAGACGAGGAGCAGCAGCTGCACAAGCCCTGTCTGTCCCCCTTAGTTTTACACTTGTTGTCCTTCGTACTAAGAGACAACTGACCAGAAGATCTAAGCACTCTAGATGGCTGGTGTAAAGCAAAACAGTTCAGATAAATAGGCAGAAGCAAGCCCATGTAAAGATTTAAAAACTAGCAACAAGATTTTAAAATCAATTTGAAAACTGACAGGCAGCCAGTGTAAAGAAGCTAATATTGGAGAAACAGAATCAGACTTTCTTACCCCGGCAGCATTCTGCACCAACTGTAACCTGCGTATCAGGGATTTGCTATTCCCAAAACACAGCGAGTTGCAGTAATCAAGACGAGAAAAGATAAAAGCAGGAGTAGCTATCCCTAGAAGATCCCTAGAAGATAAAAAAGGCTTGATCTTATCTATTAGACGAAGCTGGAAAAGGCAACTCTTGACTACAGAATTAATCTGTTTCTCAAAAGAGAGGTTGATATTGCATATAAAAAATAATCAGAACTGAATTGATTTAGCTGTGGTTTTCAAGGGTCTACAGTTCAGTAAAAAACAGCAGGAAGGGAAAGGAAAGAGTGGCAGGTGCAAGAAATGAAAAAAACAAGAAAACAACAAAAGACAGAAACGCAGAACAATGCCATTGAGTCCTTCTAATGTTAACATGGGGTCACTCTGAACAATTCAAGAACGGTGATGGCAACTGGATCTGATTGTATTTGCATTTTCACCCAACTTATTTCAACAAAACTAGGGAATAAAAAAAAAAAACAACGAGCAGCTTCTGTGCACCAGAAACAAAGCAATAGTTTCAAAGATTCCTCAGTGTTATCTTTGGCTGTCATCAAGCAAGTCTGAGTCGTTTTGGAACCACGCTGCTTCCAGTGTTGAAATAATGGAATAAAGTATGAGCTTATTTTGCACAGAACATTTTTGACATGTGTGAATACATTTGGATGCAATTATAAAAAGATTAAAGCAGCTCTAAATGGTGAAAATATACATTTTTTTTCCAAATTCAACAGTAAATGGAGAAACAATGTTTTAGAGTTTAGCTTTATCAGTCAATAAAACACTTTGCAATAAACTGAAATGTTCAACATTAATTTTACGGTAATAAACTTGAACCCATTCCTTAAAAACGCAAGTAGCCATGTCAGTCAAAGCTGTTTAGAAGAAGAAAAGCACGAGACATCCATCAGTTTTTCAAATCCCGGGGTCTGAGGACGTGGGGATCCTTTCAGGCAGCAGAAAGCGCAGCACATAAAACAAAACACCCTGATCATCCTGAAGAAGACACCAGGATGAGCCACAAAGACAAAGCACATGCAGTGTCCTTCCATAAGGTTTTGGGACAAGGACCCATTTTGTTCTTGATTTTCCTCTGTCCTCCAAATTTTAAAATTCCATATCAAATATTTCTGACATTATTGAGCACCTCCTCTGGGCTGAGCGGTGGGAGTCAGGCCTGCTTCAATGGCTATTTCTGGAGATCTCACACATCTTGGGGAGTTTTGGGTGGGCACTGTGACGATAATGGTAGTGAGAAAACTGCCAAATTACAGGGCCCTCCATGATGTTTGAGACAAAGGCACATTTTTCCTTGATTTCCTCCTCTGCTCCACAGTTTAAAATTACAAATGAAACAAGACATCGTGATTAAAGTGCACGTTGCAGACTTTCATTTAAGGAGATTTGCATATATTATGGCACACAACATAGAAATGGCAATGCCTGATAGAACAATTGAGACTCCCCCTTGGGTAGTGAAATCATCAAGAAGGACCCCCAACTGCTTGATGAAACAACTGAACGTCTGCACGCTAGAATCCCCAAGGGTCACTCACAACAAACCCCCCCCCCCCCCACAATCACGGAAACAACAGAATGTCTGCAAGCCAAAATCACCAAGGGGAAACCCTCCCAGCTTGTTGAAACAATTGAGCATCCGTGATCCAAAATTATCGAGTCTCCACACATCGAGACCAAAACACTCTGCATGAAACCTCTGGAGATCTGCAACCTGTACTGTTACATGTATAACTGATTGTAAGTTAAGAAGCTCTATATTGATTACGTCCCCCAGGGGCCTGTGGGGATATTGATCTAGGCTTGGTCAGGAGGCCTATCCCAAAGGCACTCCAGCGTTGTCTTGGTTGTACAGTATACTTGAGGTCATTGTCACCTCAGTCTGAAGTGGTGTGTACTCCACAGCAGGAATCCTTCAAGGATGTCTCTGCAATTGGCTGCGCTCATCCTTCTTCTAAAATACTGACCAGTCTCCCTCTGCCAAGCAATCGCAACCATTTACAGCAGCTTCCACAGTGAATAAACTTCTCAAAGCCTTTCAAATCACATTCTCGAGAGAGACCTAGCGGAAATTATGGGGAAGTGCTTGGACAGACAAGAGGAAGCAAAGAACTGTGGGAATCGGGAGTCATGGAGTTGAAGCCTTGACAACCTTTAAGAAGTACAGTGGAACCTCGGTTCACGACCATAATTCGTTCCAAAACTCTGGTCGTAACCCGATTTGGTCGTGAACCGAAGCAATTTCCCCCATAGGATTGTATGTAAATACAATTAATCCGTTCCAGACTGTACGAACTATATGTAAATATATATTTTTTTAAGTTTTAAAGCACAAATATAGTTAATTATACCATAGAATGCACAGCGTAATAGTAAACTAAATGTAAAAACATTGAATAACACTGAGAAAACCTTGAACAACAGAGAAAACTAACACTGCAATAGTTCGCGCTATTGCGCTACCAACCGCTCGCTAAAAACACTTTTTTAATGAGTTTTAAGCACAGGGAAAAAATGAACATTTGAAAAATCCGTAATTTAATAAACCACCAAGAAAAGTAACATTGCAACAATGCACGCTACGAACCAATCGCTGTAAACAGAAGTGAAAACAAAATCAAGCCCGGTGCATTCTTTAACTGCCGCTGAGACGCACCCCGATAGCAGGACGCTGCCGTCACCACACGTCATGGAGTGGCCAATTGCAACTCCAATCCTGGAGGGCCACAGTGGCTGCAAGTTTTTGTTCCAACCCAGTTGCGTAATTAGAAGCAAGTCCTCACCATTAACAGATCTTATTCAATTTCATGGCTTCTTAGTGTTTTAACTCCACCATGTCAGTCTTAAATCAAAGATTTTTCTTTCCTTTCTAATGATCATCCAAGTGATTTGAGGCCTAAAATGGATGAGTAGTTCTCAGTTCTTCACTTTCCCTTCAGTTTCCTTCCGAGTACTTAACTAAACCAAAAAGTGAATGATGACGACACAGGGGTGGAAATGGAGACAAGCCAGTTGGAGAATTGCTGGTTCCTTTGTCATTATTGTTAATAGGGAGCAGTTAAAACAATGAATAAGACTAAAATAAGCAGGTAAGGGTTCAAAATTTTAACAAGCGAGACAACTAAAACAAACCAGAAAAATGTCACTTGAGCAAGAAGTGCTTCACCACCAATGAATGATTATATTGATACGCATTTAATCAATCTGCTGTGTAACTGATCGACAATTTTCTCATTAATTTGTTTGAATTCATTGTTTCTCGCTGAATTGAAGAGTCACTTAGTGTGGGGGAGGAACGATCTCCTCAGTCTGTCAGTGGAGCAGGACGGTGACAACAGTCTGTCGCTGAAGCTGCTCCTCTGTCTGGAGGTGACACTGTTCAGTGGATGCGGTGGATTCTCCATGATTGACAGGAGCCTGCCCAGCGCCCGTCGCTCTGCCACGGATGTCAAACAAACTGTCCAGCTCCATGCCTACAACAGAGCCTGCCTTCCTCACCAGTTTGTTCAGGCATGAGGCGTCCCTCTTCTTTATGCTGCCTCCCAGATTAGAAACCACTATCCCCAGAACTCGTTAATTTTCAAAGGTAGCAGACAGTTCTGTATCCCCACATTTTTTTTTTTTTTTTTTTTTTGTTCTTTATTTCGCCTAATACAGTTTCTTGTATTAGGAATTTGTTAGTTTTCGCATACCCCATGGGGTCGGAGCACAGGATCAGCCATTGTACAGCGCCCCTGGAGCAATTGAAGGTTAAGGGCCTTGCTCAAGGGCCCAGCAGAGTAGGATCTCTTTTGGCAGTGACGGGGATTCGAACCGGCAACCTTCGGGATACGAGCGCAGATCCTTAGCCTCAGAGCCACCACTCCACCCATTGTGTGTAGATGAGATACTAAATCAAAGCAGTCTGACTATTCAAAGCAGGTGACTCTTTAGCAAGACAGGTAAATATGAATGCCCTGTAGATAGCCATCAACAATAACCTGTAGCAGAATTTTCCAGGAATTCCACCTTTTCTTTAAAACACTGGTTTATAGCCCATTACACTAAGCAACACACAGAAATGTCATTTTCTTTAGAATACTGAATTCTAACCCATTACATGTGCAGCTCTTTCTCTGGATCGGTTCGCAGCTGAGTGTGAAGCGGCTGGGATGGGAATCAGCACCTCCAAATCCGAGACCATGGTCCTCAGCCGGAAAAGGGTGGAGTGCCCTCTCAGGGTTGGGAGCGAGATCCTGCCTCAAGTGGAGGAGTTCAAGTATTTCGGGGTCTTGTTCACGAGTGAGGGAAGAATGGAGCGCGAGATCGACAGGCGGATCGGTGCGGCGTCCGCAGTGATGCAGGCTCTGCATCGGTCTGTCGTGGTGAAAAAGGAGCTGGGTCGCAAGGTGAAGCTCTCAATTTACCGGTCGATCTATGTTCCTACCCTCACCTATGGTCATGAGCTATGGGTAGTGACTGAAAGAACGAGATCACGAATACAAGCGGCTGAAATGAGTTTCCTCCGCAGGGTGTCTGGGCTCTCCCTTAAAGATAGGGTGAGAAGCTCAGTCATCCGGGAGGGGCTCAGAGTAGAGCCGCTGCTCCTCCGCATCGAGAGGAGTCAGATGAGGTGGCTCGGGCATCTGATCAGGATGCCTCCTGGACGCCTCCCTGGTGAGGTGTTCCGGGCACGTCCAACCGGGAGGAGGCCCCGGGGAAGACCCAGGACACGCTGGAGGGACTATGTCTCCCGGCTGGCCTGGGAATGCCTCAGGATTCTCCCGGAAGAGCTAGAAGAAGTGGCCGGGGAGAGGGAAGTCTGGGCATCTCTGCTCAAGCTGCTACCCCCGCAACCCGACCTCAGATAAGCGGAAGAGGATGGATGAATGATTGGACATGTGCAGGGACTGCAAATTCTAAAGGTTGTGTAACCAAACATGAGGTTAGGGATCCCATCATTTTGGTTCTAGGCTTTTTTCGTTTGTCTTATTATCTGAAATATCGTGTTGGATCAAAACTCTAATGCAAAGTCGGATTTTTGCTAAATGCTGAATAAACAATGATGGCTGCCAATTCCTTTTGTCAGGTTCAAGTTATGGCAGAGACAATTGCAGGTTTTTCTTTTTCTTGTGTAGGGGCACCAACAAATGTGTCCCTGTCTAGTCAGTGACATATCAAGACCTTAATTAACCTTTTGTTTGGATTTAAAAAGACGTACAAAGCACTGGCGACACTTGAGAATGGGGGCCGACTGTGATTTGTCTATCAGTCAAGTGTAAAGACACCAAAGCAAATGGTGCTGCACGTATCGGTCACCAGAATTAACAAAAGCTCTGCTTGTTTTACGCAGCAATAATTGACTAAGAGATGCATTACAGCAAGCCCTTAAAGTCTCTATTCTAAAATGTTATTGCAAATGTATAACAAAAGTATATAACCGTTAGTGTGCCCCGTGTGTCAGCCTTTCTTTTCAACTCTCTTTTCCGAGACTCTGGCCTGTCCTAATAAACATGGCGCCCCTTGACGTTGCCGTCGTTGTGTCTGCTGAATTCAAGCCTTTTTACTTTCTCATAACACTCGCTCCGTCGCACAGGTTTCACTCAACATCCAGTCTCATTCCTTACTTATAAATAAATTGCCCAGATTTATTTTACTTCTTTACTTTGATAAGATGCTCAAAAGCCGACTTTATAACAACCCCAAAACCACTTGAGAGCTACTGTCACATAAAGCCGGCCTTGAACTTTCCCCTGATTACTACAGCATTTTAAATTAGCAGTGAAAATAAATAATAGATAGCTCATGTAACAGGAAAATAAAACCAAAGTTTATGTTAGGATATGTTTAAATAAACTCAAATCGGACCAAAGTTTAATGAATTTGCAATGGCCTTTAAATTTTGTCCTTTTTGTTTACGGCTGCAAGTCACTGGATCTCGGGGACGATCTGTTCAATTATAAGCATTCACGGTAAAATTAAACATCAGCAAATTACACCCTGTAGTAAGAAGTTGGTCAAATCTAGCCAGATGTTTTGTGTGTCATCCACCACAGCAAACTCTCAATCTGGTCAAAGAGACAATGGGGGTCTTCTTGCTCTTGCATGTTCCTATAAACTCGCCGCCAAATCATTGTCCTGACTCGGCAAGAAAACAGATAACTAATTTCATGGGAAAAACTGGGAGATGCAAGCAAAAGTTAAACAAAAGAAAATAAAAATAAACCGAAACGACCAAAACCCAGACGAGAGGTAAAACTCAAAGTCAAATAACACGCAATATGTCGAAACCCTGGCCAGACATTACAAATTGAAAATAAGGATTTTTATCCACAGTTCGGATAAGGCACAGCGCAAAAGGCTGATTTTTTTATGATGTTTGCCGATTACGTCAAGGTCACGACCCTGGAGACCACACCCCCCCTAGAAATGCTGGACGGGATCCTGATGATGGTACACAATATGGCTTCTCTGAAAAGCAAAAAGGCTACACAACATCAATATCAGGCCTAAATCAAGGCATTTGTCTCCGTCTTTTCTTAATTTTTGCTTCATGCAAGTTGTTCACAAAGAAGTAGAAATGAACTCGCTAACAAAAACCCAAGCAATCGCAACCATTTGCAGCAACTTCCATGGCGAATAAACTTCTCAAAGCCTTTCAAATCACATTCTCGAGAGAGACCTAGTGGAAATTAATGGGAAGTGTTTGGATAGACGAGAGGAAGCAAAGAACTGTGGGAATCGGGAGTCATGGAGTTGAAGCCTTGACAACCTTTAAGAAGTACAGTGGAACCTCGGTTCACGACCATAATTCGTTCCAAAACTCTGGTCGTAACCCGATTTGGTTGTGAACCGAAGCAATTTCCCCCATAGGATTGTATGTAAATACAATTAATCTGTTCCAGACCGTATGAACTATATGTAAATATAATTTTTTTTAAGTTTTAAAGCACAAATATAGTTAATTATATCATAGAATGCACAGCGTAATAGTAAACTAAATGTAAAAAGCTTGAACAACAGAGAAAACTAACACTGCAATAGTTCACGCTATAGCGCTACCAACCGCTGGCTAAAAACACTTTTTAATGAGTTTTAAGCACAGGGAAAAAATGGACATTTGAAAAATCTGTAATTTAATAAACCACCAAGAAAAGTAACATTGCAACAATGCACACTACAAACCGATCGCTGTAAACAGAAGTGAAAGCAAAAACAAGCCCAGTGCATTCTTTAACTGCCTTCTCTGCCTTATGCGTCCAGTCCCATCTCTCTCGCTCGCGTGTGTGTGTGTGTGTGTGTGTGTGTGCGCGTGCGTGTGTGTGTGTCTCTCTCGCGCGCCTCTGTGTGTGTGTCTCTCTCTCTCTCTCTCTCTCACGCATGTGTGTCATGCTCTCTCTCGCTCTCTCTCTCTCTCTCTCTCTCTCGCTGCACAGGGAATGCATTGGGAGAGACTGAACACGTGCAGAAATCATCGGCGCGCACAAACCGAAAGGGAAACTGGCTTGTTCGTATACCGAGCATGTGGTCGTGAACAGATGCAAAAGTTTGGCAAACTTTTTGGTCGTAAACCGATTTGTACGTGTTCAGAGGCTTTCGTGAACCGAGGTTCCACTGTATCTGGATGAGGTATCAGGACAGTTAAAATCCCCAAAAACAAATCGGTTCCGATTTTCTTCTATCAATAAAACCCCAGGAAAAAAAAAACAAAAAAATAAAAATAAAGAAGACCTAAAAATGACATTTCTTTACATGCTGTCCTCCATTCAAATGCTCAGTTGTGTTTGAGTGTGTTCCATTTTCACTCACACACAAGAGCATTTTCTTGTAAGTGGTTAATAATATAATATAATATAATATAAATTCTTTGCATTTATATAGCGCTTTTCTCACTACTCAAAGCGCTCGGCAATTGCAGGTTAAGGGCCTTGCTGAAGGGCCCAACAGAGCAGAGTCCCTTTTGGCATTTATGGGATTTGAACCGGCAACCTTCCGATTACAAGTGCATATCCCTAGCCACAGAGCCACCACTCTAATATAATATAATATAATATAATATAATATAATATAATATAATATAATATAATATAATATAATATAATATAAAATCCGGGGTGGCACGGTGGCACTGCTGCCCCGCAATAAGGAGACCTGGGTTCGCTTCCCGGGTCCTCCCTGCGTGGAGAGTTTGCATGTTCTCCCCGTGTCTGCGTGGGTTTCCTCCCACAGTCCAAAGACATAGAGGTTAGGTGCATTGGCAATCCTAAATTGTCTCTGGTGTGTGTGTGTGTCCTGTGGTGGGCTGGCGCCCTGGTTTGTTCCTGCCTTGCGCCCTGTGTTGGCTGGGATTGGCTCCAGCAGACCCCTTTGACCCTGTAGTTAGGATATAGCAGGTTAGATAATGGATGGATGGATATATAAAATCCAATTTCTGTCTGTCTGTCTGTGAGAACTACTTAACGGATTTAGATTGGTTTTTTTTTCTATAATTTGCTTGAACATTCCCAGTTGATTTTGCGACTTCTCTCATCGCACTAAGTATCATAGTTCACTTGTGGCATCGATTTATGTGCACAAATCCAAGAGAGAGGCTGCCGGCCAAGTCCTCCTCACTCACGCTCCAGCCTCGAGGCGTATCTTACCTCCGCTTAGCTAATGAACAAGAGAACTACTTAATGGATTTAGATTGGGCTTTTTTCTAGAATTTGCTTGAACATTCCGGTTGATATTGTAACTTATCTCATCGTGCTAAGTATCATGGTTTGGTTCCGGTAGCGACTTATTAGCGCGAATCCAAGAGCCAAGGGGAGGCAGGACCTCAGGAGTAGGGAGCCAGCCTCCGTTCGAGTTGTTCTACCTCTTGCCACGTGTTGGAGTGCACCTTTGCCTCCGCTTAGCTAGCGATACCTGTTTGCTCAGCAGACATTATCATCTAGAGATTGTTAAGGAGTAACATTTGACATTTTTGAGAGAGAGATCAGAGCTACGTGTGTTTTAGAGGGCAGCTGCTCATTGCCAGAGATATCACAGCCACGTGCTCTTCTCCCCACGTGGGGGGCACTCTCCCGTCAGAGGTGAACACGATCAGATACAGTGGCGACGTTTGACATTGGAGCATACCTAACTTCTGCTTGGCCAGAGATACCTTGACAACTTTTTACATTTTTGGCAAAGAGATCACAGCTACATTCTCGCTCCTGATAGCAAAACCAAAAATATTGTATATCAAGAGGCCCTCGGATACGAAAGCTAGCAATATAAATTCTTCTCAATACAAATTATTACATTTTTTTATTTTTAAAGCTTGTCCTGTTTCACTATGGGGGGGAGGCGGCTTGTATAATATAATATAATATAATATTTTAGTAAAATGCATGTGTTTGAGACAATGTGAGCACATGACTAGGTGACTTGACCTGTGGATTATGCGACAAGAATACAACAACTTCATTTATTACTGTAACACATTATCATACGAAGAATGAAGGAAGATCAAAGTGCTGTGCAAGATGTCAAGGAGGAAGTTACAAGAAAAGAAAGAACAAAATTAGGTAACAATATTAACGAATAAGTAACAAAGGAAAAATAAATCGATTTATACAATCTCAAAAAACATAGATACTGTATATAATTAGTAGATGATTAGCGTCCTTATACACAATATCATAATATAATTCTCTAAAGGCGATTCCAGTGATAAGGTCAATGGTTGGGAGGACAGAAAAACAACAACAAAAAAAAAATCCAGGTAATCTGCAGGGGTTTCAAGGTTAAAAGACCACCCAGCTAACACTGGGTAACCCTCTGAGTAACATCAGATTTTTCATGGACTGCTGTTGTCCAGCATTGGTCACCATAGAGGCCTATTCTATCAAAAGCTTTGTTATCTCCATTTTGTATGTAAACACTGCATTAAAAATTTTCCTGGCCTAGCTACAAACTAAATGGGATACATAACGTATAAGAAAAACATCATTATACATAGTATAACTGTAAAACAAACATTTTTGTTTAATTTTCCAATATTGAAGATGCAGGTATTAAAATCAAGATCCATAAAGAATTTCTTTACATGTGAGTCACGGATCATTTTCAGGTAAATATATTTACAAAACAATACAAGTAAACTAGCAAAGCATGATGGCACACTGGTTAAAGGGGTGCTGCCTCTCAGGCCCAGCAATCTGGGTTCCATTACCTGTCAGGTCTCTAGAGGTCTGTAAACCCTTTGTAAGATTTAATATTTTGTGAGGATTTTCACCAGGTTCTCTGGAGTTCTGTCACATCTGAAAAGTGAGCACTTAAAGATAATTGGTGGCTTTAAATGTGCTCATGAAAAATGAATGAATGTGGGTTGATAAGACTGGTCCTCCACCCAGAACAGATTCTCACTAAGCTAAGTTGAGCTCCATTTTTCATGAACAATACTAAATGAATAGCACTAAATATCCACTAGATGGCAGCAATCTGAAATGAATCAGACAGAAAGGTACTTTATTATAGAATCTATCTATATTGTCTTATTCTCATTCTAATTCTTCTATAAAAGAAATTTGTGCAAGATATACACTTTCTGAATCCACTGTATATAAGTAGCTTCTGTCCTGTTTTATGCAAATATTCTCTTCTGGAAGGGAATTCATCTTGATTTTTACCAAATTACTTACAAATGCCCATCATCGGTGTGAAGAAATTGACCCCAAATGGGTATTTGGTGTAATGTGTGTTTTGCATATATATATAATGTGTAAGTGTCTGTGTGTGTTTGTGTGTGTGTGTAGTAGCTATCATTCCAAAAGATGGCACATCACACAAATTTGTAGTAATAAAAAGCATTGCATGTGTCATTTCAATACATCACAAACATACATTGCATTTGTCATTTCAACAGATAGATAGATAGATAGATAGATAGATAGATAGATAGATAGATAGATAGATAGATAGATAGATAGATAGATAGATAGATAGATAGATAGATAGATAGATAGATAGATAGATAGATAGATAGATAAAGGGCGGCACAGTGGCGCAGTGGTAGCGCTGCTGCTTCGCAGTTAGGAGACCCAAGTCTGCTTCCCAGGTCCACCCTGTGTGGAGTTTGCATGTTCTCCCCGTGTCTGTGTGGGTTTCCTCCGGGCGCTCCGGTTTCCTCCCACAGTCCAAAGACATGCAGGTTAGGTGGATTGGCGATTCTAAATTGGCCCTAGTGTGTGCTTGGTGTGTGGGTGTGTTTGTGTGTGTCCTGCGGTGGGTTGGCATCCTGCCCAGGATTGGTTCCTGCATTGTGCCCAGTGTTGGCTGGGATTGGCTCCAGCAGACCCCTGTGACCCTGTGTTTGGATTCAGCGGGTTGGAAAATAGATAGATAGATAGATAGATAGATAGATAGATAGATAGATAGATAGATAGATAGATAGATAGATAGATAGATAGATAGATAGATAGATAGATAGATAGATAGATAGATAGATAGATACTTTATTAATCCCAAGGGGAAATTCACAGATGGCACATCACAAACATTAACACTGCTTTTACGAATCCCATAGCAAATGGCATATAACAGAGACATGTGCATTGCATGTCTCATTCCAACAGACAGCGCATCACAAATGCACAAATGCTCTTTAGAGATGGTGGGAATGGAGCTGGGGAGTGGCAGACACTTTCTGGGGACCCACCAGGAGTGCTGCTCTGGCAGGATGAGGGTGTGTGTGTGCCACTTGACCCTCATTTTGCTCTCAGTGATTGAGGTGTATGTTACAACTGTGTTACATTCTACACGTTCCGCTGTATAACATTTCAATATTATTGCTGAACTATTGAGGTAACTAGTATTTCTGTTCTGAAAATTGTTTCTTCCTGCAAATTACTTTTGCTTCTTTAAATTGTAAACTTAATTTAACTGCCAGATCTGCTTTTTATTTATTTTACACTTATACATTTTACACTTTTCCAGGCGAAGCCGAGTAGAGCAGCTAGTTTAAACATAAAACACAAAATGTGCAAGCAGAAAGAAACAGGAAATGTAATTTTGTGGCAGCAAATTAATGCTTTAAAAGTAATGTCATTGTTTATGAATTAGTATGTAACAAGTGAGCGAACCCTTTAAGAAAATTGCCCAGAGTGATATGCAGTTCTGGCTGATTGGTGAGTCGACGCAAACAGAAAAGGAGGACAGGGAGAACCCGTGTCTTGTGCTGTGTTTGCTTGGCAGCAGTGGCAGCGTGAGCAATTGAGCAACTTAGTAAGACAGGGAGAGAGAGAATGAAGCTGAACTGTAATTACTTCAAACAAGGTGATCCCCTGCATTCAAATCTATCCGAGTAGCTAAACATCACCAAGAGTTTCGATGGATAGAAGTGTTAATTACATCAGTCATTACAATAATTAGTAATGCATTTGTTATTTCTTAAAAAATAAGTTTCAGTCTGCAAATTACATACAAATATGTTGTACTGGTATCTAGTGAAACCGTGACATCAGTTTTAGGCCATACTGCCCACTCCTACTAGCCATTGAGAGTTATTGTGCCCCCTCTGATTAGATGTCATGCCATTCACTACTTGATCCTGCATAGCACATCATGGCAAATGCTGAAATGGAATGAGTGGGTTGACAAAATAAACAGATGGGAAATAAAACAAGGCAAACTCAATTTTAAACACATGCCTTACCTGATGGCATCATGGAGGACCCGGTTCGATCCCCACTCCTTGTGGAAATCGCATGTTCTCCCTGTGTTCACATGGAGTATCTGATTTCTTCCAGCAGCTTAAAGTCAAACTATTATGTGGTCTGGCGTCACTGAACAGAGCGAGAGTGCTAACTGAAGGGCTAAAATGAACATTCTTGGGTCAAAGAAGAAAGGCTTACAAAATTATCTAACTGCTTGATCCTGAATAATGAAGTATAATATATAAAAAGAAACGGGGCTGCCTGAGGAAGAGCCCACGCTGACATGAGGAGAATATGTAAAACAATGCTTGGATCCAGAAATCTGGTGCCGTGGGGCAGCAGTACTAAACTATGTGCTGAAACGCCACCCAGATACATAATACAGAGGGCGTCCTGGTTCAGAACGGTGCTCATTCAGGTCGCCTAATGTGACTGACACATTAATTGTTTTAATATCTTCTGATTTTTTCCTATGATACCTATATTAAAATGCACACCCCAATCTTCCACCAACATTAAGACTCCAAGGTGGTTTGGCATCTGCAGTAACATGTTTATGTTGGCATGTCATGTCATATTCTAACCTGCTTAATCCAGACCAGAGTTGCTGGAGGACCAGTGTTTATGCTTTTGGGGTCTGGAGCCCATCCCATCTAGCATTGGGCGCAAGGCAGGAACAATACACACATACACCCACACACTAAACACACTGTGGAGGACAGCCAAGGCCCTTACCTACTGGAAGGGCCTGGGGAGAGAATATGCACAGGGCATTACCTCCCCTAGAGTGCTAGATGGCAGCCTCTCTGGATTGCTGCGACACTGCAGACTCCCACAGGGCTTCATGGGAGTTGGAGTTCAGTATGGCACTGTTGGGTTCTCTGGGGATGCTGCAGGAGTTGCAGGAGAGCCTGACCTCATTAGGCTTCCACCTCGCCTAGAAGTGCTTCTAGACCATGCTAACAGTCCACCAGAAGTGCTCCTGGGTGCAGGATAAAAGGAGCCAGCTGCCACTGCTCCAGTAGCCAGAGTCGGAAGGTGGAGGACAAAGCTTGCTGGAGTAGAAGTGGAGGCGGAAGGAGAGACAGAGACGGAGAGAAGAAGGCAAACAAAGCGCTGTATTATTGTGCTCATTTATTACATGCAAGTGACCAAATAGTGTGGTAGACAATTAGGACTTTAGGGACCTTCAAAACTCGACTTGATGTTATTTTGGAAGAATTAAGTGGATAGGACTGGCAAGCTTTGTTGGGCTGAATGGCCTGTTCTCATCTTGATTGTTCTAATGTTCGAATGTTCAAAGCCGTAAGAACAAAAATTACAGAGACAAAGGGTAATCTCCAAATAACATCAAGAGACCTACAATGGTCTCTGGACATTAACAAGAAGAGCCCTGAGCAGAAATACCCTGAGGATGGAAATGCCATCAAACGTTTGCCAGAGACCACTATTACAATTCTGAAGAGATTTGAAATTCTGTTCTCTGGAAAGATTAGTTCATAATTGTCCTATTTGAAGGGTCCACATGTGGTGACGATCCAACACAGTCAAACGCCAGCAAAATGTATCAAGCAGAGTGGTGGAAGTGTCCATGTATGGGACTCTTTGTCTTACTCCAGATGTAGCAAACTTTAACATGTCGAGGGAATCGCAGATTCTGAGAAATACCAAGGAACTCTTGTGAAGAACATCAGGCCACAAGTTTGAAAACTCAAACTGGATACAATCCAAAATATCAAAGTGAAGTCCACTAAAGAATGGCTTAGGCAAAAGGGGTCCTGAAATAGCCTTGACCTGAATCCTACTGCAATGCTATGGCAGAATGTAAAGATGGCTGTTGGAAGGAAATGAGACCTCTTTCAAAACTCAAAGAGTTTGTTAGGAGGAATTAGGGGAAACAAATCCCTCCAGTAAGCTCTCAAGGACTGGTTACCTGTTAGAGGAGATGATTGATTACTGCTAAAGGAGGTGCTTAACAGGATTCATTTACTTTTGCACACAAGAATATCCAGTTGTTTGTTAAATATAACAGTGTGATAATCTCATTTCATTTTCTGAGACCACTTTTCCTGGTGAGGGTCACGGTGCCAACAAACCAAGCAGGTCAACTCTAAGCTTCCCAGTCCCAAGCTACAGGTCCCAACTCTTTCTGAGAAATTTACAGGAATTCCCAGTGGGTCTGGGTGTGCCACAGGGTTTGCACTGAGTGAGAAGCGTCTAGAGGAAGCTGGCCAGGGTTCACCCTTATGATATGCCCAAACCACCTCAACTAGCTCCTTATGATTTGGAGGAGCAGCAACTCAACTCTTGATCTTTTCCAAATTTCTGAGATTCCATACCTATCACTGAGTGTCAGCCCAGCCACCCTGCAAAGAAACTTTACTACTTCTGCTGCTTGTACTCGCGATTTGATCCTTTCGGGTCATCACCCACAGTTCATGACCATAGGAGAGGACAGGGATGTAGACTGACCAGCAAACCTGAGAGCTTTGTCTTTAGTCTCGGCTCCCATGTCACCACCATGGACTGGTAGAGTGCCTGCAGAACATCTGCTGCCTCTCCAATTCACTTATCAATCTCACGTTCACGTTTTCCATCCAGTGTGATAATCTAAGAATTCAAATCCTTTTATATGTGTGGGAGGTTGTTATTTATCATATTCATTACAAGCTCAGGATCATAAAATCTCTATAATATATAAAATGATGAACTTCTGGAAGGGTTCACAAACTTTCAAGCATGAGAGTTCAACAGCTGATGTGTCCAGGGTCGCATGCAGGTGCTTGGGAGGCAGCTTAAGGGCTCTTGTGAAGGTAGTTACCCACCGAACCAGGGGCTGGAGTTGTCTGCTAATGCCGTCTCTTGTCCTCTTTCTGCAGAATGGAAGAATGTCAGCCATTCTACTTCCTGTCCATTGTCCACCCTCCTGGACCCTCCCCTTCCTACGTGGAAACCTTATGACAAGCAGTTCGGCCATCTTTGAGTCTGTTCACTAACGGACTCCTGTCTGAAAAGATGTTTACTTTATCTCTGTGAAAAAATTATTTTGGTTTTGATGTTGTTTTGTTATATGGGGTCACGGATGTGCCCCAATCCTTTTTCTGTGTCCACATCTTGTTTTACCCAAGCTAGACAGTGTATGTACAGTCATGTCTGCGTAATGAACTGCAAAGGGAAATATGCCTAAAATATGAGTGTTAAATAAGTCAAATCATTGAAATTGGGGAACCGCTTTAAGAAATTATGGGACATCTGATCTTTTAACTTACAGTGGATTCAGAAAGTATTCACACCCCTTCACACTGGACACACTTTATTGTGATGCAGATTTAATTATAAATGTATAAATTTAAACCACAATGACAAAGTTTAGGGCAGATTTCAAAATCCTCCTTTTAACATATAAAGCCTTAAATGGCCGAGGTCCGGCTTACTTGTCTGAACTTATCATGACTTACAAACCAGAGCGCACATTAAGATCTCAATATGCTGGTCAGCTTATGATTCCAAGGATTAATAAAATAACAATGGGAGGTCGAGCTTTTAGTTACATGGCCCCTAAACTGTGGAATGGTCTGCCTGCTACTATAAGAGATGCCCCTTCAGTCTCAGCTTTTAAATCCCGGCTGAAGACTCACTACTTCAGTATAGCACACCCTGACTAGAGCTGCTGATTAACTGTACAGACTACATCTCTGTTGTTAGTCATTAGCACTAAAGCATATGGAATATGATAGTTAGAATTTGTTACTAATCCTCACCTATTCTGTTTCTCTTCTCGGTACTCAAATGTGGCACTTGGTGCCACGGCCCACCTGTCAAGTTGTTTTGCCTGCCTAAGGTAAAGTCTGATGGAGGAATCATCAGGTAGAGGGGTCCTGCCCAGTGCTAACTCAGCTGTGGAATGGCCAATAGTGGGAGGCAGCTTGATGGCCGAGGTCTGCAGGACTCTGAACAAATCCAAATTGTATTACATGATATCATCTACTGTTGAATTCTGCTCTGTACTTGTAATATTTCTATTGCACTATTTTATTGTATTGAGGATAAAATGTCTTCTGTTCTGTGTATTGTGTTGTATTTACCCCCTTTTTTTGACACCCACTGCACGCCCAACCTACCTGGAAAGGGGTCTCTCTTTGAACTGTCTTTCCCAAGGCTCCTTCCATTTTTTCCCTACTAGAAGTTTTTCCTTGTCTTCTTAGAGAGTCAAGGCTGGGGGGCTATCAAAAGGCAGGGTCTGTTAAAGCCAATTGTAGCACTCCTTGTGTGGTTTTGGGCCATACAAAAATAAATTGTATTGTATTGTAATGTGAATACTTGTTTGTAGAAAGGTATTAAAACCCCAAAAGCTGAAATCTGTCATTCAAATAAATATTCAGACTCCTTGAGTCGTGCACTCCAAATTGTGTTGAGGTCCATCCTGTTTCCTTTCACTATCCTTGAGGTGTGTTTAGAACTTGACTGGAGTCCACGTGTGGCAAACTGAATGGACTGGACGTCATTCAAAAAGGCAGACGTGTCCCTGTGTATAGACGGTCCACAGTTCACACTGCATTTTAGGACAAAAACCAAGCCATGAAGTCCTTGGGATTCTCTGCAGACCCCCATGATCAAATTGTGGTGAGGCATAGAAAGGGGAAAGAGTATTGAAACATTTCTAAAGCTTTGGGTAATCCTACAAACACAGTGGCATCAATAATTGGGAAATAGGTAAAGTCTAAAACTACCAGGACTCTTCCTAGAGGTGGCCATCTGGCCAATTTGAGTAAACAGACAAGAAAGTCCTTGGTTAGGGAGGTGACCAAGAGACTAATTGTCACTCTGACAGAGTTTCAGAAGTCAACTTCTGAGATGGGAGCACCTGTCCAAAGGCTGACTACCTTAGCAGCACTTCATCACTCGGGTGGTTATGGTAGACCAGTTAGATGGAATAAAAGGCACATAACAGTTTAAAGGACTCTGAGAGCTTGAAGAAGAAGATTCTCTGGTGTGATGAGTCATTGAATATTTTGGGTGGAACTCCAAGCACTATGTGAGGTGAAGACCAGGAAGTGCTGACCACCTGCCTTCTACCATTCTTACAGTGAAAGATGGTGGTGGTGTTATCATGCTATGGGGGTGTGTCTCAGCAACAGAGCCATGATAGAATGGTCAGAATTGAGGGAACTATGAATGCAGCCAAATTTCAAATAGGTCCTCGGAGAGAGCCTGATCCAGAGTGCATGTGACATAAGACTGGGGGACATGTCACCTTTCAGCACGACAATCGCCCGTTGAAGCATATAGCCAAAACAACACTAGAGTACCCTTGGGATTAGTTTCTGACTGTTCTTGGGGCACCCAGACCTGAACCCCACTATGTGGAGTGATCTGAAAATGGCTGTTTATGGACACTTTCTATTCAGCCTAATGGATCTTGAGATTATCTGCCAGGAAGAATGGGATAAACTTCCCAAATCTATGCGTGCAAGGCTTGTAGAGACTTCAGAAGCTGTAACTGAATACTTTCTGAATCCAGTGTGTATTTCTTAATTTAATTTGATTGTACTTGTTTTACCACATTGGACTTGTAAGCGTGCTTTCCAAGCTCAAACAGAACTGAAATGAACTGAACGGACATTACACTCTTTCAACCATGATGTGACTCACACAGTAGGTCTACCTTTGAGAAAGGAGAATTTCCATGCAGACAAAGTGATCACTCAAGTCGATTTGCCCCCTGTGACCATCAAAAGACCCTCCCACCCCAAATGTCTACAGTAACCAGTAACGCCTTCAGCTTCAGAGACATGAGCCTCTTGCATTACAGTCTAATAAAAATTGCTAGTGCGAGAGCTTTGGATCTTTGGGGCATACCAACAAGAACTTCAACTTGGGGGAAACACAGCATTGAATCCAAAATATCTTTAGAAAAATTAGGAACGTTTAGACAGGAACAGGCCATTCAGCCCAACCAAACTCAACAACCCTATCAGCCTAACTTCAACAATTTGATTCCATGTTAGCCCAGTTACTTAAAGTTTGGTCACTTCCGTGATTTCCCAGCATGCAAAAACCCCCTTTGTCTTTAGTATTGCCAGACTGTCCAACTCAGAGTTAATTCAACAAACCCAGAGGTCAGACTTGGTAAAGCCCTCACTTCTCACTGTTCAGTCCTAGAGGTTGTTGGATCAAAATGGCCTTTCACATTCAAAGGAAACTGCGTCAGATCTCCGGGAACACGGTAATACGTGAAATTAATTTTTTTATCATCCTCTGCTGGTAGCAATAACACCTAAATTGGAAAAATCCTGTAAACCCCTACAAGCCTTGTGTATATTTTTTTGAAAATTACGTTAAGTCATCGGGAAAGCTGGCCGAGTTACAATGATTAATGAGAAAAAAGAAGCTCTGCTAAAAACGTGTCATTGACGTACTGCAACTTTAATACACAGTGAATGAAGTAAATGGCCTGCTACTTGGGTGTCAAGGGTTATTTTCTTAGAAAAAAAAAATATTTCCAACATTTTGTGACTAAAGCTGCACTGAAACAACGTCTAGATCCTGTCTACAAATTTCAGATAAAATTACTGTTGTACTTGGATATAATTTAAAACATTTAAACTCTTGTCCCAATGGGTGCCGATTTTACATCTGTAACCTATAAGCAATGTTAGAATATCTTAAGATTTAGCTAAACCCCATGATTCTTAGTAATGTAAAAAGGAAATAAACTTTTATGACAAAATTTCCATCTCCCAGATTTTAAGGTATAAAACAAAATTAGTTTATCTTAGAGTCTGTCAACCAGCAAACACACCAGCGTATTTCCCCTGCAGCACAGAAAATCAGCATTGTGTAATTTTCTAACCAAGAATGTAGAAGACATTCATATAAAAGAGCTTTAAGATGGTTGTAATGACATAAACAAAGAACGTGAGCATTGCTGTATGTCTCTCATCTCAGCTTGTGTTTGACATAAGCATCACCACCAGGCCTCATTATCCACAGCAATAGTCCTCTTAGGAAATTCAGAATTGACGCCCGGCCACTTGAGACACACAACCTCTCCAGGGTGTCCTGGGTCTCCTACCAGCTGAGCTCTGCCTGATACAACTGCCATGTTACTATATGGCCGCTCGCCTCTCTGTTGGGTGCTTTAGCTTGTTATAAACAACGAGTTCTGAAACTCTACAGGCAAACAAACATTCAGACATCTCAGCTTGGTGTTAGTTTGGACAATCAGGTGAACAGCATGGACAAGTTTGTTGGGCTGAGGGTCCTTGTCTCGTCACAACTGTTTTAAAACTCTAATGGCTTACCTGGAGTCTCATCATTTCAATCTGGGTACTGCCATCAATGGCTTCTGAGTATTTGAAATAGGGTTTCAGTAATATGTATCATTTTTATTATGTATTGTTTTGGATACGTTTACTCCATCAGCATCAGAGTTTTTGATAGATAGACAGATAGATAGATATGAAAGGCACTATATGATAGATAGATAGATAGATAGATAGATAGATAGATAGATAGATAGATAGATAGATAGATAGATAGATAGATAGATAGATATGAAAGGCACTATATAATAGATAGATAGATAGATAGATAGATAGATAGATAGATAGATAGATAGATAGATAGATAGATAGATAGATAGATAGATAGATAGATAGATATGAAAGGCACTATATGATAGATAGATAGATAGATAGATAGATAGATAGATAGATAGATAGATAGATAGATAGATAGATAGATAGATAGATAGATAGATAGATATATGAAAGGCACTATATGATAGATAGATAGATAGATAGATAGATAGATAGATAGATAGATAGATAGATAGATAGATAGATAGATAGATATGAAAGGCACTATATAATAGATAGATAGATAGATAGATAGATAGATAGATAGATAGATAGATAGATAGATAGATAGATAGATAGATAGATAGATAGATAGATATGAAAGGCACTATATGATTGATAGATAGATAGATAGATAGATAGATAGATAGATAGATAGATAGATAGATAGATAGATAGATAGATAGATAGATATGAAAGGCACTATATAATAGATAGATAGATAGATAGATAGATAGATAGATAGATAGATAGATAGATAGATATGAAAGGCACTATATGATAGATAGATAGATAGATAGATAGATAGATAGATAGATAGATAGATAGATAGATAGATAGATAGATAGATAGATAGATAGATAGATAGATAGATAGATAGATAGATAGATAGATAGATAGATAGATAGATAAAATAAAACAAATGAAGGCATACCTGCTTAACGATATTTTGGGCAAAATGTGAGGATCTCTGTTTTAGCAGGTTTACCAAGTCTTTGTACACCTCACTTTTTCGTTCATAGTCTGTCTTCTCTTTTTCCTCATCCACACCCTGTTGAATAGAAGCAAAAAACGAGATTTTAAGCAGACATGGCCCACGAACGTGTTATGCTGTGACAGGTGGTCCTGCTAGCAAAATGTAGCCAGAGAAAGAAGTGAAAGTAAGACTGAGGTTACACTGTTCAGCAACCAGATTTGACAAGAACCCACCTTGTGTGCTACAGAGACCACCTAAGTGCCAGTATGGGTACTCCAGCAGAATGTACCAAGATTGAATTAATGAGTACAACAGACAATTTAATGACCTTCATCTAAGTTTACCAGGGATGGACAGTTGCCAACCCCAGATCAGCCATCTTGGATATCCCAAGGAGTGGGACTCTTTCTATCAACCTCTTCTTTGGCATCTCTCTTTGTATCATCCCCTTCCCACCATCTCCCCATCCCCAAACACAGACTCAAACCAGGCTCTGATTTGTTCATTCTTATAATATTGCCCTCCCCTGATTGGATCCTCCTCACTACAACATCTCCTTCCCTGATTGGTCATCGTTTGTGGAAAACAACCATTTTCCAAATGGGTGGACACAGAGGAATTGTTTTCCATATCATTTTCTGTGTTGCTTACTTGTATACATTGTCACACACGTGTGTATGGGAGGCAACTAAAGGGCCTGAATGAGAGTAATTCCATGCAACACCAGGGGGTGGAGGAGTGCACTAACTCTTCCTCTCACTTCTCTGCAGACCAATTTCGAGAAACCCCGCTTGGCCCTGATGATGTTACTTCCTGTTCCGGCCCCACGGATGACGCCACTTCCGGTTCTGGGCCCACTGATGCCATTTCCTCCTCTCTCCTTTAAAGCTGCCATCTTTGTGCTATTGAGTCAGTTCTGTTTTGGACTCGAACCTCTAAACATCAATTATTGCCATTTTGCAGCCAGGAACAATATACGGGTGCATCTAAAGTGCATTTTGTACAGTTTGAATGCTGCCTACATGTGCAAAAGGCAAATAATTTAGCAGTCAATGGAACTTTATTGTGAACAAGGGGGCTCTGCCCCTTGCTCGCTTCACTCGCCTACCCCCGGCGTTGGGTATCCTGAAATACATTAGACGAGCTCGTTCGTTTTGGAGCCGTGCCCACTTTGCCCGCGGCATTTCAGATGCGCGTTGTAGGCGCCTGCGTTCATTGATTTTATCCAGGCAGGCTCGTGTTTGTATCGTTGAGCTGTATTGTGTTTGAATTTGGTGTAAAGTGTTCAGCGGTTTGTACAATCCCAAGCAGCACATTATTCCTAACTTCACTCCGCAGTAGTGCCACTCACAATATGGCGGTGACGCCTGCGCCTTCACTCCGCAGTAGTGCCACTCACAATATGGCGGTGACGCCTGCGCCTTCCATACTATTTTTGATGACCTGTGGGGCCTCCGTAGCCTCTCACGGTTGACTCTGGGGTGCAGCGCAGAATCCTCTTTTGTGTGTGGTTGTGTCGTTAGTCGTTAGCTATGGGCGTGTTGTTGCTTCATTTCTCATTCACGTTAGTTGAGCTCTTTCGTTCTTGGGCCGTGACTCCTTCGTTCGCGGTGGATATAACTTCGCTTGCGGTTTATGGAACGCGCGCCTGCGCAGTACGTCTCATGGTCCCATCGCTGTGTCCCTGCGTCCATATCCGGTGTATTCTCGGTTAGTAATATGGATCCCATGGCTGACAGTGTTACCATCTCTTAAAGACTTTTTTCCATCAATTTGATATATTTTATTAATTCCTCGGGGGAAATTGTCTTTTCACATGACCATTGGAGGTCAGGGTGCAGGGTCAGCCATTGTACTGAACACATGGTGAGTTCAGGGGGAATGTCTATGCCATATGTGTTTTCAGTCATTTTTATTGTGACAGAGTCACTTTCATAAACGATGTGAAAACCCTATTATAGATGGAGGCCGCACAACATTTTTCAATGAAAACACAGTAGTGTAGACATATCCTCAACTTTGCACTCATCTTCCTCTTCCTAGGATAAACTCCAGTCATTGTTATCTTAGCCATTTTTGTTTTAGCTTTTCATTCCACATTTATCAGCCATGATTCATTTTCATACACTACACAGCTCCGAATAAACCATTAATACATCTTTTCTTTCATTTCAAGAGAACCTCCTTAAGCTGTCTGTGACTACAGAGGTCATCTTTAATTTAAAAAAAATGTTGGTGGTGGTTAATTTTATGCATGGCAGAGGTTTGACTAAAAAAAACTCTGAAATCGTAGCCAAGAGATAAGCAAACTTTTATTTGATTTGCATACTTCCTCGTTACACAAAACCAGAAATCAAAGTAAAGGAAGCAAAGATTAATTACCAGAAAATCAAACCAAATAATTACTTTTAAGACTTTATCTGTCTGCGAGTCTTTCCTCAAGAATTGGGGAGAGGTTACCACTGTAATGAAATACTAGGAAGGTATAGTGTGTGGAAGATGAATGTTTTCTTCGTTCCCTTGTACTAATCCATGTCTGAGAAGTTAAGCAGAAGTAAGCTTTATGAAACTATACATTGTGTAAAAGCATGCTTTGATGAGCAAACAGAAAAATATTTGTCCAAGGGACTCAAGGTCTAAGCATTCCTCACATGAGTCTGCCTTATCCCGTTTCCTCTTATCATGAAAAGCCTGCGCCTGCCTACTTTATTATTTTTCTCTTTGCAGCTGCAAACCACCAATATCTTTCTGCAAAGCTTAAAAACTTCAGTCAAGAACACGGTGTACTTTGAGAGGGCTAAGCAGATCATTGTTTTAGAAATGAAGCTGCTTAAAACTTCAACCTTGAGAGATGACTGTTGCATTCCATAATGATATTAAAACGCGTTCTAGGGGTATAAAACTTTGCCCCACCCGACAGACGGGGTTCAGAAGAACCCTGATGCTGTCAAGTAATATTGATTGCCTGCTTTCTGAAACTCTGCTCACTGTGACGCTAAAAAAATAAAGCTGCTATATAACCACACCTGCTGTCTTGTCTGAGTCTTCGTCCACAAGTGCCAATAAGTACTCACCTCCTTGGAAGACTTCACATTATAATTTTACAGTATTTCACAGTAAATTTAATTTGAGTTTTTTACACTGATTGACATGAAAAGACGTTATAATGTTGCCACATATGTGCAACTAGGGGGTCATCTTCCTGCTTTGACTGAGGTAAGCGATACCACTCCAAGATGAGAGGGGGCGCTGTCACTAACAGCGTCTTCTCTCTCATCTGAGAAGACATCCAGTGAGGGCACACAAGCCCAGCCTTGACACCTTTAGCTGGCCCCAACCCAGAAGGTGATGTCTTATTCCTGACCAAGTGTCGAAACTGAACAAGCTCTTGTAGGAGATCCGAAAAAGAAAGACGTCTGTGTGTTGAATTTTTAGTCAACCAGTGTGCTCAAGTGCACACTTTAATGTCTTTTTCACTTTGCTTATTAAAGGGGGCCCCCAACTATTTCTGCTGCCTTGTTCTGCCTTGTCCGTCGGTCACAATGTCATGCAAAGTGGTCTAAATTAATTAGAAATGGAACACACAACATAATTGATCACCTAAGTATTATCTATCTCTTTTCAGGTCAGTGTTTAGTAGATACACCTTTGGCAGCCATGACACCTTTCAGTCTGTGTGCACAGATATCTCTCTTTCTCTATCAGCGCTGTCATTATTCCCCATTCACCTTCGTAAAAGTTCTCAAGCTCTGTCAGGTACTCCTTCAGTACGGTTTGAGTTTGTGTCGAATGAGCAGTTGCTCTTGGAGTCCCAACTGAGGCACATTATCTGCATTGTGAGGGAGCATCAGTTATGGCACTATGGACATGTAGCACGATTCCCTGAGGGAGATCCGGCTAACAGGATCCTCCAGCCACTAGACCAGGCCAAAGGGACACCCATGTAACACCTTGCTGCGGAAGATAAATGCTCAATTCCGGTGAGTAGGGGGTACGCTGTACCAATGCATGCTCCCCAACTTGACCTAACCTGGTCTCTGTCAGGTAGCATGTTGACCGTGAATGAACAGCCTTTTTCAAGTGCAGCCATAAATTCTGCATTGGATTGTGATCTGGACTCGGCCACTTCAGGACATTCACATTGTTGTTTCTAAGCCATTCCTGTGAAGCTTTGGCTTTATCCTTTGGCTTTTTCTCTCAAGCCGCAGGTGTCTTGCAGACTGCATGAGGTTTTCCCTCTACAATTTCTCCGTATTTTGCTGCATCCATTTGACCCTCATCTCATAAGCCTTCCAGGGCCTGCTGCAGAGAAGCATTCCCACAGCCTGATGCTGCCATGGCCATGGTTCAGAGAGAGAATGGTATGTGATTTTAATAATGTATAATGTTCAAACATGGCATTTAGCCTGATCGCCAGAAAACTCCATTTTGGTCTCATCAGAACCTTAAACCTTATTCCAGCTCACTTCAGTGTCTACAGAACCTTAAACCTTCTTCCAGCTCACTTCAGTGTCTACCATGTGCTCTCTGGCAAACTCTAGATTCCATGCTCATATTTCAAACAGTGGCTGCCTCTTTGACATTCTCCCATAAAGCTGCGAATGGTGAAGCACCTGGGCAACAGTCTCTCCAATCTCAGCCACTGCAGGGTATAAGCCCTTCAGAAGTGTCTTGATGGCCTCCTTCACTCATCTTCATTTGTTTTTATGGACGGCCTGCAAGAGGCAGATTTACAGCTCTTTTTTCTTACAGCTGTTTCCATTTCTTAATGGTTGATCTAACTGGTATGAGACATGTGAGCATGGGAGGCAGCTGAAGGGCTCAAAAGAAGGTAATTCCCAGTCGGACCAGGGGGTAGCAGAGTGCACTGATCCTTTTTCTTTTCTCGCCGCAGACCAAATGCAGGAAATTCCACCTGGCCCCTATGATGTCACTTCCGGTTACACCCCAGAAAGCGACACTTCTGGTTCCATCCAGAAGATGTCACTTCCGGTTCCAACCCCAGAGGACGTCACTTCCTCCCTTCCGACTTTAAAGCCGACTTGTTTGTACTATAACCTCATTTCTGTTTTGGACTTTTGTCTGTAAAGACCTTTTTCAACAAACCTTCAACTTTTTTAGCCACTCTACAATTATATGGGAGGCTGACCCAAACCCTCTTAATGTGTCAAGGCTTGATTATTCCCACACTGGATATTCCGTGACTTGGATATTTTCTTGTCTCCAACCTCTGACTTGTGTTTTTTACAGAGTTCCTTGCAGTGTTGGGTCTTCTTTTTGTAAGTTACTGACTCACAACCAGTAGACCCTTCCACATTCAGGTGTATTTATACTGCAATCAACTGAAACCCCAGACCACATTGACCTCATTCTGTGACTTCTAAAACCTAACTGTGTACACCAGTAATGATATTTAGGTGTGTCACATTAATGGACATGAATACTTGTCACATTAATCATTTTGTGTTTAATACAGTATAGGTGCCAAAGAGTAAGGACAAGGCATCCTGGCCGGGATAAAGGAAGGATTCATGCCCAGCCAGGAGCAGTTCATTCCCTTGTACAGCAGGTGGCAGTGCTCCTCAAGGCTGGACTAGCTTAAGGTACCCACAGGGTGGCAAGGGAGTTGGAGTCCAGAAATGCAGTCCTGTCAAGGTTGTTAGTGACCACCTGAGGGCGCTACCAGAAGAGAACTGACTTGGTTTTCATACGACCTTTTGGTGCTTCAGAGAACTTGGATAGGAGACCAGAAGCTGCTCCCAGCTATAGCTTTAAAGGAAGCCTGCTGCCTCATTTAGATCAAGTCAGAGTTGGAAGGCAGTGGGCAGCACTGTTTTGGAGAAGGAAGGAAAAACTGTGAATGGTTGATTTGCTGTTAATTGTATGTGGAAGGCACTTTGTCAAATACAAATCCTTTATTTGAACCAGAAATTGTGTTGGGTATTGCTGTGTCTGTGGTTTGGGGCTCAGTGGTGCCCCCTAGTGGTTAGAATAGTCATACGCTGATTTGCACCTGTTTGATTTAAGGTGATTCGTACTTACAGCTAAGGGCCATAGGAAAATAGTAGGGTAATGATGTTCTAGAAATTGACAAAAACCAGCCTCAGTAATAAATCTTTCATTTTTATCATTACGATTTCACAGGTTCTCATGTGTTTTCTGACTCTTGGATGGTCTTTTAAGGTTTGGTCTGATTGGCGCTGCTCCACAAGACTAATACACCATTGTCTTCTCTTACACCATCGCTTCTCGACCATTATGATCCTGACTCCCATGACCCAGTTTTACCATTTTAAGTTCTTTGATGACCCACTAACAGTAATCACAAACCTGCCCTTGGTGAAACGAGCACGATCGGGGGGGTCCGACCACCTTGGTGAAATGAGCTCACTTAGAAATGGAGCACAAAATTGCAATTGCATAGTGCTGCCGATCACTCAGGCAACTCACCAAGACCCACTCACGAATTAACAATGGCAACCCGTGATGTACTGGCGGCTACCTGTTGAGGAACACTGGCTTAGGCAACCCACTCGCAAAACCAACGACAGCACACAACAAACCAGTGGCTGCACAATCCAGGGGATAAGAAACATCGCCATAAGAGGACCCATTGTACGGATGACGAGATTCAAAGATCAATTTATGGTATGTGTACCAGGTATCCACACCAGACCAGAGCCTTAAATGCAATGACCTGTACGCTTCATGACCGGCATACAGTCAAATGGCTGGTCCTAAATGCTGCTGTAACTCGATGCATAGCTGAATTTGCAATTATTTTAGACCACTTCGCAGAGATCTGTCTTCACTTTGACACTGAAGAGTCCTTCTTCTATTTTTATAAATGAACTTTCCAGAATCCTTCACTTTCTTAAAATTGTCCTCATAAAAATTACTCTCAGACTCTTTTTTACCCTCTAGAAGTTACTCTTTTGTCCCAATGCTGGACAGAGATAGATGGCAGAGATGTACTCTGGCGGCCATTGTGGGACCCAGGCCTTTCTCCTACTGTATCCTTTTTTTTTTTTTTTCGCCAGTTAGGCAGCCCATTACAACAAAGACAGGACACTGGACGTAACTGGCGGGAGAATTAACAATGGTTACTTACCCCATTAAGAAAAACACCTGCTGTACTACAGGTGACATAGAGCGTGTCGGTATCGTGTGGTTTAATTTTTAGATAGCAAATTTCTCCGTGAACTTGTCTCCATGGGGGTGCACGGCAACCATTTGAAAATTCATAGTCTGAAAAAAAAAACAAAAAAAAAACCATTTTAGGGTATATTTACATTGTACAGTTATGTCAAGTCGAGCTTTATTGTCATCTCAACCATATACATTAAAGCACACAGTAAGACGAAATAACGTCCTTCAGGACCAAAAATGCAACGTACAACACAACAGGACAACAGCACAATCAGACAGCACTTCAGACAAATCACAACAGGATGAATGGGAAGAGGGAATAAATAATATCTGTTCATATAACTGCACATTTATACTAAATATACAATACAAGTATACAATACCTATACCTAAAATGAAAATATATCTAGCAAAAAGGACTTTGGGGAGAGAGGCACATCAGGGAGGCTGTAACAAATGCAGACTATAGACTAAGGACTATAAGAAACAGTGCAAAATGGCAGGTAAGACATGTAAACATGGATTATATGTGCAATTCTTTAGTGCAATTACACTGCAAATATGAACAATTATGCAAGTATGCATCGAGTTAAGAGAGTATGGATGTACATAACGATAAGAATGTTGGCATGTAAACATAACATTGTAGGTACTGTATAAGAAGCAGCTGGTGGGATTCAATAGGGCAGAGCAGTTTGTGGAGAAGACAGTCCAGTGAGGAAGGGGGCAGCATGGTGTTCAGGAGCCAGACTGCTTGGGGGAAAAAGCTATGGCACAGTCTAGCAGGCCTGCTCTTAATGATGCTGCAGAATCTTCTTCCAGATGGAAGGGTGGTGAATAGTTTGTTGGAGGGGTGCTAGGGGTCAGCCAAGATGGTGGCCGTACGTAGGGAGCGGGACATATAAATGTCCTATAGGCTTGGTAGAGGGCTACTGATGATGTGCTCAGCGGTCTACATTATTGGAAGTATGTTTGTCAAACAAAAGGTCTGGTAGACCAATGTGTCCTCATGAGCTAAGAAAGCTGAAGTATAACATTCAGCAAAGAAATGACACGGCTCTCACTCCACATCTGAGTAGACACATAGGAGCGGACACATATGAGCGGACAAATCTCTTCGGTGGAAGGATATATGATTTAGCCTGGCAATTGCAACTCTTCTGTGTTTCCAACATGTGGTGCATCAATCTAACACTCAGGCTTGCATAAAGATTCCTTTAGTTCCTCTCTTTCTAATTGTTTTGTGTTAAAAATGTGAATATTACAAAAATAATAACCCTGACATTTAGTCTAATTTCAAAATATTGAAATAACTCTGACCTCAGTTCCTCTTTTTCTTATTGTTTTGTGTTAAAAATATGAATATTACAAAAATAATAACCCTGATATTTAGTCTAATTTCAAAATATTAAAATAACTCTGACCTGATGTATATTCCACGGACTTCAAAACAGCCTCCTGTTCCTCCCCACAGAAGCTTTCCAGCAGCTCCACCTCATTCTTCACTGTGGCCGGACTGAGCCGCACTTCTCTTCAAACAAAAAAAGTGTCAAGAATTGCAATGAGAACCACTAGATTGAGACGCGGGGCAATTTTCAAACTGAAAGAAAGCTGTTCACTATTAGGTCATGGAAGGCAGTAATTCGCAGATAGTATAAAATAATATTGTTCAGTTTTGGGGGTGTCACCGAGGGACCCCACTTTCCCCTCACAAGATCCCCAATTTAACTTCTGCCCATGTATCTGGTAGTCAGGGTGTGAGGCATCTTTGACTGACACCAATCACAGACAGACCAAACCAGGATTGACTGCTTATGTCATTTATTGTTAACTTCCTCAGAGATGGGTATGACGTTAATCTGCATCCAGCCCTGCATGTAGGCCCTCCACCCTACAGGGATTAACCTGGGGGTTGGTGGCAGAATTGGCACTCCAGCCACCATAAAAAACCTCACACTGTTCCATTCCACCTGAACTAGTGTGGTGCTGAGGTGTCACCCGTTGCATGGCTGCACTCCGGCCCTAATCTGGGATCCTGAGTTGGTCTGTCATGTGGTGGGTGTGGCAATATGTTGTATCAGTGCCTGCTCCTAACTCCCCCCCCCCCCCCCCTTTCTCTCTCTCTCTCTCTCTCCCTTCCTCAGAGACAGAAAACAGAGTGTACAGTCCAGCAGTCAAGCAGGGGAGTGGCTTAGTTTTCATAAGCATAATTTTCCTTAATTTCTAAAATGTGTCTAAAGCTGAAGCAAAGTGATGGTGTGGCATTTACCCCACATACAACCTGGATAGATAGCAGTGCTTTATGGTGATACAGTGGAACCTCGGTTCACAAATGTCTCGGTACACGTACAAATCAGTTTACGACCAAAAAGTTCGCCAGACTTTTGCCTCAGTTCACGACCACACACTCGGTATACGAACAAGCCAGTTTCCCTTTTGGTTTGTACGTGTTCAGTCTCTCCCTGTGCATTTCCTGTGCAGCGAGCAAGACAGAGAGAGCGAGAGAGCGCGCGACACACACACACACACACACACACACACACACACACACACACACACACACACACACACACACACACACAGGCAGCGCGAGAGAGAGTGAGGGCTGAACGCATAGCATAGGTAGGAAGGCAGTTAAAGAATGCACTGGGCTTGATTTTGTTTTCACTTCTGTTTACAGCGATCGGTTCGTAGCCTGCATTGTTGCAATGTTACTTTTCTTGGTGGTTTATTAAATTACGGATTTTTCAAATGTTCATTTTTTTCCCTGTGCTTAAAACTCGTTAAAAAAAAAAGTGTTTTTAGCCAACGGTTGGTAGCGCTATAGCGCGAACTATTGCAGTGTTAGTTTTCTCTGTTGTTCAAGGTTTTCTCAGTGTTATTCAATGTTGTTACATTTAGTTTACTATTACGCTGTGCATTCTATGGTTAAATTAATTATATTTGTGCTTAAAAACTTAAAAAAATTATATATTTACATACAGTTCGTATGGTCTGGAACGGATTAATTGTATTTACATACAATCCTATGGGGGAAATTTGGAATGAATTATGGTCGTGTCCTGCGATGGGTTGGCACCCTGCCCAGGATTGGTTCCTGCCTTGTGCCCTGTGTTGGCTGGGATTGGCTCCAGCAGACCCCCGTGACCCTGTGTTCGGATTCAGCAGGTTGGAAAATGGATGGATTATGGTCGTGAACCGAGGTTCTACTGTATAACACTTTCTATTGATTGTTTCTTAACTCTTAGAGGGCTCATTTTTTTTCTGTTTTGGCCCAAGGCTGAATATTTTTCACACAAAAAAATCCACTTTTCTGAAAAGCACACAAAGCAAAGGTTTCACACATAAATCAACATAAAACATTTATTTATGACAAATGCCACTTTGTTTTATGTTCCATTATGTTCCCTACACTATGTGAATGCACATAGCTATTACATAACATAGTACTACAAGGTGTGATAACGTTTGAAGCAGCCAATGATGTGCATCGCCACATTACACTGCTTGTGTTGCTTGTGCCGCTGTTGCAGGTGTCTGTTGCTGTGCACAATGCTATCTGGTTTGTACCTCTTGTCATCGTAATTGGCGGTCCTTCCAGGTGAACGTTGCCTTGGGCACATCAACAATATTTATTTCTATAAATGATGGAGCTCAGAGTGCCTTACAAGATGAAGGAAGAAAAGTTTATAAAAAAAATAAAAATAAGATTAGACAATACTAAGTAACAGAATAAAGTAAGGTCTGATGCCCAGAGAGGACAGAATAAAACAAAAAAACTCCAGATGGCTGGAGAAAAAAAAATCTGCAGGGGTTCTGAGGCCATGAGACCACCCAGCCCCCACTGGGCATTCTACCGAACATAAATGATCTCAATCAGTCCTCATGGTTTTCAGGCTTTACATGGAAGAATTAGATGATGATGGTCATGTGGGCATCAATGTAGGGACTACACAGAGCCCTGATCAGGTGGTGGAGGCGCCGATTGCCACCACAGAGCACTGGAACAGCAGAGAAAGTAGGGGTTAATATGGATTTTGGAGTCATGATAAAAATAATGATGCATATAAAGTAAATCAGGGTTACACTAAAATGAAACTTTGAGGAAGCCATATTAAAATTAAAGTGCTCCACCGTATTAGCCTGGCAAATTTCTATCGGTAAGCTATACCAGATTTTAGGTGCATCAGCTACACAAACGTGTTCAGCACTACGATAAGCTAGGGACTGATCAGCTGATGCAGGTACCTCGCTTTCATTTTCGATCTCCAGATCACTTGCATCAAAATCGGAGTCCGATAAGTGAGAGCAAAAATAACCAAAGCATCGTCCACAGAGTATTTTGCTTTCTGCATTCCCTTAGCTCTCTCACCAGATGTCGATGCCATTTTAGACATTGTTTACGCTACTCACACAGGGGATCGAGGTCAAATCAACGAAGCTAACTTTCCTTCTAGCAAAGAGAGTCGCAATATAACGTAACTGAAAGTTTTCTCGATGTTTACAGCTGACTACTACCCTCTACCATTGGAGGTCAATATTAGTCAATGTTCACCTTTACCCGTATATGTCCACATAAATTGACTCCCATCTCCAAAATGTTAAAGGATGTTTGGTATTTTTCAAGTCAAAGTTATTTCTTCACAAATATTGTCTATATGCATTTTCCATATGAAATTTTATTCCAAAGACTAGCGATTTCTATAAATTTAAAAAAATATCTTGCCTGCACTGGCATTTTACTGGGGGCATATACTGGGGGCATATGGGCATGAAGAACCACTGGAAAATAAAAGCCGAAAACTTACCATAAATGTCCTTCTTTAAGATTCTGTAAAAGAAAACATACCATCCATGTTTCCGACGCATGTTTGTGACAACAAAAGGGATTTGGAAATAATAATTTTATGGCATATTCCTGGAACAATTTTTTTTCGAAGTAGGGATGCGTTTTCTATTTGCTTGTGTGAGTTCGCACATAAATACAGATATACATCAAAACACATCCCACCACGAGGCACGAACAGTTCATTGTGATTTGGTCTGATTTGGAGGAAACCACACCCTGTGAGGATGAAAAATTAGAGGAAAACTACAAGTGCTGAGGAAGCCCCCACTTCTGGTTGTCTTTTAAAATGGCTAAAACCCGTTATACTGGTCTTTTTTTGTTCATAAATTACACATATAAGCTTTTAAATTTGTGTATAATCGCAAGATGCGGATCAATATTCGACAGCTGTCTTGGCTTGAAAAGTGGACGTATTCGGTATGTTTTCCATTTTTTGGCTCTCCCCATTAACTGTTTGTGCATTAAATCTGTCATATTTGAGTCATTAATTCAGTTCATCTGGAAAGCTTGTGACCTTCATGACATTTAATCAATCGTGACTTCCTCTGGAATTGTGCTCTTCATCCTATGTGAGCCTTCATTTCATTTTGACTTCTGCTCACATGTTTTAGACTTTGCCTCTCTTTTACTGTTTTTTGTTTCTTATTAATGCTAGAATTAAGTATCAGCCAATCACATCTGTTTGTCAAATTTGGCTCTGCCTTTGTATATACAATGCCATCAGAAAGTATTCAGACCCCTTCACTTTTTTTCACATATCGTGATGTTACAGCCTAATGCTAAGATCATTCAAGTCCATTTTATCGCTCATTAAACAACACTCAATCCACCAAGGCAGAATTTTAAAAATCATTTTGCAAATTTATTAAAAATAAAAAACTGAAATCTCCAATTGACAACAGTATTTAGACCCAATTTGATACGATCATCACTGAGATCTTTCTAGGCTTTGTTTGGAGTCCACCTGCAGTCAACTGACTAGAAATGGTGCACACCTGCCTACAGAATGTCCCACAGCTGACAATGTGTATCAAAGCAAAAATTAAACCATGATGTTGAAGGAACTGCATTGAGGCACAGATCTAAAGAAGACTACAAAAAAAATTAATTACTGCACCATTGAAGGGTCCCTAGGGCATAGTGGTCTCCATGGTTCTTAAATGAAAGAAGTCCGGAATGTGCACTGCTCATCTCAGAGCAGGCCGCTAGGCCAAACTGACCAAACATGAAATAAGGGTCTTGGCAGAAAAAGTAACCAAGAACCTGTGTGAAGATGGGAGAAACTTCCAGAAGGCCAACCACCACTGCCACACTTCTCTAATCTGGGCTTAATTGCAAGGTGGTCAGATGACACAAGAAGGCCTAGTTGGAAGATTGAAAAGGGTAACTAAAGGACTCTCAGACAATTAGAAATGAGATTCTCTGGTCTGATGAAACTAAGATTGAACTGTTTGTCATCAATTCTAAGCACCATATCTGGAAGAAACCAGACACTGCTAAGCACCTGTGCAATGAAATCGAACAACAGGTAGGAATCTGATGTTGATGCTTCAGACAAGAAAAAGGTGTGGGCTACTATTATTTGCCTCACTAGGAAGCCGCTCTTCAGCTCGATTTAATGCGGTTCATTTTCGTCTAGCACTCTTTGTTGAGTGCAGGTACCGTTACACTAACTGTTGTCACACATGTGCGAGTAGGAGGCAGCTAAAGGGCCCATGGAATAGTAATTCCATGACAGACCAGGAGGAGGCGGGGTGCAATAACTATCTCTTTTGATTCCTTGCAGACCACTCTCCGGAAAACCCACGAGGTTCCGGCACCACTGATGACGTCACTTCTGGGGCTGACACTTCCGGCCCTGGCCCTAGAGATGACGTCACTTCCTTAGCAGGCCCATAAAGCCACCATCTTAACTCAAAGACTTCAGTTCTGTTTTGGACTCTGGCTTGTAAACATATCATAATTATTTAAACCATTTTGCAGCCAGGATATATTATACGGGTGGCTGCCCCAAACCTTTATGATGACTTTGTGTCTTTATTTTGACAATGTCAATAAACAAATTACGTCTGTCTGAGGTAAATACCCTGGATGTCCAGTGGTTCAAAGCTGTTTGGCTTTGTTTAGCAATAAGGGTTTTACTGTCTCTGTGAGCCACCAAAAGGTACTGTTTCCAGGTAGACAAGAGAATTTCAAGATACACTCAAATAAAAATTCCTATATTGAACCCACAAATTACCAAAACTTGTCATTTAATTGACCCGTCCATTCATTACTTATACATACACGTATTTAAAAATTTAGGGTCTGCTTTATCCGAGCCTGTCCTGGTAACACTGAGGTAAATTAAACACATTACCAATGTTATTTTACTTTTTCATCCTTTGGTCAACCATGCTGCATTCGATAGAACGAGATTAAGATAAATACGTACTGTGAAATTTGCTTCAAGGAGTTATTCATCAGTTGCATGTCAAGTTGCTGAATCAGAAGAAAGACTTTCATCTCAAATTCAGCGTCATGATTTGCATCATCATCTTGCTTCACCTTCTCGAGTAGACGCAAAACAGAATAATCTTCTCCGTCAACTGTGGCATAGCTTGCACCCAGAATTTTTGCCACTGGATCTCTGTTGGCTTGAAATTGAAAACAATATCAATTAAAGAAAATAATAATAACAGACGTCTTGCAGTTAAATGAAGTGCCAAGTAACCTGCCACTGTCACATTTGGTGGCAGCGGTGGGATGACCTGTCACAATGAGGACCAAAGAGCAGAACAGAATAAAAAGCAAGTGGATTAGGTGCCAGACTGTGTAGTGTCACAGACGGCTGGGATGCGGGGGAGCAAGCGTGAATAGCACAGTACCTTCCCTGGGACGCTATATGGCAGCCCCCATGGGTTGCAGTGATGCCTTGGACTCCCGCAGGGCTTCATGGAAGATGGAGTTATCTACAGCCATGTTGGAATTATTGGCACCTCTCCATTCTCCTTTTATGAGTACCAACCCATCCAGTATTTACCCAGAAAACATCCAGCAACCCACTACTGGAAATTGCTTCAATAATAAACAAACAAAACAGCAGGGAGACTCACCAGTTCTTTTTTTCCAACTTTAATTATTGATCTTTGATATGCTGTACTTCATCAATTATCAGTCAATTTTATTCTAAAACAACACATTTACTTTTCATTCTAATGAAAAATAAAGATAAAAGACATTTTGATCCACTTTTTGACAGAATTAAATAATATATACACCATTGTGACCATAACCTTTTGAGGAAACAACATAAAAGATACAATCAGTGTGGTGCATATAATATTATCTCTTATATATATTTCTGTTCTGGTTCGTCCTGCTTCCACACAAAGCCAGCACGGCATTTCTCGATTCCTATTCGTCGTCTTCCATGTCATGCACTATACTGGCCTGCTGAGCTTAATACATCCAACAAGTACTCGAGGTGCTGCCACAATGGCTTTACCACCTTTGCGTGAGCCACCTGTGTCTTTACAACAGCTTATTACACAGCAAGCATCAGAAGCTAAAAATTATCGTGAACACATTCGAGAATACAACTCTTCTGTAGCATTGGCTTCCATGAGTGCTCAGATAACTCAACCTCCTGACCATGGACCATACTGTAAAATACACGGGCAAATGTATCACCAAATCTCTCCACTATACACTAACACTTCTACCTCTCTAGGATATGGACAGTTGTATGTTTTTGACACAGTGCGAGCTACTGAAGTACGCTTACAAAATAAAGCAAACTCTGCATGCAGCAAAAATGTACTGTACTTCTCCAGCTAGATTCCATGCTCAGAACCATCAACCCCTTCGCTAAATCATACAAACACATGCATGAAATCGCTCAGTCCAATCCAACAGCATCTGTATGAATGGTTTTCAAGGAAAACTCTGAGCAGGATTTACGACGATACAATGCCCCGACATGTCACACCGATGTTGCAGCAATTTTTGTTGGAGAAGATGGTGAAACGCCTGCCGAAAGGGATATTTGCATCTATCCCATAGGCAACTCCTGTAAACAGATTTCCACACTCAATATGAATTGCAATCCTATGGTTTACCTACTTTTATTCCCTTACGGAGACATTGGCTGGCACAAAGATTTACAACATGTCCCTGATAAAAGAACTGCCAAGCGAATAAGGCTTACTCAATGCCAATTTTACGCGTACATATTAGCAATGAGGAATACATTTAATATTTTGCACTCCAGCGGCAAACTATTCCAACAGTACATTGTAGATGTGCATGTTAAATCAGAGGGCACGCGTCTTAATTATCTCAGATTACATCAACAAGATCTGCGTGTAGAACAATACAAAGGACTATCAGACGCACTGCAAGCAAACACTGAAAATTACAACGTATGTGTAGGCAAAATGATCATATTACTGTCAACATTTCCAGGAAGTCCAAAATATAAGCAACAAAACTATCAGGAAGCCATGGCCATAGTACGTCAATTCGGAAAGACTGATTTATTTATCACTTTCACATGTAATCCTGCTTGGCCGGAAATTCTACATGCACACTGCGTCTTTCAAGAAGTATTTATTTCTTCTTGATTTCTGAATTCCTTTTTCACCGTTTTCCGTTCTTATTCTTACACCGCCGTATGCTACGGCGGGCATCGGCTAGTTTATAGTATTTTGACTTTCAGAAAGCATTTGATAACGTTCCACCTCAGAGGTTGGGCATCAAAGTTAAAGAAGTGAGAGTTTAAGGTGTGGGGTGTTAATGGGGGCAAAATTGGCTCAGCCACAGGAAGCAGAGGGTGATGGTGAAGAATTAGGTGAAGTTAAAAGTGGTGTCCAGCAGGGGTCAGTGCTGGTGTCCGTTGCTATTTTTAATGAATATAAATGATTTGCATAGTAATACAAGTAACAAGCTGGTTAAATTTACCAAGCAAGGTGGATTGGCAGATAATCTGGAGTCCATTGAATCATCACAAAGGAATTTGTGCAAAATTTGGCTAGCAGACAGGCTTGGGCCGATTTGTAGAAGATGAAATTTAATGTCAGTAAATGTAAAGTATTACACATAGGAAATAAAAATGTGAAGTTTTAATACACAATGGGAGGTCTGAAAATCAAAAGTACACCTTATGAGAAGGACTCATAGTGGACTGGACACCATCAACTTGTTCAGAAGCCATTAGGAAGACTAACAGAATGTCAGGTTATATAGCGCCTTGATGTGTGGAGTACAAGTCACAGGAGGTCCTGCTCAGTCTTTATAACACACTGGTGAGGCCTCATCTGGAGTCCTGTGTGCAGTTTTGGTCTCCAGGCGGTCTCCAGGCTACAAAAAGGACGTAACATCACTAGAGAAAGTCCAGAGAAGAGCAACAGGGCTGATTGCAGGGATACAAGGGAAAGATTAAAAGAGCTGCGTCTTTACAGTTTAAGCAAAAGGAGATTAAGAGGAGACACGATTGAAGTTTTTTAATTTATAAAGGGAATTAGTCCACTGGACAAGACTGTGACTTTAAAATGAATTAATCAAGAACATGGGGACACAGTTGGAAACATGCGAAGTGTAAATTTCACAAAACTTCAGGAAATGTTTCTTTACATACAGAACCACAGACATATTGAATAAGCTACCAAGTAGTGAGCCAGACAGTAGAACTTTAGAGCACTTAAAAACTCGACTTGAAGTTTTTTGGAGGAATTAAATGGATAGGACTTGTGAGCTTTGTTGGGTTGTTCATGTCTAAAGCTTTCTAATGTTCTAATGAATTACCAGTTAGGCTTAAATTGTATTCAAAAGAGGGTTAATTTCACGAGAAAGAAGGTTTTGTATAATTTTTTTTTTTATCTACAGTATGTCTTAGAATTTCAGTGTCACTAATGTGCTAACCTTCAAGGCAGGCTTGGACTTCTCTTAGTTTTTTATCTTGAGCCACTCTCAGTATGGTTGATAGCTGGCTGAAGCTGAGAACTTCAATGTTGGATGCAGAGAGGCGAAGAAGAGGTCGGCCATCTTTATCAGTTTCAACAGAGGTTACTGAGAGTTTGCTGGAAAAAAAAAATATTGTTTTTAGATAGATAGATAGATAGATAGATAGATAGATAGATAGATAGATAGATAGATAGATAGATAGATAGATAGATAGATAGATAGATAGATAGATAGATAGATAGATAGACATCAAAGGCACTATAAGATAGATAGATAGATAGATAGATAGATAGATAGATAGATAGATAGATAGATAGATAGATAGATAGATAGATAGATAGATAGATAGATAGATAGATAGATAGATAGATAGATAGATAGATAGATAGATAGATAGATCAAAGGCACTATAAGATAGATAGATAGATAGATAGATAGATAGATAGATAGATAGATAGATAGATAGATAGATAGATAGATAGATAGATAGATAGATAGATAGATAGATAGATAGATAGATAGATAGATAGATAGATAGATAGATAGATATCTAAGGCACTACAAAATAGACAGACAGACCGACCGACCGATAGAACTTTATTTGTACCAAGAGGGCCATTTAGCTTGTTACAGAAGTTCAAGAAATATAGAAATATACCTAACAGAAACCCCACTCAAATACACACAAGAATTACAAACTTGCTTCATTGTGGAAACTTGATGGCATCTGTAGGCCGACAATTTCATGCAAATGAATCAACTATCCATTCAATCTCTCAAAAAGGAAGACAACATCCGTAAATCTGCGTGAATCTGTTCCACAAAGTGCCAAAGTGACTTCAATGGTTTGTGACAAAGCAATGGAATTACGACTTAGTTTGTGGATAACTGAGGTGGTTTATCACAAGGGAAGTATTATGGACACCACTATTAAAAGACTCAAAGCCAAACAAATTTACAAACATCAGAAAAATATGTAATCATTCTCTACTAGTATGGGCCAGTTTACTCATTTTAAACTTCAAAAATTCAGACATTGGTTTCAGTAGGCTTTGCACCCTAGAAACCAAGTTACCCAAACTATTTTATAACATTTCAGTAATTATTTACCGCCCTGATGTTGATCTTTCTCATCATAAAATAGGTCACTACAATAGTAACTGACAAGAAGAATTCATAATTAATTGTAGAATTATGGTATTTGAGGGTTCTTCTGGAGTGCCTCTATCTCTTGCACGATTTGGCTCAAAAACAAATCAGCACATTGTCAATCATAAAAGTCTGTGGTCCTCTAGCCATTTTAACTGTAGGCCATCTTAAGAAACTGTGACACACACACACACCAAGCACACACTAGGGACAATTGCAGGATCGCCAATGCACCTAACCTGCAAGTCCGTGGGAGGAAAGCAGAGCACACACACGCAGACACGGGGAGAACATGCAAACTCCATGCAGGGAGGACTCGAGAAGTGAACCCGGGTCTCCTTACTGCGAGGCAGCAGTGCTACCCACTGCGCCACCGTGCCGCCCCAAGAGGATAACAATTCTGACTTATTCAATTTCAACTCAGCAAATGTGTGAAATTCCATACATGCACAACCCTTAAAGTACATGCATGGAATTGCATGTAAAACTACAACGGAGATCAGTTTATGCCATTGAAGGAATGAGTCCCATCTCTTCTCTAAACTTCAGTACATATAATAATTTTGAAAACAGTACTGTTTAAAAGTTTAATATAAAATCTTCTCCTTGTATTAAGAGATATAGCCAAATTTTATATGAGAAACAGACATGGAAACTTTGTAGCGCAGTAGATCTGCTATCTATTGGGCATTCGCACATTGCTCAGCTCTTATCAGCACATAATAAACACATATCTGTGGTTTCTCCTGAAAGCAGATCACTCAGCAAACTCCTTTCAGAGGTCACAGCTTAATCACATACAGATTCTAGGAGGTGCTGGGAAGCCAGCAAGTTAATCTTTTTACGCTACTTACAACACATTTTCAAATAATAAAGTAGATGCAGCTAAAGCAATTACAAGTAAGAGACTATTAACTGTAAAGCAGATTTTAAATCCCTGATATTATGAAAGGCACCTTAGTGTAGCCAACATAAGCCTGAAAGAGAGAATGGATAGGTTCTGCTTTCACTTCACTATGCTCAGATTTCTTAATACTGTCATTCACTGGCTTTCTTCTACACATTAATTCCAATGCAGGATTCTGGGGATGTCAGAGCTTATCTTGGCAGCACTGGGTTCAAGTCATAACTCGGGCACACACCCACACTCACTCATGAATGTTATTGTCAGACACATTTCTTGTAGAGAGAAGGAAACGATATTCCATCACGGGCAGTTATACGTTGCATTGTCACAATGTAATTCCAAACACAGAATCAAAATTCAATGCGATATGGATGAAAAGGTAAAAGCAAAAAATATATGGACATAGGTGATATGACAGAAGTATGTAGATATTGTTTGGCTTTAAACTTTAAGTCGGAGACTTGTGCATCATCTAATTCGTGTTGCCATCAAGGAAAAGCAGTGTTTCTTCCAAAAGAAGAAGCGTATCCATAAGAATTAAAAGATTTGTTGTTTGGTGAAAGTTGAAAGTGAAATCCACATACGCTGTCACACTTGGGTCACAGAGTTGCACAGATACACAGGAGATTTTAGAGACAGAAATGTTATTTAAACACTTCAGACAAACATAAGTTTCCTTCAGGAGTGAATTGAGCTCCGTGTGTAGTTGGAGGGGACAGTTCCGTCTCTCATTTAAAAGAATATAAAATATTCCTCTTCATAGGGGTGCACTTTGGTAGCAGGACCCCCAACAGGACTAGAGGATGTCTGGGGGAGAAGAGAGACAAAGCAGTGAGAGAAAAGGACACCTGCTATACAGGCTTTTAAATGTTCAAAGTGCAGATCACGCGGTACGGCAGCAGCAGCAGCAAGCCAGCAGCTGATCGAGCAAAGAGGAGGTAAAAAAAAATAAACTGTGTTTGTTTCCCATTGTATCACCGCTTAAGAGGGGGTCTTGGAGGAGCGACCGCATCTCCTTGGGGTGCGTTCAGTCCCCCTCTTCAAAACGCAAGCGGCAGAGACACGAAGTGGCTGGTGTGTAGCACAGGCCAGGGAGGGTTGGCGAACAAAGCGAGCAGGGGGCAAAACCCCCTAGTAATTATAATATAACACAGAGGATGGAGTGGTGGCTCTGAAGCTAAAGATATTCACTGGTACCTGGAATGTTGCCGGATCAAATCTCGTTACGGCCAGGAGGGATCCTACACTGCTGGGCTGGTGCAGATCTGAATAATTTCAGTAATTTTTGTCCTATTTCTAATCTACCCTTCATTTCCAAAATTCTTGAAAAAATAGTGGCAATTCAACTTCATTCTCATTTATCTCAAAATAATCTGTATGAACAGTCCCAGACTGGTTTTTGTCCCCTCCACAGTACAGAAACATCTCTTATAAAAATTACTAATGACCTCCTTATGGCAGCTGATTCTGGTTTAATTACTAGTCTCATCCTCCTTGATCTGAGTGCAGCCTTTGACACTATTTGTCACACGACTCTTCTCAATAGATTATCTTCGATTGGCATTACCCACACTCCACTAGATTGGTTCAAATCCTACCTCTCAGACTGCACTCAGTTTGTTCAGGTTAAAACTTTCATATCCCAACCCACCGCTGTTACTTCAGGTGGGCTCTGTCCTGGGGCCCCTCCTTTTCATTATTTACCTCCTTCCCTTTGGTAATATCTTTTGTAAATATAACATTACAGTGCATCCAGAAAGTATTCACAGCGCATCACTTTTTCCACCTTTTGTTATGTTACAGCCTTATTCCAAAATGGATTAAATTCATTTTTTCCTCAGAATTCTGCACACAACACCCCATAATAACAACGTGAAAAAAGTTTACTTGAGGTTTTTGCAAATTTATTAAAAATAAAAAAACTGAGAAATCCCATGTAGATAAGTATTCCTTCTCATGGTCTGAGAGTCCTTCAGGTGCCTTTTGGCAAATTCCAGGTGGGCTGCCATGTGCCTTTTACTAAGGAGTGGCTTCCGTCTGGCCACTCTACCATACAGGCCTGATTGGTGGATTGCTGCAGAGATGGTTGTCCTTCTGGAAGGTTCTCCTCTCTCCACAGAGGATCTCTGGAGCTCTGACAGAGTGACCATTGGGTTCTTGGTCACCTCCCTGACTAAGGCCCTTCTCCCCCAATCGCTCAGTTTAGATGGCCGGCCAGCTCTAGGAAGAGTCCTGGTGGTTTTGAACTTCTTCCACGTACGGATGATGGAGGCCACTGTGCTCATTGGGACCTTCAAAGCAGCAGAAATTTTTCTGTAACCTTCCCCAGATTTGTGCCTTCAGACAATCCTGTCTCGGAGGTCTACAGACAATTCCTTTAACTTCATGCTTGGTTTGTGCTCTGACATGAACTGTCAACTGTAGGACCTTATATAGACAGGTGTGTGCCTTTCCAAATCATGTCCAGTCAACTGAATTTACCACAGGTGGACTCCAATTAAGCTGCAGAAACATCTCAAGGATGATCAGGGGAAACAGGATGCACCGGAGCTCAATTTCGAGTTTCACGGCAAAGGCTGTGAATACTTATGTACATGTGCTTTCTCAATTTTTTTATTTTTAATAAATTTGCAAAAACCTCAAGTAAACTTTTTTCACGTTGTCATTATGGGGTGTTGTGTGTAGAATTCTGAGGAAAAAAATGAATTTAATCCATTTTGGAATAAGGCTGTAACATAACAAAATGTGGAAAAAGTGATGCGCTGTGAATACTTTCCGGATGCACTGTAGCTTCCACTGTTATGCTGATGACACCCAGCACTATCTCACTAGCAAACCTACTGTTTCCTTTCCACCCTCCTCACTTATTGATTGCATAGCACAAATCAAATCTTGGTTTTCTTCAAATTTTCTTAAATTAAATAACAAGTGACAAAACTGAAGTTCTAGTCATTGGCACAAAATCAACATTATCCAAAACTGATCATGTTTCCTTTGTCATTGATAATTCCTCTATCTCCCCTTCCCCACAGGTTAAGAGTCTACTTTATCCTTTCAGTCCCACGTCAATAACATCTCCAGGTCTGCATATTTCCACTTGCGTAACATTAATCGTATTCGCCTGCCCCTCCCTCACTCCCCACACCACTGCTATCCTTGTTCATAGCCATGTCACTTCTCGTCTGGATTATTGTAATTCCCTTTTCTTTGGTCTTTCTCGCAAATCTCTTTATAAGCTTCAACTGGTCCAGAATTCAGCTGCCCGCATCATTACTAGAACCCCCTCTATTCACCAGATCACTCCCGTTTTGCAGCAGCTTCATTGGCTTCCAGTTCAGTTCTGCATCCAATTCAAAATTCTTCTGTTAACTTTTAAGGCTCTCCACAACCTCGCTCCTCCATATCTGTCTGACCTCCTCCATGTTGCCATTCCCTCCCGTACCCTTAGATCCTCTTCCTCCAGCCACTTGACTGTCCCCTTCGTTCGTCTTACCGCTATGATGAGCAGAGCATTCAGTTGCTCCGCTCCCCAGCTCTGGAACTCACTACCATCTGAGCTTAGAAATATTGAATCATTTTCACTTTTCAAATCTAAACTTAAAACTCATTTGTTTAAGACTGCTTTTTCTCTTTGATTACAATTGCTCTGTCTGATTTTGATTTTTGTATTTTAGTTTTGTTTATAATCTGTGTTTTATCTGTTGTTCGGTGTCCTTGAGTATTTAGAAAGTCACCTACAAATAAATAAAATGTATTATCATTATTAATCTGCGTCAAGAGTGCTGTACATTGGCAGACCCTGCACTCTGACCTCCAAAGGTCATGAGAGAAGACAATTTGCCCTCAGGGATTAATAAAGTATATCAAAACTTAAAGAAAAAAAATCAAATATTTACAGTAGATACCTAGGTGGATGGACTGGATGGACGAGGCCATAAGGGAAGGAGTTGGGAGCTATTGGGACAGCTTAGCTGTTAGCTAAACAAACAGGCAACAAATGGACTCAAAGGTCTCCACTCACTTGTCAGATTGCTTATGTTCTTCTGATTCTGATTTTTACTTTATGTTTTGGGACTCATTTTCTTAGGATTGTCTTTCAGGCAACTCCTTTGTGCCCCCTTTTGCTCTTTTGAGCTTTTTCTTTGTATTATCTACTTTTCTGTGAGGAAATCCTTGGAGTACAAATATTTTCTGTTTGCCCTTTTAATTCAATCCAAAGGTTTACAATCCTCTCTGCTCTTGTGGGGCTTTTGTTATATTTTGTGATAATTGTTTTTCCAGCTCCCCATTTTTAGGCCTGCTCCAGCTGAAGACAGCAGGTAATGTTTGGGGGTACAGCTGGGTTAAGGTGAAGGCTCTGCAGGACAGACCAGTGAAGATCTTGGCCTGCTTGAGTAGCAACTTCTGGAGGCCTCACACCATTTTGCCTTTTGTAGAAGAATGCTGATCTTAACAGGCAGGAAGAGAATAAAAGAAAATGGGCAAAAAACTTGACACTGAGGTAAAGCACAAGTCAAAACTTGGTGTTATCCATTCAACAGCTCAGTAACACAGTAACATAACTTTTATATAATTTATATATCTTGCTGCCATTACGATTATTGTGTCACTACATGGCACTGCGGTCAAAAAATATATATATATATATATATATACCCTGCGGTGGGTGGGCTGGCGCCCTGCCCAGGGTTTGTTTCCTGCCTTGCACCCTGTGTTGGCTGGGATTGGCTCTAGCACACCCCCGTGACCCTGTAGTTTGGATATAGCGGGTTGGATGATGGATGGATGGATATATATATATATATATATATATATATATATATATATATATATATATATATATATACAGTATATATATATATAAACACAGTGGTACCTTGGTATACGTCTGCTTTGGTATAAGTCCAACATGGTGTACATCCTGTTTGGACGCAAAAAATTTTGCTTGGCATAAGACCTTTGTTTGGAATATGACTCGTATATGAACACCGCGTGTGGTATAGCTAGTCCGCGGCTTCAAAAAAAGGGCCAGGTTTTAACCCATGTAGCCGTGTCGTTCTCCATGGGCGCGATTGCACAACTGCGGGGAAGTTAATGAGGTAGTTGGAGCGATTTGCACCTGCACAGGTGGGCTGTGATAGGGAAGAGTGAGACTGCATTTTTAACCTCGGATTTTATCGGATTTATTTATTGTTGTTTTTATCCCCACAGAACACTTGTTTTTATGGATATTTATTAAATAATTATTTATTGAAACCAGATGCACTGCACTTTTTCGTTTGGACATTGATTTTTGTTTTAAATAAAAGCACTTGGCATTCTTGCACTATCCCCTGGCTTCATTTGAGAATTGTCCTCATTTGTCAGCTCATCTCGGTGACATTACTGACTCTGTCGGGTTCAGGACTCCCCATAAGGACATAGGGGAGCGTGGAGCGGAACTGCATCGTCACACCACGCGCTACCCTACGCTGCCCACGAGCGTCAGTACCCCAGTTGCAAGCATTCAGTGAACAACCAGCGCTATAACTCTGTGTGAATTTTCACGTGATTTTGTGTTTTTTCGCGTAAATTTGAATTGATTGTTGAAAAGTATGAAGGTGGCATGCGTATCCGGGACATGGCTGCTGCATACCGTATGCCGAGAACAACGGTATCTACGATTGTGAAAAACAAAGACGTTATTAAAAAGTAAAGTGAGGTTAAATTTTAATTTATTTCATCTAACTGATTTTGTATTTATGTATTTTAGTATTAAGCAGTGTTTAAATTATTTTATACAACCCCATCAATGTATAATATGCCAATAACAATAGGATTTTTTTTCATGGGAACAGATTAATCATTTACTCTTTATTTCTTATGGGAAAAATTCGTTTTGGTATACGTCCTGTTTGGTATAAGTCAAAGGATCTGGAACGGACTAAGGATGAATACCAAGGTACCACTATACATATATATTGCGGCAGAGAGTCTGGGCCCTTACCCGGCCAGGACGCCCTGATTATGGAAGGACTGGGGGAGAGAGCACTTCCAAAACAATTTCTCCCCCAGATCGACACAGGGCAGCCCCCTTGGTTTCAAGCAGGGCCATGGGTCATAAGCATAGAAGCTCAACCCCGTTGGGGTCCGTGGCCACCACCAAGGGGCGCATGGACATTTTGCAGGGTCCTATTTGGCAACACTTCCGCCACACCAGGAATTGCTGCCAGAAGAAGCTCATTGGGCACCTGGAGTCCTTTCCCTGAGAAACTCGTCTTCTGATTGGCTTGTGACTTTGGTTCGGCCACATCTCTTCCAGTTTCCAGTGGGATGGTGTACGACGCCACTGTACTCACTGACACTTTGATTTTTTTTGCAATTTCTCTAAATAAGAGGCCTACACTTCTAAGGGTAATAATGCTCTGTCTCATTTTATTTGTTAATTGATGTTTTCTTGCCATTATCATCGGAATATTGTCCAAGTAGTACCTCAGAGGGTGTAGTAACACAATCTGCTTTAAAACACACAGAGGGTTTTTAAGTAATCAACAGAAGTTGGGACACCTTGTTTGATTCAACTTGCAAAGTTCAATTGACTTTAATTACTGCAGGACATCGTAGGTTGTAATGTATTAGTTGTTTGCTGAAGAAGGCCCATGTGTAATATTCAGATTTTTACATTTTTTTCAGTTTTTGCTAAACTAAACTTTAAATTTAAACCTCTGGCATTTTACTGCTTACCTTTTCACCATTTTTGGTCATTTATTGCATTTCAACTGATTAAATTTGAAGAAAAACTGGAAAAACTGAGCTGTTCTAAAATGTTTGACCAGTAGTGTATATATTATATGCTAAAATGCTGCAACTATATTTTGGTATTCCACATTTGCCATTTCCAATTAGTGTGTGAACCAGGGGCGTGTTGAGCTGCCCCACCCCGACACAGACAGGCAGAGACATGAGTTTGCCACACAACACACAGTTATTTCGGTGGGAAAGTGCTTTTCCCTCGCTCCCCACAGCAGCACAGTACAAATAAGCAGCGCATCAAAATACACAGTTCACAGGCCCTTCTTCTTTGTCTCCTTGTCGTCCGCCTCCACTCATCCTCTTGGTAAGCTTTGTCCCTCTTCCTCCAGACTTCCTCCAGACTCCTCTGGACCAGTGTTCCAGATGGCTCATTAATTTGACCTGGAATCACTCCCAGATGTGGTGAAAGCCCCATGTAGGGCTCCTCAGCTCCCCCTGGTGGCCCCCACAGAACCCAACAGGGCTGTGCCACATGCCAACTCCCAGCATGCCCTACGGGAATCTACAGTGCCACAGCCACCCAGGAGGGCCAGATAATGGCCGTGGCCACCCATAACAGTAGTAATGTTAATTTACTTTAGCTATTCATTTAGACATTTACTCCTTCCACATTTTGTTAATTTTTCTTCCTAACCTTAGCAAACAGATAGACACACAGATACACAGGCACCTGCATGACACTTGTCCTTTTATTAAGGTGGGTGCTAACTTTTGTCTGTCTGATACATAACTAATCACAGACTGCTGGGGCTAGAACCTTGATTTTGGTCATGACTGAAAGTTCATGACCTGACATATGCTGGTAGTCCAAAACATCTGAGGTGGTGACAATCTCGACAAACCGTCCTACGCTTGTAAGGTTTCTTACAGCAAATGAAGTGACATGGTGGATAGAAAAAGAAGACCAGCAACATCTGCTGAGTATGAAGCAAATCAGATGACATGCAACACTATAATGGGAAGAAGAGGAAGACTAAGTGCGGCATACTGAATGCAAGAACGACAAAAAAATGCATCTAACCAGGGTTTTGTGTGCAACTACTGCATCCAGGCTGATGATCTTCAAGTGTTGGATACATGTGGAAGAATAATTGTAGGGTAACATAGCATTCATCTTTAAGAAATAGCAGAAAGGGTTAATAAATGTCGGAAACCAGGTAAAGGTCAAGTGAACAACAAAATGTACCCTGCTCACTTCACTCGCCAACACCCGGGCGGGCACTATGCGCCAGCCACTTCATGTCTCTGCTACTCATGTATGTGGATTTCACTTTCACCAAATAACAAATCTTTTAATTCTCACAGATACGCCTCTTCATCGGAAAGAAACACCACTTTTCCCTGATGGCAACATGAATTAGATGATCTACAAGTCACCAACTTAAAGTTTAAAGCCGAACAATATCTACGTACTTTGTCATATCACCTATGTCCATATATTCGATGCTGTTCCGTTATTTCACCGAGTAATAATTTCTGTTTGTTAGCGCTCATACGATCATTACTATCAATTTTTTGGAGACTTTTGAATTTTAGTACTTCCATAATCTCTGCTCTGCATGTGTATCACGCCAACATTTTTGAACCTCTTTGTGATGTTCTACTTTGTCATTTACTCTTTGTCTTTTATTTCCAACCCTGCTTGGAGCTGAGAATGCAGGAACTGTGTCTGACAATAGCACTCACACGAATGAGAGTCAAGTAAACTATGGGCGTGCCCGCCACTTTGCGTCTCTGCCGCTCACGTATGTGGATTTCACTTTGACCAAACAACAAATCTTTTAATTCTTATGGATATGCCTCTTCATTGGGAATAAACTCCTGCTTGGAGCTAAGAGTGCAGGAACTGTGTCTGACAATAACATTCATACGAATGAGAAGTGATTGGACCGTGGGCGTGATTGTAAATGTTTGAGAGGAGGGCGGGACTTGTCAAAATCTCTTGGCAAAAAGTCTCCAAGAAAGTCTCGTCCCAAGATTTCCTTTTATAATAGAGACATGTTAAATTTCTACTACATACAGAATGCAAAATCAACAAAGACAAGAGTAATGCATGGAGCCGAACGTCCACTTGTTAAGGTAGCATATTTAATACAGATGTACGGCCTAATGCTAATGAGATCTGTAAATTTAAACTGCATAAATTACATTTTAAAGAACCCATCAGACACTTGTCAAAAACTGGCAAAAGTCAATCAACAAGCAGAAGGGTTTACAAAGAAAACAACAGCATGGCCCCATGAGCTGCTCCACAGTTAGGAAAGAAAAGAGCACACAAGCAGAAAAGCTGAGCCCAATAAAACAAAGAAATGAAGTGCTACCATTTACACATGAGAAGTGATTTGTTATTCTGCTATCTTTCATTCAAATCATAATAAAAAAGATCTGGATTGCATCACGGAGAGAGAGTGATGTGATGACTTGTGTTGTCCAAGCACTCAGCACACATATTAAATCTAATTGAACATTTCTGCAGATCATATCAGATCACAGCATGATTGGGTAGGAGAGACAATCAGCAAATGATGGGTGCTTTTTAACACTAAATAATTTTAAAAATCTGGAAGGGCTTGTGGAATTGGATCCAACATCACCTTAATATTCAAAAACTATGAGCAGAGAAGCTGTAAGGAGAATAAACAGAAGGGACCCAAGGGTGCTGTATGACTTATACGCTGAGAGAAAGTACTGTACAAGTTCAAACTGGTGTTATCTTTTTAAAAGCTGAGTAACACAAGGTAACTGAAGCCTAATTAGTTTATATATCTTGCTGCCATTTTGACTATTGTGTCAAAAAGAAGGGACCCGAGGGTGCTGTATGACTTGTATAGGGGAGCTGCTAGAGCTGTTCAGTGTGCCCCAGTGGTCACGTCATGGGCTGCAAATCGCAAGATTGATGTTCTGACTCGGTGTATGACTCTTAGTGAACTACGTCATTTGCCAGAGTGCCAGCTGTATTAACATGGAAATCATTAGACCTCAGCTGTATAGTGCATTGGGATGATGTTTGCCATGAAAATGCACTGTAGTTCGCTGGGTAGTATGATCTGCTGTAATAACAGTTCTTAAACCCTATGAATATATAAGAAGACAACTCTGGCCTCTTTGGGTTAGAAGAATATTTGCCCCATCTGATATTCTGCCTTTCTTTTTAGTACATTTAACTACATCTTCAACAAAAATATAATTTTAGATAAAGTCATCCATTAATCTATTAAGTGTAAAGACTGCTTTCATCAGCATGGGATCACGGAGCAGCCTAACCCAGCAAAAATAGACAATAGTCTTGGAAGGGACACCACTCCATGACTAGCCACTCACACACACACAGGGGCAGTCAAACCATTGGGTGCCATAGGTGGCCACCATTATCTGAGGGGCACCATTTATGAAAGTAAAAGTGTGCACACTCTGTACACCAAGGGGCACACACTCCTTAAAATCCATGGTGTATACACAAAGGGGCTCCATTTGTGCTACTGAGGGGGCATACACTATGGAAACTTAGGGGGAACCCACCCACTATGGAAACTTAGGGGGAATAGTCGTCAAACTTTGATGATACTGAGTGGTTATTTTAACCATGGGGTGTCGTTTATGAAAGTCAAAGTACACAAGCTCTGTACACCAAGGGGTGCGTGCTTCTTAAAGTCCATGGTATATACACAAAGGGGCGCCTTTTGTACTACTGAAGGGACCAAACATATCCCAAACCTATAAATACCTGGGAGTGCAGCTGGATGATAAATTGGACTGGACTGCCAATACTGATGCTCTGTGTAAGAAAGGACAGAGCCGACTATACATCCTTAGAAGGCTGGCGTCCTTCAACATCTGTAATAAGATGCTGCAGATGTTCTATCAGACGGTTGTGGCGAGCGCCCTCTTCTACGCAGTGGTGTGCTGGGGAAGCAGCATAAAGAAGAGGGACGCCTCACGCCTGGACAAACTGATAAGGAAGGCAGGCTCTGTTGTAGGCATGGAGCTGGACAGTTTGATATCCGTGGCAGAGCGACGGGCGCTGAGCAGGCTCCTGTCAATCATGGAGAATCCACTGCATCCACTAAACAGGATCATCTACAGACAGAGGAGCAGCTTCAGCGACAGACTGCTGTCACCGTCCTACTCCACTGACAGACTGAGGAGATCGTTCCTCCCTCACACTATGCGACTCTTCAATTCCACCCGGGGGGGTAAACGTTAACAATTATACAAAGTTATTGACTGTCTGTATACCTGCATTGTTATCACTCTTTAATTTAATAATTTAATATTGTTCTTTATCAGTATGCTGCTGCTGGAGTATGTGAAGTTCCCCTTGGGATTAATAAAGTTTCTATCTATCTATCTATCTATCTATCTATCTATCTATCTATCTATCTATCTATCTATCTATCTATCTATCTATCTATCTATCTATCACTCCGCAAACCAACAGGGAGCAAGGCTATTGAAGTTTGATGATACTGAGTGGGCAGTTGTACCCATGGAGCTCTAATGAAAGTAAAACTGCGCACACTCCATACACCAAGGGGCGCACAGTCCTTAAAGGCTGTGATATATACACAAAGAGTAAAACCTAATTACTCCAGTTTGTGCTACTGAAGGGACGTGCACCTCTCCCCACCACCGACTGTCAAATTCTGATGATACTGAGTGGACACTTTCACCCATGGGGCACTATTTATGATAGTAAAAGTAGTACACTCTACGCATCAAGGGGCGCAAGCTCCTTAAAGGCCGCAGTATATACACAAAGGGGCGCTTTTTGTACTACCGAAGGGACGCGTGCTCCAGAAACCAAGGGGGACCAAGGCTATTGAACTTGGATGATACTGAGTGGGCAGTTTTACCCATGGGGCTCTATTTATTAAAGTAAAATTGTGTGCACTCCATACACCAAGGGGCACTCATTCCTAAAAGTGTGCATGCTTCGGACACCAAGGGGTGCATGCTTCTTAAAGTCTGCAGTATATACACAAGGGGGCGCCATTTGTGCTACCGAAGGGGTGCATGCTCTAGATAGCAAAGGAGAATCAGAAGGGTTGTCGAAGTCTAATAATACTGTCCACCCACTACAAATAATAAAGGGCAACGTCCGGCCACCCCGCCTAGAGCTCCGAATGAGCTTTGGCAGGCACTGCTCACACACACTCCCTCATTTAGCAACAACATCTATTTCTATGGCATAAATTGATACAAAGCATGGTGCCTCAAGCAGAGTATACTGAGTAATTTGTTGGCCAAAAGTCTGCAATGCTAGTGTGTCAGAGGGAGGACGTGCAACATTGTTCACAATGGCCATCAGTTTTATTTTCATTTTCTCTTCTATGACCTCCAGGGGGTCAGGAGTGTGTCCCATAACTGAGCCTGCCCTTTTAATTAGCTTGTTCATTCGGTGGGCCTCTCTTGAAGTTACGTTACCAGCCCAGCACATGACAGCGTAGACAAACGCACTGATGATCATAGAGTTATAGAAATTATAAAAGACGCCATCACCCACTTTACATACCTGACTTCATAACCTGATCCAAACCGACTTGGCTCCAACGTTGTTGTCCACTGCAGTGGCTCCTTGAAAACTAGAGACGACTCTTTAGGATGTTTGCTGCTGAAGTTTTCCACAAATGCTATAATCTCTTGTAGGATGGACTCATTCAATGGGGTAATTTCCAGTTTGCCTGTACCAAAACCAGCAGTTGTCCATTGAGCCGCTCTAGTCAGTGCCACTCCCATGGTACCAAATGTACTTGTTCCTGTTAAGTTTTGAAAAATAAATATTTTAAAACTAATCAGAGTGCACATAACATATCCATATTACTAACCGAGAATGTTAAAGCGGATGGACGCAGGGACATCCGGCCATGGGCCGTGGACGCAAAAGACGTACTGCGCAGGCGCCCCAAGAAATACGCACTGCGCAGGCGCCCCAAGAAATGAGGCGCCGCGACCACAGAAAAAAGGAGTCAGCACAGAAAAAAGGAGTCAAACGCCGGCGACGCACACAGCGCCGCACAAAACCCATTGCACACGAAACTAGCACACAAAAAAAAAGAAGCCGCTTGCGCCCCACAAATCCCACACCCACCTCCAAGCACCCCCCTCCCCCTACAAGCAACAGACAGGACACACACAAAGAGGGGGATTCAACAAGTCCCTGGCACACAAAAAAAAAGAAGCCGCTCGCGCCCCACCAATTCCACCACCCCCTCCAAGCAACATCCCTCCCCCCTCCTCAGACGCCGGCAAAGCACACAGCGCCGCACGAATCCCATTGCACACGAAACGGGACGCACACAAAGAGGAGGATTCAACAAGCTCCTAGCACACCAAAAAAAAAGAAGCCGTGACCGCCACACAAAGCCCATTAGACACGAAACGGGACAGACTACGGACATGGCACACGAAACGTTCACAAAGACGACGATTCAGTCCCACAAACACACTAACATCAATAAGAAGTGACACCCAAAGCCCCATTTCTGAAGGAACCGTCCGTATTAAACATACGTCATCTCAACACCTTCACACTATGCAGCATAGGTGGATCTCCTTACAATAAAGCACTACTAACCGTTCAACTGCAGAAAAGGCTCCATATTAACAGTGAGTGCGATCCTCCTTATTACTTATCCATATTTCTCACGCTGAAGAACAAACAAGTCATGAATACGCGATCACAGGTACAAAACGATACGGCTCGGATAACAGGACCAAACACACGAACCCGCATGAAAAAACAAAATACACGGTGGCGCATACAACGCGCTTCTGAACCTCCGGAAGAAAAAATGTCTCGGCTCCAAAAACGCAAAGCTCAACTAACACATTAACAGAAACGAGCGCATATGGACAAACACAATGAACGTACACGCATACAGCACGCGTCTCAAAGTGCTAAATCGAAACAGGCACGAATTCAAAACGAAACACCTCCCGTCTCAGACATACAGAAACGGCAGCGAAGGGACAAAGTAAATAAACACAGACGTCTACACCGAGCATCTGGAATGCCGAAAAACAAGCAGGCAAGGCTCCAAAAAGAGAAAGCTCAACTGACCGACATACAAAAACGAGCAAGGCTCAATACAAACAATGCACGCAGGTGACTACAACGGGCTTCTCACACAGCACAGGCAAATCGATTACAGCTCCAAAACAACACGTCCCAAATACTACACATACAACAACGCGCCTCTCAAACGGCACAAGCAAAAGATACACGTCACGGACATCAACGACAGACACCTGCTAAACACTTGCGCCAGTTAGCTGACAACGCGTTCAATAATGAGTCCACTATTCAGGAAAATTCATTGGGATTAATGAATGTCATTTGCAATCATTGTCATTCACTTAACTTCCCTGAAGAAACAACTGACAATACAAGTAATGAATTTACACGTTGTTGTCAAAAGGGTCACATTAGACTGCCTCCTTTACATTCATATCCTGAATATCTACAGAACCTTCTAACTAACGATGTACCTGAAAGTGAAAACTTTATGAACTGCATTAGATCCTACAAATCGGTATCCACTATGAACATGAAAAGTGGCACTGCACATGACATCCGTCTTGCAAAACTGTTAATTATTGATGAATGTACAATGGCATCCAGTCACTTACTCAACACCATTCATAAACTTCTACAAACGTTGATGAATAATAATATTCCCTTTGGAGGAAAGGTACTTTTATTAGGAGGAGATTTTAGACAGTGCTTAGCTATTGTTCCACATGCCATGCACTCAGCTATTGTTCAGTGCACCTTAAAATACGCAGACAATTGACATTGCTTTCAAAAGATACAGTTAGTACAAAACATGCGATGTCCAGATCCAGATCATAACAATTGGTTATTACATCTGGGAGATGGTACACTCACCAATACAGATAGACCTCACCCAGATATTAGTACAATTCCTCAAGCCTTTATCTGGAACAGCAATCTCATTAGACCAAATGCCCCTTTTAACACAACGCGCTATATTATGTACAAACAATATTAATGTAGAAAACATAAATACCCAAGTCATTGCGTTACGTCCTGGAGAGACATAACTCTTTCTAAGCTCTGACAAAGTTGACTCTGATCACGATGATGACCATCTTCATTGACCTTACAAGTTCTGACCTGAAATTACCTTTTACACTTAAAAGGTGTGTACAAAGAAATTTTCCAATAACCCTTTACACTGTGCCACACACTTTATTGTTTGCTTTCTATTTGCATCATCTACACCTTCACACTATTCTATATCTCATTCATACATCACGCTCTTTGTGATTTCCCAACACCAGGGGTTGGCGAGCGAAGCGAGCAGGGGGCGGAGCCCCCTAGTTACATACATGAATGGTAAAGACCTAGACAAGGACATTAGGAGCTAACACGGGTCTATTCGTGTTCTTTGCCACACCTCTGTCTTTCCACTAATGGTGATCAGCGTCCTCACATGAAACCTCTACCTCTGTCTCACCAGTATACAGTGCTCTGGGGTGTTACCTCCTCTTCTGTAACTCAACAATCATCTCCTAGTTCTTTTTTGATTTGGCACCATACCATAAGATCCACCCATGTTCCTCCTGTACACAGACACATGGCTCCCCAGGAATCAAACCAATGACTGTGGTACCATCAATGAATTTGGTGATGTTGGTGTTTCCTGATTAGCAACACAGTCATACATTAAAAGAGCACGGAGCATAGGATTCAGTACACAGCCCCGTGGAGTCCCAATGCTTATCATTTGTGTGTGATTTCCCATTCTAACAGACGGAGGCCCGTTTGTTGGAACATCCAATGCCTATTTGTAAAGATGGGAGACACAACAAGGGTTAGGTGTTTGCCTGGCAGCCTAAATGGAATTACTTTAGACAAGAACACCAATCCTATGCACCTAAGTCCTCCAAAACAACATCAAGCTGAATTCTGAATATCCCTAGAGTCATATTGTCCACCACAGTACTTGATAACTTATTCCATGCAGGACTCAGGGACATGTGGTAAGGTTAGACAAGGGAGGATCATCATGAAAAGTAAAACTAATAATGATAACATAAACTAAATTTATCCACTGGTCTATGCCATAGATTTGTTTTCTGTATGATTCCAATAATTTTGATGAATATTATAGTTCAAATCGCTGAAATGGCGCATTTACTGTTCAAATACAGGGGAGAAATGCGAGGTGCAGCAGCGTCGAGCCTCACCTCACCTCGGACTGCGCTCTCCCTCACACACTGGGCTGATGCAGACAATTGGCGCGTGCCTGGTGTTATCTCTCTCTACGTCGTCAATATAATGTTTTCAGACACGTTTATTATACACCCTGACTTTCCACAGTCTGGCTAATATCTTTAATGAATGTGTGTGACATATTTAGTCTCGCTGATCGAACATAAAACCGCAGTGAAAATGCACAAGGTGAGGCAGACAGTATACCATGCCGCAATGAAGGGGGCGCATGTGAGCTCAACAGGTGCTCGTTGCTGCTGTTCTATGCAGAGGCACCAATAAGTTAGCGATATCAGAAAGTCAAGTGCACTGCAGCAGTCCGTTTATTTTTATTTTTTGTTCCGACTGACTGCCAGAATGGAAGATTGAATGTCTATCCAGCCATTAATCCATTATCCAACCCACTGAATCCTAACACAGGGTCACAGGGGTCTGCTGGAGCCAATCCCAGGGAACAAAGCAGGAACAAACCCCAGGCACGGCACCAGCCTACCGCAGGACACACACACACACACCAAGCACACACCAGAGACAATTTAGGATCGCCAATGCACCTAACCTGCATGTCTTTGGACTGTGGGAGGAAACCGGAGCACCCGGAGGAAACCCCGCAAACACGGGGAGAACATGCAAACTCCACACAGGAAGGACCCGGGAAGCAAACCCAGGTCTCCTTACTGAGAAGCAGCAGCGATACCACTGTGCCGCCCTGATTATAAAACGGAGGTGCTTATAGTGGGTCCATCAGCTAAAGCCCAAATTGGTCTTGGACTTCTCGGCTCTTTGTCTTTTCCAAACCTCAAGTCCGCAATCTTGGTGTTACCTTTGATAGTAACCTCTCTTTTGAGAAAGAAGTAAATTCTGTAGTCAAGAGTTGCTTTTTCCAGCTTCGTCTATTAGGTAAGATCAAGCCTTTTTTATCTTCTAGGGATCGCTACTCATGCGTTTATTTTTTCTCACCTCGATTACTGCAACTTGCTGTATTCTGTGATTAATAAATCTCTGATACACAGGTTACAGTTGGTCCAAAATGCTGCTGCTGGCTTTCTGGTTGGGGCAAGAAAGTATGACTCTGTTTCTCCTATTTTAGCTTCTTTACACTGGCTGCCTGTCAGTTTTCGAATTGATTTTAAAATCTTGCTGCTAGTTTTTAAATCTTTACATGGGCTTGCTCCTGCCTATTTATCTGAACTGTGTGTTTTACATCAGCCATCTAGAGTGCTTAGATCTTCTGGTCAGCTGTCTCTGGTTGTCCATCGTACCAAGTGTAAAACCAAGGGGGACAGCTGTGGCACCTCATCTGTGGAACTCTTTACCTCATCGTATAAAGGAGTCGTCTACAATTGAACTGTTCAAAACAAGACTAAAGACTCATTTCTATTTACTTGCATTCTGTGACCTTCAGTAATACTGATGGTTTCGTCTTTGTGATTATATAATACTAGTCATTAAGCCCGTTACAATAACGGGCGCTATAACAGTAGTCCATAAACATTAGTAGGAACAGTCTATATTAAATGGCAAGGGACATTTTACCTCTTTCATTTTTTTCCGTAAAATGCCTGTAATTTTCTCTGACAGTAATACTGGCTTTGCTCTCCAAAATATGTGTCCCATCAACTGATGTAATGTGCGCGAAAATAAATCTACTTTTAAAAGTCATCGTATTGTAATATCATGAAAAATCGTATATTTAGGAAAACCCCTTCAATGACTGACACTTTACACTTTACCGGGCCAAGCTTCTTAATCGCAAATCTGACATCCTCAGAGTGAACACTTGCACAACAACAAACACTAATCCCACCTCTTTGGGGAAGCTGGTCTCCACGTCTCAGTACTCGATTGGATTTTTCGTGTTTTATGTTTTAGGTCTTACCTCATTTACCAAAATCCGATTGGATCGGCCACGTGATATTTTATAGCTCCCGCCCTCTCTGTCTTGTGTGACGTGTCAGGCGTCCTTTGAAGCATCTGCTTTGAAGCATCGCATCGTGCCCCGCACATGCGTACTTCACCAGAAGACACACACTCACAGACACTGGACGCACACAGTGGTTTTATTAAAGAGGATTACTTCTATTTTTTATGTATATAACATTACTTCTATTTATTATGTATTTTATTTTATGTTCATATATTTTATTTCTATTTATGTTTATGTTAATTTGTTTTGTTTTTCTTTTATTCTATTATTGTAAAGCACTTTGGCCACAGCATTACTATGCTGTTTTAAATGTGCTATATAAATAAATTGACATTGACATTGACATTAAGCTTAAAAATTTCTCAACTGCAAAACAGGAAGTGATAAATAACGGAAGACCAACGCCTGAGCGAAAAGGTTTGCTTCAAATGAAGGGACAAAAAAACAACTTGGTCTTTTCAGACGGAGCGGTGGTGCGCCCGAAAAGACTGGCTGTGTGGCTGTCCTACAATAAACTGCCTTTACTGCTTTCCATGCCTTTTGTTCTCAAGTTGTGACAATGTCTGGACTAACACGGGATATCGTAACATGAAACAATTGCCAAGAGGCCTGCAGTCAGTGAATAAGCTACTCGTTTGGGTTCATATATTTGTAAATCTGACTCTGAAGGAGTTGGTGCCTCACCAGCCATGAACCTCACCACATGTCACTGATTCCATGTGCCAATGGGGAGAATAACTTCCTGATGTTTGTGTGACATTTACCCTTAACAAGTTTCCCTAACTGTGTCCCCGTGTTTTTGATGAACTTGTTTTAAAGCAACACTCTCAATCCACTGGACTAATTCTCTTCATAATTTCTTTAATGATGTCACCTCTTATCTTTGTATTCTTAAACTGAACAGGTTTGGCTCCTTCAAGTTTGCGTCCTATCTTAAACCCTGAAGTCCTGAAATCGGCCTTGTTGTTCTTCTGCTGTGTCTTTCTTTATAGACCTAAGACCAGAACTGCACACAGGACTCCAGATGAGGCCTCACCAGTGCATCTTATAACTTCAGCATACCCTCCTTGGACATGTACTCCACACATCAAGGCGCTATATAACCTGACGTTCTGTTAGCCTTCTTAATGACTTCTGAACACGGTCTGGCAGTTGATAGTGACAAATCCACTACGACTCCTGAGTCTTTCTCATAAGCAGTACTTTCACTTTTCTGACCTCACATTGTGTTTTGTAAACCTAACATTTTTACTTTCTACTTGTAATACTTTACATTTACATATATTAATTATGTTTACATACTTTAAATTTCATTTGCCACAAATCTGCCAAAGCCTGTGTTTTGTCCAAGTCTCTCTGTAATGATTCAACGCATTCTAGATTATCTGCCAATCGATATAGTTTGGTATCATCTGCAAATTTAAGCAGCTAGTTGTTTAAATTCCCATCTAGATCATTTATGTTAAAAACAGCAACAGCCCCAACACTGAGCCCTGAGGGACACCACTTTCAACATCATCTATATACTGTAAAGTTCCTCATCCCATCAGCCTCTGCTTCCTGTAACTCCCACTTCTTTTAATTAAATGCCCATTCTGTCATGTGACACCTTATCAAATGCTTTCTGAAAATCAACATAAATAACATCACATGGATCTCTCACATTGTATCTTTTTGTTGCTTCTTTATTCAATTCCAGCATATTAGTGAAACACGACCTCCCTCTCCTGAACCCATGTTGACTCTTCCCTACAGCTCATGTTCTTGCCATGTGCTGCTCAGTCTTTTCCTTAATAATTCCTTCTATTAATTTGTCTGTGATGTGCCTTAAGCTTATTGGTCTATGGATACATGGATATTCCCAATATGCCTGTTTATATAATGGAATAATAATATTTGCTGTTTACCAGTCTTAGTGAATTACCTCAGCGTGCATAACTGTGACCTGTAATCAATAAATAGATTTCGAGATTAACTGTCATTGTCTTCAAATTTGTAAGTACTGTATGTATGGTCATGCTAACTGCATCCTCCGTACTGCTGTTTCTAAAACTTTTAAACAATAAGTATCTGGAGTACCTTCACTCAGACAGTTAGCATTATGAGGAACCAGCCCAGGATGGGGCGACTGGCTTGACCGTGCAATTTTTGTTTCCTCTACACACCAAGCTGAACTTCTTTTGATTTGATTTGATAAGTGAGGGAGCCCGTAGAAATAAAGCAAGAACGTGCAAACTTCACGCACCCGCCGTTTGAATACAGCGTCTTAAAATAAGATAAAAGAATGAAGGCGCAAAGAAAAGCAATCAATCGTCAATACGTGCTGTAATAGATGATATACTGTAGTGTCTGTTTGTGGAATAAAAAGAAAAATTCCAAAACGCTGTTTTTAGTAATGCCACAATTGAAATAATCACAGACATTATATATACAGGCATATATATTTCCCTTTTATCCGTTGTTTAGCTGGGAGCTATTACTTAAATCAGAAAAAAACTTAAATAAAAAAGCAGACAGACGACGTTTCTCATAATTATATAATCTTAAAATATAAGAAAACAATTCTGTTGCTTTTCAAAATTCTCCATTAAAACAAACACAGATTTAATTAATGATTCACGCAGGCTCTATTATAAAATGTTATTTGTTAGCTTTTGTCCGCTGTGTAACATACCAAGCAAGCATGTCCTATTTGGACATTATTTGACGTATAGTAAACATATTTATCGTATTCTGTATGTTTAATACAAGAAAACTTACCTTTCTACTCGTGTGTTACAGTAGCAAGCTGAGCAAACTTCGTTGAATCTCTCCGGCGGTTTTGTTGCCTTAGAAACGCTCGTGGAGGAGCGCGTCTCGTTACTAGGATACGAGTGAACGACGGGTGCCTGAGCTGCCCAAAACACTTCGACGAGAGCGCGAACAGTTTAATGAATGCATTGTTTTGCACGGTTTATTTCACCTGGTTATTAACACGATCGAATAAGTATGCAACGCTTTTCTACATACCATAAAATGTAGACATAATTAGAATCGTGTCGATATAGACGTTTAACCAACAAGATTGCACAATTAAAGAATACCTACTGCCTTAACTTATTTCCTGTTCGAGGGGTGGATATTTACTTGTAATTATCTTTTCATGACCCTGCTTCATGTACAATGTAAAGGAGACGGGCGCGTGGTGTACGTCATATTTCATTAATGATTTCTTTTGTTTTAGGTAGACAAAGTGGCCACATTAATTATGGGGTTGACAGTTCGGCCCGATTACGTGACCCTATGTGTGACGTCGTGTGCACATTGCAGAAATGATTAAGAAACTGCAGTTCAGTTTTAAAGTGTCGAAGTGGCTAAGTGGTGTGGTTTGGTGTGGCAGTGGCCACTCAAAGCTTTACACTGACTCAAATGAAAAGCCTATATATAAGGCACTATATTAAAGGAAAATATTTATAAGGGTATTATACTGTATAATATAGAAGCATAGAATTTAAATGATAGATATGAAAGGCACTATATAATAGATAGATAGATAGATAGATAGATAGATAGATAGATAGATAGATAGATAGATAGATAGATAGATAGATATGAAAGGCACTATATAATAGATAGATAGATAGATAGATAGATAGATAGATAGATAGATAGATAGATATGAAAGGCACTATATGATAGATAGATAGATAGATAGATAGATAGATAGATAGATAGATAGATAGATAGATATGAAAGGCACTATATGATAGATAGATAGATAGATAGATAGATAGATAGATAGATAGATAGATAGATAGATAGATAGATATGAAAGGCACTATATGATAGATAGATAGATAGATAGATAGATAGATAGATAGATAGATAGATAGATAGATAGATAGATAGATAGATAGATAGATAGATATGAAAGGCACTATATAATAGATAGATAGATAGATAGATAGATAGATAGATAGATAGATAGATAGATAGATAGATAGATAGATAGATAGATAGAACTTTATTTGTCCCAAAAGGGAAAGTTCAAGAAATATAGAAATACCTGTATACCTAACAGCAACCCCACTCAACTACAGACAAGAATTACAAAAAGGAAGACAACTTCTCTTACTTTTCTAATGGTAAGACAGCAGTCACAGTGAGGTATTATAAAAGTGGATTGCTGTTGGTATGAAGGAGTCCCAGCAGCATTTCATGATGCACTTACGCAGAATAATTCATGGGTTACAAATTTTCAAAGCTGGTGCATCTCAGAGAGGATGTGCAGTATTGTTCATACTGGCTATCAGTTTTGATTTCTGAGTTTGATATACAGTGGAGTGTACAGTGATCCCTCGCTATATCGCGCTTCGCCTTTCACGGCTTCACTCCATCGCGGATTTTATATGTAAGCATATTTAAATATATATCGCAGATTTTTTGCTGGTTCGCGGATTTCTGGTATATGCTTCCTCAGTTGGTTTGCCCAGTTGATTTCATACAAGGGACGCTATTGGCAGATGGCTGAGAAGCTACCCAACTTACTTTTCTCTCTCTCTCTTGCGCTGACTTTCTCTGATCCTGACGTAGGGGGATTGAGCAGGGGGACTGTTCGCACACCTAGACGATATGGACGCTCGTCTAAAAATGCTGAAAGATTATCTTCACGTTGCTATCTTTTGTGCAGCTGCTTCCTGAAACGACATGCTGCACGGTGCTTCGCATACTCGAAGGGCACGTATTGATTTTTGACTGAAAAACAAACTCTGTCTCTCTCTCTCTCTCTCTCTCTCTCTCTCTCTCTCTCTCTCTTTCTCTCTCTCCCTGCTCCTGACGGAGGGGGTGTGAGCTGCCGCCTTCAACAGCTTTGTGCCGCGGTGCTTCACATACTTAAAAGCCAAACAGCCCTATTGATTTGTTTGCTAGAGATTGTTTTCTCTATCTATGTGACATTCTGTGCTCCTGACACGCACTCCTTTGAAGAGGAAGATATGTTTGCATTCTTTTAATTGTGAGATGGAACTGTCATCTCTGTCTTGTCATGGAGCACAGTTTAAACTTTTGAAAAAGAGACAAATGTTTGTTTGCAGTGTTTGAATGACGTTCCTGTCTCTCTACAACCTCCTGTGTTTCTGCGCAAATCTGTGACCCAAGCATGACAATATAAAAATAACCATATAAACATATGGTTTCTACTTCGCGGATTTTCTTATTTCGCGGGTGGCTCTGGAACGCAACCCCCGTGATGGAGGAGGGATTACTGTAATATTATTCAATCCCCTTGAAAGGTGTCACAGTTTTCTGCATGACAAATGATTTGTACGCATATTTATCCCTTCTGTATTTTAATGTGCCTGTGGGCTGAATCATTTTTGTCTGTGCTGTTTATCTCTAGCAAGCTAACTGATAACACCAGCTAAAGGAAACTGTAAGAGGGCACCTCAGGCAGGGTGCTGTGGACTGGAGGTCCTCTAAGATCTCTCAGGGGTTGTCCCTTCAGTTTTTTTCTCTGCAGATTGCCATGGTGAGTTCCTGTTGTTCCACTATGGTACTAAGAGGTCAGCTAGCACCTGAACATCACATGCCTAGCTGCAGGGAGGGGGTCAAGATGCCACCAGAGAGCATTGGATGGTAGCCACGGACCCCCTGTCTCAAGAAATTACCCAAGAGAAGGATATAAATGCTCCCACCCTGCCTGTTCAGGCAAGTCAAAAAAAAAAAATACAAAAACAACAAAAAGCATGAAGTCGCCAGCAGATAGGAAGTGTGAGAGGAAATGAGCCGCGGCTGTGGGTAATGCAAGTAAGCTGATCCAACGTTAAGTTGGGCTACCTGACACCTCTTTAGGGAGGCCTCGGCCACACAATGAGCAGTTTAGTTTTTGTGTTCCAAGTTTTCTCCACTATTACCATGTTTGAGATAAAATCCCATAATATTTTAGAGTTAACTTATGTTATATATTTATATACTAGCTATCCCCTGCGGCTTCTCCCATGTAGAAATGAAACAGGACAGTGAGGAGGGCCCTGCCCGGCTCCTCACTCCTGACGTCACACTTCCCCCTCCCCTCGCCCCACAGCCTCTGTCTCAGATTAGTTTGAATATATCGCTCCTGCAAGCGAATTATGATTCTTAGTGCAATGAGAGAAGTTGCAAAATCAACCGGAATGTTCAAGCAAATTAAGAAAAAAGCCATATCTAAACCCGTTAAGTAGTTCTCTCGTTCGCTAACTAAACGGATGTAAGATAGGCCCCGAGGCTGGAGCGTGAGTGAGGAGGGCCTTGCTCTTCCCTCCCCTCGACCCACTGCATCTCTCTCTCTCTCTCTGATTTACACAAATAAATCTGTACCACAAGTGAACTATGATACTTAGCGCGATGAGAGAAGTTGCAGAATCAACCAGAATGTTCAAGCAAATTCTAGAAAAAAACCCGATCTAAATCCATTAAGTAGTTCTCTCATGAAAAACGGACAGATATACAGACAGACAGATGTTGGATTTTATATATAGAAATACGGTATATATGTTAAATACATATATATACAGTCATATGAAAAAGTTTGGGAACCCCTCTTAATTCTTTGGATTTTTGTTTCTCATTGGCTGAGCTTTCAAAGTAGCAACTTCCTTTTAATATATGACATGCCTTATAGAAACAGGAGTATTTCAACATTGACGTTCAGTTTATTGGATTAACAGAAAATATGCAATATGCATCATAACAAAATTAGACAGGTGCATAAATGTGGGCACCCCAACAGAGATATGACATCAATACTTAGTTGAGCCTCCTTTTGCTAATCTAACAGCCTCTAGACGCTGTCCTCCTATAGCCTTTGATGAGTGTCTGGATTCTGGATGGAGGTATTTCTGACCATTCTTCATACAAAATCTCTCCAGTTCAGTTCAATTTGATGGCTGCCAAGCATGGACAGCCTGCTTCAAATCATCCCATAGATTTTCAGTGATATTCAAGTCAGGGGACTGTGACGGCCATTCCAGAACATTGTACTTCTCCCTCTGCATGAATGCCTTTGTAGATTTCCAACTGTGTTTTGGGTCATTGTCTTGTTGGATATTCAACGCCTGCGTAACTTCAAATTTGTGACTGATGCTTGAACATTATCCTGAAGAATTTGTTTATATTGGGTTGAATTCATCCGACCCTCGACTTTAACAAGGGCCCCAGTCCCTGAACTAGCCACACAGCCCCACAACATGATGGAACCTCCACTAAATTTGACAGTAGGTAGCAGGTGTTTTTCTTGGAATGCGGTGTTCTTCTTCCGCCATGCAAAGCGCTTTTTGTTATGACCTAATAACTCAATTTTTGTCTCATCAGTCCAAAGCACTTTGTTCCAAAATGAATCTGGCTTGTCTAAATGAGCACTGGCATACAACAAGAGACTCTGTTTGTGGCGTGAGTGCAGAAAGGGCTTCTTTCTCATCACCCTGCCATACAGATGTTCTTTGTGCAAATTGTGCTGAATTGTAGAGCGATGTACAGATACACCATCTGCAGTGAGATGTTCTTGCAAGTCTTTGGAGGTGATCTGTGGGTTGTCTGTAACCATTCTCATAATCCTGTCCATATGTCACTCCTGTATTTTTCTTGGCCTGCCAGACCTGCTGGGTTTAACAGCAAATGTGCCTGTGGCCTTCCATTTCCTGATTTCGTTCCTTGCAGTTGACTGACGGTTTAAACCTCTGAGACAGCTTTTTGTAGCCTTTTCCTAAACCATGAGACTCAACAATCTTTGTTTTCAGATCTATGGAGAGTTGCTTTGAGGATCCCATGCTGTCACTCTTCAGAGGAGAGTCAAAGGGAAGTACAACTTGTAATTGACCACCTTAAATCCCTTTATATCTCATGATTGGACACACCTGTCTATGAAGTTCAAGGCTTAGCGAGCTCATTACACCAATTTGGTGTTGCAAGTAATCAGCATTGAGCAGTGACAGGCATTCAAATCAGCACAATGACAAGGGGACCCACATTTGTGCACAGCCAGTTTTTCACATTTGATTTAATTTCATACAACTAAATGCTGCTTCACTAAAAATCTTTGTTTGGAAAACACCGCAGTACTCAGATGATCCTAGGAAATGAAAGACACTTCATTTACCACTTACCTACCACTTATTATGCAGGCTGCGAGGGGTTCCCAAACCTTTTCATATGACTGTGTATATATAAATATATATACCAAGCATGCCCTCCACTTGTTTGATAGTTTTATGTTTCACAGTCCTTTACCATGGATATCACCTCTCTGTATACGGACATTCCTCATGATGAAGGTCTCACTGCCCTCAGACAGACACTCAAGAACACCCTCATCAGACTGGCAGAGCTGATTCTTACCCTCAATCCTTTCTCTTTTGATAGTTTTTTTTTTTTTTACCAGGTCAGTGGCATTGCAGTGGGCACTCAAATAGGACCTCGCGATACCAAGAGTTTCATCAGCTGGACAGAAGGGCATTTCCTTTCTTCCTACCTAGGATTTGTCCCAGACTTTTACACAAGATAATTTGTGTTCATGCTGCCTCATACTCCAGAAGCCAGCTACAGGAATTCATTCATGATTGTCGTAGTTTCCATCCATCTCTCAGGTTTGCAGTTGATAATTCCACCACAACTCTACCATTTTGAGATATCAGTCTTTCTATCAGCTTTTCTGGACTTCCAAGCCAAGTGACTCACAGAGTTACCTTCTCGACAGTTTCTTCCATCCCTGGCATGCTAAAAACTGTCTTACTTCTTTCACAGTTCATTAAACTCCACCACCTCTGCAGTGATGAGATTGACTTCTGTAATGAAGCACTCAGATTGAGGAGGTTCTTCTTCGATAAAGGATACCCTTATCATATTGTGGACAGGACCCTCGATCAAGCCAGGAGCACACCTTGTATCATCCATTCTTAAGAGGAACCCCAATAATGAAACCCATGCCATGCTGGTCCTCCCATTCCGCTCTAACACTCTCTCCCTCAGGTCATCAAACTAAATGTCCCTGATTTTCCTGACTGATCCTTCCACAGAAGTCTTTTTTCCTAACCCTTCCCTTGACCACTTAACCTACCCTAACATCTCATCCTCTTGACTTCACAGAGGAGGGCCACATTCCTCACCAGGCACTTTGAACTGTGACAAGAGCCACTGAGTGACTTGCAAATATGTCACCAACACTACCCTTCTCTCTGGTCCCTCTGGTATATTTCATACTAAACAGTTACCAGTTGGCGGCACGGTGGCGCAGTGGGTAGCGCTGCTGACTCGCAGTTGGGAGACCTGGGGACCTGGGTTCGCTTCCCGGGTCCTCCCTGCGTGGAGTTTGCATGTTGTCTGCGTGGGTTTCCTCCGGGCGCTCCGGCTTCCTCCCACAGTCCAAAGACATGCAGGTTAGGTGGATTGGCGATTCTAAATTGGCCCTAGTGTGTGGGTGTGTTTCTGTGTGTCCTGCGGTGGGTTGGCACCCTGCCCGGGATTAGTTCCTGCCTTGTGCCCTGTGTTGGCTGGGATTGGCTCCAGCAGACCCCCGTGACCCTGTGTTCGGATTCAGCGGGTTGGATAATGGATGGACGGACAGTTACCAGTTTAAAAATCTTATTTAATGCATTTCTTGTAGAAAGTGTTCAGCCATCTTCAGAGGTGCAACAGGGAGACAGCTAACAGACCATTTCAAAGAGTGTATCTGAGCTGTTAAAATCCAAGAACTCACAAAGTTGGTTATAGGACCTTTCACACCCCTTGATTATAGCTACCCTGATATTTCTGTTTGTGTTCTTTCACAGGGATTCAAAGACACTTGTCACAGAAAACCAGACGAGGCAGAGCTCATTCTCAGCCTGGGATCACATATTTCTCCATGGGAAGACCTGATGGGAGACCAACCAGGAAAAAGAGGTGTTAGTGAGGCCAGCGGGGGGCGCCTACCCCAAGGTCTGAATGTGAATTCTAATGCCCCAGTGCAGTGATGGGGACACCGTGCTGTAAAAATGGCACCGTCCTTAGGATGAGATGTAAAGCAGAGGGCCTGAGTCTCTGTGGTCATTAAAGATCTCTGGGCATCCTTCGTAAAGTGTAGTGTGTATCCTAATCTCCTGGCTCCACTTTGGCCTGGTCATTCTGAACCCTAATCATTCCCCGTCTCTGATTGATTAACTGTCTCTCTCACCACTTTACCACCTAGCAGCTAATGAGTGGTGAGCAAACTGGCACAAAATGGCTGCTGTCACATCATCCAGGCGGATGCTACGCATTATTGAAGTGGCTCCCCACTCAATGTGTAAAGCATTTTGAGTACCTTGAAAAGCGCTATATCAATGTAATGAATTATTATTATTATTTTAGGACTTATTTAACATTTTATTGAATTTATTAAGGGGCGGCACCGTGGCACAGAGTGTAGCGCTGCTGCCTCGCAGTTAGGAGACCCCGGTTTGCTTCCTGGGTCCTCCCTGTGTGGAGTTTGCTTGTTCTCCCCGTGTCTGCATGGGTTTCCTCCCACAGTCCAAATACATGCAGGTTAGGTGCATTGGCGATCCTAAATTGTCCCTAGTGTGTGAGTGTGTGCGTGCCCTGTGGTGGGCTGGATAACCCTGCCCGGGGTTTGTTTCCTACCTTGTGCCCTGTGTTGTCTGGGATTGGCTCCAGCAGACCCCCCGTGATCCTGTAGTTAGGATATAGCGGGTTGGATAATGGAGGGATGGATGGAAAATCAAATAACATTCCATACAAGCAAATCAAATTTTACAAAACTAGGTTTGAATCAAATCAACCCCCACCCATGAGAAAGAAAGCTAGGCCAGCAGAGTAAAAAAAAAAATAAGAAAACAAATAAATACTGTATATACTTGCATATAAATCTGGTCGTGAAACACGAAAAATCGATCATAAAATCAGACCCCGACTTATACGCCTGTTCAGAAATACGACTTGCCTCCTCCAATCTCGCATCAGTTTCTCAGACGTGTTGAATTTTATTGCAGCAGCGTCATTACTAATTTCTTTCGCCACTTCAACAACTTTTAATTTAAAACCTGCTTCATATTTTCTTCTGATCGAACGCTCCATCGTAGATAAGGGATGCTCTTACGATAAAGGTGTATTAGAGTGTTAAATACAAAAAACACAAATCAGTGCAAACGTCGTTTTGGAATAGTTTGGGTATTACCGTATGGTCACGAAGGCACAATACATTGAATAAAAAAGGCTGTGTGCTCCGTGGTGACTCTCTGAGTTGGGCGTTACCATATGGTACTCTCTTGGACCAATAGCGTGTGTTTTCCGCATTCAACTTATATGACCGACATTATAAAATACCGGAAATTATACGGTAAAATCAAGCCCTGACTTATCTGTGGGAGAACTTAAACATGAGTATATACGGTAATTAAATTATTAAGATTACATCTTGCCTGAAAATGGGGCCTGAGTTGCCTCGAAAGCTTGCATATTGTAATCTTTTTAGTTAGCCAATAAAAGGTGTCATTTTGCTTGGTTTTTCTCTGCATTCATAATGGCTAACACGGTACATCACCCTAGTACTACGGTAATTAAAAAATAAATAGGATTAAAAACAAAGATAGATAGATAGATAGATAGATAGATAGATAGATAGATAGATAGATAGATAGATAGATAGATAGATAGATAGATAGATAGATAGATAGATAGATGTGAAAGGCACTATATAATAGATAGATAGATAGATAGATAGATAGATAGATAGATAGATAGATAGATAGATAGATAGATAGATAGATAGATAGAAAGCTGTGAAAGGCACTATATAATAGATAGATAGATAGATAGATAGATAGATAGATAGATAGATAGATAGATAGATAGATAGATAGATAGATAGATAGATAGATAGATGTGAAAGGCACTATATAATAGATAGATAGATAGATAGATAGATAGATAGATAGATAGATAGATAGATAGATAGATAGATAGATGATGAAAGGCACTATATAATAGATAGATAGATAGATAGATAGATAGATAGATAGATAGATAGATAGATAGATAGATAGATAGATAGATAGATAGATAGATAGATAGAAAGCTGTGAAAGGCACTATATAATAGATAGATAGATAGATAGATAGATAGATAGATAGATAGATAGATAGATAGATAGATAGATAGATAGATAGATATGAAAAGCACTATATAATAGATAGATAGATAGATAGATAGATAGATAGATAGATAGATAGATAGATAGATAGATAGATAGATAGATAGATAGATAGATAGATAGATAGATACTTTATTAATCCCAAGGGGAAATTCACATTCTCCAGCAGCAGCATACTGATACAAAAAAACAATATTAAATTAAAGATTGATAATAATGCAGGTAAAAACAGACAATAACTTTTTATAATGTTAACGTTTACCCCCCCGGGTGGAATTGAGGAGTCGCATAGTGTGGGGGAGGAACGATCTCCTCAGTCTGTCAGTGGAGCAGGACGGTGACAGCAGTCTGTCGCTGAAGCTGCTCCTCTGTCTGGAGATGATCCTGTTTAGTGGATGCAGTGGATTCCCCATAATTGATAGGAGCCTGCTGAGCGCCCGTCGATGATTTATTATTTATTACTGCTTATTTATTTATTATTATTATTTATTTCTTTATTATTAAAATTATTGATCATAATTTTGCCAGATTTTGAAGACGTTTTGTACAGATCCCCTAAGTGAGAATTCAATTTTTTCCAATTTCAAATAGTATATAACATCAGTTACCGACTGACTTATAGAGGTGAGTTACGATTCTTCCAGTTGAGCAAGATAAGTCTACATGCCAACAGTGAAGTAAAGGCGATTTCAGTTTGTTTGTCCTTCTCCACTTTAAGCCCCTCTGTGAGCCCACCAAGCACAGCTGTTAGTGGGTTACGAGGGATTGGGACCCCAAGGCTGTCTGATTTTGGTCCAGAATGAGGTGAATTTGGTGCAGGCCCAAAACATGTGACCCCAGTGAGGCTGGAGCTCGATTGTAACGTTCGCAGGTTGGATCTTACCCTGGAAATATTTTGGACAATTTTAAATGAGAGAGATGCACTCGATATACGATTTCAAGTTGAATAATTGTATGCTTTGTTCATATGGAGCTCGAGTGAATTCTGTGCATTGCTATCCTCCATTTCTTTTCTGTAATGTTGAGTGAGAAAGTCTGACAAACTTTTAAATCTTTCCTGTCATCTTCTCTAATGGCAGCTACTCCCACCTTTTGTCACGTCATGTGTCCTGGCTTTGTTTCCCCCACCCCACCCCCATATGTCACTTCATCTTTCTTTTTCAGGTGCACAGCTGGTGACGACTATACAGCTACAACGTTGCGTCTCTACCCTTCTTTCCTTTCCAGCCTGGAAATAACCTTTAAATCCTATTTTCCTTTGCACATGAAAGCTGACGCAGGCCCCCTACACTACAACCGATTTTTGTTTTATAAGAAACATGTTCAAATCCCGGCGATCTTTTTCTGTGACTCTGTGGTTTATTTACGGCTTGTGGTGCCATTCAAAGATCATCAGATGATGCTAATCAAGAAGATTCTCTTGGGGTCATTGAGGTTACACAATACAGTAAGCACTGCATGTGGCTTAGCCGCTCTATGGGCCCAAAGTTTTCGGTTCCCAAGCCAGTTTCTGCAAATCCCAGACCACACGCCCCTTTTCTCTTCTCTTTTATTCATCTCTTCTGTGGTCACTTTTGTGTGGCCAGAGTACCAGAATAGCAAAGCAGCTCCTCCTCTCTCTGAGATCCAATACTGCCTTTGCTTTATTTTAATTATTTTTTTGTCTCTTAAGTTTTGGTGACCCCCTTGCTCAATATACAGAAGTCCATATGCGCTACTCCGTCAATGATGTGTGTGCTGACAATGGCACTATAAAAAGTAATACCAGCACCTCCCCGCCCCATCCACGCCTCACCACTCAACAGTGAAACTGCTAGCAAACGCTTCAGTAAAAGCACTGAGGTGAAAGGTTAAAGGAAAAAGAAAAAGTCAATTTGATTATTTAAACAAATGTAACCCTGAGGCCTAATGCTTTAGGTGGCCACTCTGTGAATTCCTCATAGCTAATTTCAATGCCTTTAAAAATCAAGTCAGTAATTCAAGGAGACGTGCAGTGGTTACCGCCGTTGAACCCGCTGCCAAGGTGTCTGGGTTCAATTACAAGACCCGCGACTAACTACGCCACTGCAATCCTCGTGCTCAAGTTTGAATTTTATTCTCTTCTTGCTTGTTAACTTTATACTTTTCATTTGAATTGTTTGCTTTATGGTTCACTTTTGTATGTCTCCTTAGTCCTCCCTGCGTGGATGTTGCATGTTCTCCCCGTGTCTGCGTGGGTTTCCTCCCACAGTCCAAAGACATGCAGGTTAGGTGCATTGGCGATCCTAAATTGTCTCTGGTGTGTGCTTGGTGTGTGTGTGTGTGTCCTGCGGTAGGCTGGTGCCGTGCCTGGGGTTTGTTCCTGCCTTGTTCCCTGGGATTGGCTCCAGCAGACCCCTGTGACCCTGTGTTAGGATTCAATGGGTTGGATAATGGATTAATGGCTGGATAGACATACAATCTTCCATTCTGGCAGTCAGTCGGAACAAAAAATAAAAATAAACGGACTGCTGCAGTGCACTTGACTTTCTGATATCGCTAACTTATTGGCGCCTCTGCATAGAACAGCAGCAACGAGCACCTGTTGAGCTCACATGCGCCCCCTTCATTGCGGCATGGTACTGTCTGCCTCACCTTGTGCATTTTCACTGCGGTTTTATGTTCGATCAGCGAGACTAAATATGTCACACACATTCATTAAAGATATTAGCCAGACTGTGGAAAGTCAGGGTGTATAATAAACGTGTCTGAAAACATTATATTGACGACGTAGAGAGATATAACACCAGGCACGCGCCAATTGTCTGCATCAGCCCAGTGTGTGAGGGAGAGCGCAGTCCGAGGTGAGGTGAGGCTCGACGCTGCTGCACCTCGCATTTCTCCCCTGTATTTGAACAGTAAATGCGCCATTTCAGCGATTTGAACTATAATATTCATCAAAATTATTGGAATCATACAGAAAACAAATCTATGGCATAGACCAGTGGATAAATTTAGTTTATGTTATCATTATTAGTTTTACTTTTCATGATGATCCTCCCTTGTCTAACCTTACCACATGTCCCTGAGTCCTGCATGGAATAAGTTATCAAGTACTGTGGTGGACAATATGACTCTAGGGATATTCAGAATTCAGCTTGATGTTGTTTTGGAGGACTTAGGTGCATAGGATTGGTGTTCTTGTCTAAAGTAATTTCATTTAGGCTGCCAGGCAAACACCTAACCCTTGTTGTGTCTCCCATCTTTACAAATAGGCATTGGATGTTCCAACAAATGGGCCTCCGTCTGTTATAATGGGAAATCACACACAAATGATAAGCATTGGGACTCCACGGGGCTGTGTACTGAATCCTATGCTCCGTGCTCTTTTAATGTATGACTGTGTTGCTAATCAGGAAACACCAACATTGGCACTAGTGTGTGTTTGTGTGTGTCCTGCGGTGGGTTGGCACCCTGCCCGAGATTGGTTCCTGCCTTGTGCCCTGTGTTGGCTGGGATTGGCTCCAGCAGACCCCTGTGACCCTGTGTTCGGATTCAGCGGGTTGGAAAATGGATGGATGGATGGATGTCTCCTTAGAATAATAATAATAGTAATAATTAACAATGACTATTGGAACATGTGGAAGGGAGCGGGAGATCAACAGGCGGATCGGAGCAGCGTCCACAGTTTGGTCAGCCGAATCAGTTGTACTGAAGAGGGGCGAAGTTCTTGACTAACTGGACAATCTTTGTTCCTAATCTCACCTATGGTCATGAGTTTTGAAAAGAAGTAGACTGAGGAAAGAAGCGTCAGAACTGAGTCTCCTCTTCCAAAGGTATCTGAGGTTAGTGGTAGAGATGGGGTGAGAAGCTCAGCCATTCAGGAGGGGCTCAAAGAAGAGAAAGGAGCCAGTTGAGATGGTTCGGGCATGCCCCTGGGTAAACTGGAATCCAACCTCAAGGCAGACCTGGGACATGCTGGAGAGATTATACCTCTCAACTGGCCTGAGAATGCCTCAGTATCCCCCTGAAGGAGCTGCAGCAGGTGCCAGGGAAAAGCGATGTCTAGGCTTTAATCCTTACACTGTTGCCCCTGCAACTTGGACCTGGATAAGTAGCAGAAAATGGAGGAGCTCAAAGTAGAGCCACTGCTTCTCTACATCAAAAAACTACCAGTGGAGGTAGTTTGGGCATCTGATCCTGGACACCTCCCTTTGGAGGCATTTCGGGAATGTCCAACTGAAAGGAGACCTCCGGACAGACCCAGGACACGCTGTAACGAAGAGCAAACTGAACTGAGAAACAACGCACTCAATGTACTGGTCAATCTGCGTTCTTGCCCTCACCTATGGTCATGAGCTTTGGGTAGTGACTGAAAGAACTAGTTTGCAGATACAAGTGGTAGAAATGAGTTTCCTTCGCAGGGTGTCTGGGCTCAGCCTTAGTGACAGGGTGTGGCACTTTATTTTGCAATCTGATGCTCAGTAGACGGCATAGCTTATGAGCAGTCACAGCAACATGCTTTACGCTCAGCAGATGCTGCTATTATTTCCTTCCTTTCTGCCATGTCACCCTTTCATGCAGTTTGCCATAAGAAAGACACACACCCAATACGTCTGCTGCGGCTGCCGTTACCCACATTTGTTGCTTTATCAGCACGTATCACTTCATAAGCTTTCAATTAAGACCAGTGGTTCATAAGTAAATGTGTGATAGACAGACACATCCCTTATTATAGACAGTAATAATAGCCCTAACTTATGATAACCATTAAAGCATTTAGTGATGACACCAGAATGGAGTTTGGCTTGGAGAAGTGTGCCACTGCAGTCTTCAAGGGTGACAAATGCAAGTAAGGGAATTCTCAGGGCTTTGCCGAGACTGTTATGTATACCTCCATTCAAGAGAGGGCGCAATTGCTGACTCCTCTCTTTCTAGCCATAGACTTAAGCAGGAACTGTCAGACGAACAATGACATCACTTCCTCTACGACACTGGAAACCCTGCTGCTTTTGCCCCTGTCACCATATAACAATGGATTACCACAGAAGTCGGCGTTGAGAACCCACAACTCTGTGAGACCCTGTCCTTCTGCAGAGGTGACTGGGGTTTTACAGTAATTCATGGACACCTTTGCAATCACTGTTTTTTTTCCATTATTAAATGAAGTAGTCATTAAGGCCATTGGTCATGGGGACACCCCAAATCTTTAGCTTATTCCTCATTTTGTTTTAAAACAGAAATATCCAGCTGGATAATAAGAGAGGTTTTCAGAACCTCAGCCAGGAAGACACCTATATAGAACTTGGGCATCGAAGAAAACGATGACAGCACACTAAGTTAGAGGAGAAGACAGCAAAAGAACATTAAAGATGACTGCGCCTGCTCCTCAAGTCTGAGCTCAACTCAAATAACAAGATCTTCAGGACAGACAGACAGACAGATAGATAATAAAAGGCACTATATGATAGACAGACAGACAAACAGACAGACAGACAATGAAAGGCACTATATGACAGACAGGCAGACAGATAATGAAAGGCACTATATGACAGACAGACAGACAGACAGACAGACAGACAGACAGACAGACAGACAGATAGATAGATAGATAGATAGATAGATAGATAGATAGATCCATCTGTGCATACTGTACATATGGGAGGCAGTAAATGTAAAAAATATGCTATATGCTGTAAGATACAGTCACAGTATACAGTATATTTATGTATATATGAAGATATTATGCTAAATAGCTAAAGAGACACTACATGATAGATAGATAGATAGATAGATAGATAGATAGATAGATAGATAGATAGATAGATAGATAGATAGATAGATAGATAGATAGATAGATAGATATTTATTTATTTGTCCACAGGGGGTAATTTGGCTTTTACAGAAACTTTTAAGTAAATATATAAATACACACACACACACACACACACACACACACTAAGGCCTGAACACACACCAGCATGACTAGACAGCAAGAACATGTAGAAAGTGAGTTGTTGGTTATGCAGGCGTATTGCTGTTGGTACGATGGAGGTGTTAGTGTGTCAGAGAGAGGATGTGCAGCGTTGTTCATAATGGCTCAACAATGGACTGGAAGAGATCTGAGATTGAGAGGATAGACACCAAGACCAGGAAGCTCCTGATTTCACCATCAAATAGCAGATGTTCAGCTACTCTTCTCTATATTGAGAGACAGAGCAGTGGCCATGAACTCCTCAAACTCATGTATACAGTACAGACAACAGCGCCATTACTGACTTGCGCGACTACATCAAGATCTGGCAGGGATAAGTTCACAAAGCTTATTAAGATCCATGAGGGCAGCAGAGCCAGATTCTCTCAGATTTGCTTGAAGTCTTCTTTGTGCTCCACTGTGAAGGTTAGATTACCATACTGTCTCACCATAAACTGGTCTTTTCCACATTCAGGTGCCTTTAAGCTACCAACCAATGGAAACCACCGACATGTGATCACCATTGCACTAATTCTGTGACTTCTATAACAAGTTGTTTGCCCCAGTAATGATTTGTGGTGTTATATTATGCAATCTGCAATTTTAGTTTTCTATTTCTGATTCATTTAGAGCACTTTACAGACATCTGTTTTCATTTTGACATAGAAGAGTCATTTGCTGTTGATCAGTGTACAAAAAAGCAAATTAAACCCACTGTGATTCTATGTTGTATAACAATAAAACGTGAAAACTGTACAGTACACTGTATGTGTACTTTTTTTCTCAAGCCACTTAAACTAGTAACGCTGGCCCGGTGTCATCGGTAATCGGTGGCTAGTAACGCTGGCCCTGTGTCATGTGTCACTGGTGATAAGTGGCTAGTAACGCTGGCCCTGTGTCATCGGTAATTGGTGGCTAGTAACGCTGGCCCTGTGTCATGTGTCACCATTGATCAGTGGCTAGTAACGCTGGCCCTGTGTCATGTGTCACTGGTGATAAGTGGCTAGTAATGCTGGCCCTGTGTCATGTGTCACTGGTAATCAGTGGCTAGTAACGCTGGCCCTGTGTCATGTGTCACCAGTGATCAGTGGCTAGTAACGCTGGCCCTGTGTCATTGGTGATCGGTGGCTAGTAACGCCGGCCCTGTGTCATGTGTCACCGGTGATAAGTGGCTAGTAACGCTGGCCCTGTGTCATCGGTAATTGGTGGCTAGTAACGCTGGCCCTGTGTCATGTGTCACCATTGATCAGTGGCTAGTAACGCTGGCCCTGTGTCATGTGTCACCGGTGATAAGTGGCTAGTAATGCTGGCCCTGTGTCATGTGTCACTGGTAATCAGTGGCTAGTAACGCTGGCCCTGTGTCATGTGTCACTGGTGATCAGTGGCTAGTAACGCCGGCCCTGTGTCATGTGTCACCGGTGATAAGTGGCTAGTAACGCTGGCCCTGTGTCATCAGTAATTGGTGGCTAGTAACGCTGACCCTGTGTCATGTGTCACCATTGATCAGTGGCTAGTAACGCTGGCCCTGTGTCATGTGTCACTGGTGATAAGTGGCTAGTAATGCTGGCCCTGTGTCATGTGTCACTGGTAATCAGTGGCTAGTAATGCTGGCCCTGTATCATGTGTCACCAGTGATCAGTGGCTAGTAACGCTGGCCCTGTGTCATGTGTCACTGGTGATCAGTGGCTAGTAACGCTGGCCCTGTGTCATTGGTGATCGGTGGCTAGTAACGCCGGCCCTGTGTCATGTGTCACTGGTGATCGGTGGCTAGTAACGCCGGCACTGTGTCATGTGTCACCGGTGATTAGTGGCTGTAACGCTGGCCCTGTGTCATGAGTCACCAGTGGCTTTGCGCCTTTTTAGGCTGTCATGTCAGAGCTTTGTTGAGCTCTGGTCTTCTGCTCAGGAAGTCTTTTCAGCTCCCGGTTACTTTGGCTACCACTTCTGTTTTATTTGTCTCTCCAGCCATCATTTTCAGCTAACTGAGCAGGAAAGCAGCAACAAACTGTTCCCCGGCCAAATTGTCAGTTTCACCTCGGCTGAACTGCAGAGCGCAGCTGTCAAGTCATTTTAAATGTGAGTGCCTGACGATGTGGTAAAACAGAAGTAATTCAGACAAAGGGACCTAAGGGTATGGGAGAAGCCAATGTGGAAAAAGTAAAAAAATGAAAAAAAAAAGAAAGGCTTTGCTAAAGGAGACGCTTTTATCTTTAAACAAGAGCAGATTTCCGCTTAAAATTACCATACTGTGCGCACGTACGATCTGCTAAATTTACAAACTCTATTCTTGTACTGCTGCAACTTAACATATCTGGACTGATTAACTTAACATAATGTAATGTTTTCTAACCCACTTACTCTAATTTGGGGTCCCTGGGGGCTGGGGCCTATTCCTGCAATATCAGGTACAAGGCAGGACCGAGTCCTGGAGAAAGTCTAAGGCAGGACCCCCTCTCACACACACACACACACACCAAACATGGCCAATTTAGATTCCCAAATTAAACGTAATCTGTACTTTCTTCAGAATGTTGGTGGGAAAACTCACAGAGCCAACACGAGAACATGCAAAATCATCACAGACAGCAGGTGGTCTTGGGATCTGGAAACAGGGGTGCTGTATCCATTAAACAGCTCAGTGTTTGTGACTGCCATCCAATATCAGATGGAGTGAGATATACTGGATCAGAATTCAGGGTTCAAATCTCATGCCTGGTCATTGCTTGCATGGAGTGTGTGTGTTATCCCAGTGTCTCCTTGGTTTTTTTCCTTCCACATCCTCAATTGTGTGTGTGTGTTAGGCTAATTGGCAAATCCAAAATGCTCCAGCTGGGTGTGGGCACTGTGATGGACTGGCATCCCCATCCAGAGCTGATACCTTCTCTGCATCAAATGCTGCGGAGGATCTAGCGATTCTGAAGGTTTGAGAATATAAAAATGGGAATAGCTTTGGAAGAAGAGTAACGCATGACAACAAATCATTTCATCATCTTAATAAAATGGTTGGTGATTATGGTCGAGGGTTTCAAGCTGAACACAAATATAATTTCAGATTGGATGTACCACTCAGGAATTTGGAGAAATATGAAATTCACTTTTATTGAAATTAGTGTGTTGGAACATTAGAGTTGTGGGAGTTTGGAAGTTGAAGTAAAAACCCTGATAACCTTTAAGAAGAACCAGGATGAGACATTGGGACAGCTTAGCTATTGGCTAAACAAATACAATACAATTTATTTCTGGATGGCCCAAAATCACACAAGAAGTGACACAATGGGCTTTAACAGGCCCTGCCTCTTGACAGCCCCCCCAGCCTGGACTATCTAAGAAGACAAAAAACAAACCCTTGTAGGAAAACAAAAAATGGAAGAAACCTCGGGAAAGGCAGTTCAAAGAGAGACCCCTTGCCAGGTAGGTTGGGCGTTCAGTGGGTGTCAAAAAGAAGGAGGTCAATACAATACGCAGAACAGAACACAAGTAATCCTCAATACAGTATAATAGTGCAATTAAAATATTACAAGTACAGAGCAGAACGTAACAGTAGAGGACATCACATAAGAGGATTTGGATTTGTTCTAGATGAGAACAGGCCACTCAGCACAACAAAGCTCGCCAGTCCAAATAAATCAAGTTTTGGAAGTCCCTAAAGTCCTCCTGTCTACCACACTACTTGATCGCTTATTCCAAGTGTCTATCATTCATTGTGTTGTGGTAGACAGCCGGGTCCCATGCCCGGATGGGACTCCCCTTCAACATTTGTTCCGGGGGAGCAACCATGGGCTTCTCAGTATCTCCCCCGGGACGCCTGGTGGCAGCCTCCCTGGCTGATGATGGTGCCTCAGCTTCCTGCAGGGCTCCATGGGAGATGTTGGGATCTGGGGTGCAAGCCAGGGGGTGCTGGGTGCATGAGTTCCTGAGCCTGGCTGGACGAGTCTTCAGCCCCGCCTGGAAGTGCAACCGGAAATAGGTGATCAAGCACCTGGAGCACTTTTGGGTGGGCTATAAAAGGGGCCAGCAACCACCACTCAGTGGCCAGAGTCAGGAGGAGGAGGACGAAGCTAAACGGGAGGAGTGGTGGTGCCAGAAGGGAGTGTGTTTTTGTGCTTGTGACATTTGGATTGTGTTGTGCCTGTGGGGTTCACGGGGAAGACGTGCCCCACAGGTGAAGAAAATAAAAGTTTTCTTTGCCGAGTTCATGTCCACTGCTCTGTCTCTCAATATAGAGAAGAGAAGAGTAGCTGAACATTTGCTATTTGAGGGTGAAATCAGGAGCTTCCTGGTCTTGGTGTCCATCCTCTCAGTCTCAGATCTCTTCCAGTCCATTGTTGAGCCATTATGAACAACGCTGCACATCCTCTCTCTGACACACTAACACCTTTATCATACCAACAGCAATACACCTGCATAACTGCTTTTACATGTGCCTCCATGTGAGTCTGTGCCGGGTTGGGTGCCAATAAAGCGCCTATTTTACAGTGTAAAGAAACACTTTGTAATGGTTGTGTGACATTTACCCTTAACAAGTTTCCAACAGTGTCCCTGTATTATTAATGAATTCATTTTAAAGTCACCGTCTCGATCCACCGGACAAATTCCCTTTATAATTTTAAACACTTCATTCAGGGCTCCTCTTAATCTTCTTTTGCTTAAACTGTAAAGGCTCAGCTCAGTTTAATGACGCTGATACACTGCATTTATTCAATTCATCTCAGAATGTTTGGCCGCTGATTTTCGTTTGTCCTCAGCATCTGATTCTTCTCGTTTCAGTGTCCAACCACAGTCGGCCAACATTGATGGATTCCATTTGCCCTAGAGCCGCTTTGCCATTCATTACAATGTCCTGGTGACACCTTCCGCCATGTTCCTCATTGACTGTACCCGGATTAGTGGAGAAAACACCAAGTGTGAGCGCAGAAGAAATGTTGCACATCATGGTTTTGTATTCTCTGTAAACCCCAGAGATGGTTGTGTGTGAAAATCCCAGTAGATCAGCAGGTTGTGAAATACTCAGAGCAGCCTGTCTGGCACCAACAGCCATGCCACATTCAAAGTCACTTCAGTCCCCTTTCTTCCCCATTCTGATGCTCGGTTTGAACTTCAGCAAGTCATCTTGACAAGGTCTACATGCCTGAATGCACTGAGTGGCTGCCATGTGATTGGCCGATTAGACATTCACGCTAACACGCAGTTGAACAGGTGTACCTAATAAAGTGGCCAGTTTAGAATCAAGCACAACCACTTTCTTCTTAATGAAACATTGATATTTGGTTTAAATCCTTAATGTAAAGGCACTATAAAAGCAGATCTTTACAACATGCCAGAGTAGCATTAATGGACAAAAAGGTAAGGAAATGAATGTGCAGAGCAGTGGTCCAGGGCCGCAGTGGCTGCAGGTTTTCATTCTAACCCTTTTCCTAATTAGTGACCAGTTTTTGCTGCTAATTAACTTCTTTTGAGTTCATTTTAGTTGACTTGCTCTTGAAGACTCAGACCCCTTAGTTGTTTCTTTTTCCTTACTTAGCAGCCAAACAATAATGAGATACAAAATGAGCCAAAACAGGACCAGCAAACTGTGTCCATCATCTGAAAATAAAGAAAGATGAAGGTCTCGAGAATGTTGATCTGCTCAGGTCCATAAAAATTTGAACAGTGCTCTTAGAAAAGAAATAATCAACAATTTTGGAAATGTATGCCATTGCACAATGACAGCAGCAACTTCTTCTTCTTCTTTCGGCTGTTCCCATTAGGGGTTGCCACAGCAGATCATCTTCTTCCATATCTTTCTGTCCTCTGCTTCTTGTTCTGTTACACCCATCACCTGCATGTCCTCTCTCACCACATCCATAGACCTTCTCTTAGGTCTTTCTCTTTTCCTCTTCCCTGGCAGCTCTATCCTTTGCATTCTTCTCCTAATATACCCAGCATCTCTCCTCTGCACATGTCCAAACCAACGCAATCTCGCCTCTCTGACTTTGTCTCCCAACCGTCCCACTTGAGCTGACCCTCTAATGTCCTCATTTCTAATCCTGTCCATCCTCATCACACCCAATGCAAATCTTAGCATCTTTAACTCTGCCACCTCCAGCTCTGTCTCCTGCTTTCTGGTCAGTGCCAATGTCTCCAACCCATATAACATAGCTGGTCTCACTACCATCCTGTAGACCTTCCCTTTCCCTCTTGCTGATACCCATCTGTCACAAATCACTCCTGACACTCTTCTCCACCCATTCCACCCTGCCTGCACTCTCTTCTTCACCTCTCTTCCACAATCCCCATTACTCTGTACTGTTGATCCCAAGTATTTAAACTCATCCACCTCCACCAACTCTACTCCCTGCATCCTCACCATTCCACTGACCTCCCCCTCATTCACACACATTTATTCTATCTTGGTGGTCCTACTGACCTTCATTCCTCTCCTCTCTAGAGCATATCTCCACCACTCCAGTGTCTCCTCAACCTGCTCCCTACTCTCGCTACAGATCACAATGTCATTAGCAAACATCATAGTCCATGGGGACTCCTGTCCATCACCATTGCAAATAAGAAAGGGCTCAGAGCTGATCCCTGATGTAATCCCACCTCCACCTTAAATACATCTGTCACTCCTACCACAGACCTCACCACTGACACACTTCCCTCGTACATATCCTGTACAACTCTTACATACTTCTCTGCCACTCCCGACTTCCCCATACAATACCACAGCTCCTCTCGAGGCACCCTGTCATATGTTTTCTCCAGGTCCACAAAGACACAATGCAACTCTTTCTGGCCGTCTCTAAACTTCTCCATCAACACTCTCAGAGCAAACATCACATCAATTGCAAACCATTGCAAACAATGAGAGCAGCAACAAGCCATGGAATCAAAGGACGGGTTTAGTTAAGAACAAGAATCGGCACCTGATGAAGCAACTGGTTGGAGTTTGAGGCCCTGACTTAGTTGGTCTTCTGTTTCACATTTCATTTCTGTTTGGTTGCCATTTAAGGAAAAGACATGAAGCCATTCAGAGGAACGATGAAGAAATTCAGGGGAACAAATCATAAAAAACAAGTCAATTAAAATGAATGGAAAAGGAGTTAATTAGCAGCAAAAACAGGTCACCAATTAAGAAAAAGGTTTAGAATAAAAACCTGCAGGCACTGGGGACCTCCAGGACCGGAGTTTGAGATCACTGGTGTAGAGTTCGGAGCAGGTCTTAGACCCGCTGTCCATCCCCCCCACACCTGTCCCACGCACCTGGTGTTGATTTAGGGAAGCTCAGAGCGGGCGGAGGTCATTTCAAACCTTACAAATGACTTTCAGACCCTTGAATCAAACATCTGTCACAAAAGCAGAAATAAGAAAATACACAAAACGTGGCTGATTTCTTGTACTCGGTCTTTACCGTTGACCATACATAAATATGCAAACAAAGATAACACTGAGCAAGCATGTAATTTGTACCCTTAAGAGCACATGCCAAGCCTGTCATTGTATGACGGGCTCCAGGACTCCACGGGTTTCATCTCAGAAGCAGGAGCTGTGCCTGCAAGGCCTGTCAAGTGCCAACTAACCTACCTGAGAGGAAAGCTGTAGCTGCTAACCGTCAGACCCCAGCGACACGCAGGGCCACCTTAACGTCTGGGGACAATGGGCACTGGCCGGGGGGCTCCAGGAGTGTAGAGGCCCACAATGTTTCTGATGCCTATGAATTGTTCTCATAGTTTGACTATCAAAACGGGGGCCCCAGCGCACTACTTTGCCCGGGGGGCCTATGATGCTGTTAAGATGACACAGCATGGTGTCAGCTTTGGAAGGCACACCCCTTCATGCAAACTTTTTCAATTTGTTGATGTTTTGGTGGGCGGCACGGTGGCACTGCTGCCTCGCAGTTAGGAGTCCCGGGTTCGCTTCCCGGGTCCTCCCTGCGTGGAGTTTGCATGTTCTCCCCGTGTCTGTGTGGGTTTCCTCCGGGCGCTCCGGTTTCCTCCCACAGTCCAAAGACATGCAGGTTAGGTGGATTGGCAATTCTAAATTGGCCCTAGTGTGTGCTTGGTGTGTTTGTGTGTGTCCTGCGGTGGGGTGGCACCCTGCCCGGGATTGGTTCCTGCCTTGTGCCCTGTGTTGGCTGGAATTGGCTCCAGCAGACCCTCGGGACCCTGTGTTCGGATTCAGCGTGTTGGAAAATGGATGGATGGATGATGTTTTGGTTGCATTTCTGCTTGTCATCTTTTTTGTTGTTTTGTAATCCCTTTTTTGAGTCTGCTTTACATTTCATCTCTCTGTCTCCACTCCCTTACGCCATTCCTAGGGCTATCAGGTGGCTAGCAGCAGTTGCCTGATGTCAACAGAGTGGAACAGCAGACCATAATACCTGTTGGGGAAACACCGCAATATCACGTAATGCCCACAACGTCAGTCACGAACACCCCGATTTACACTCTGCTTAGGTTAAGATAACTCTGTACTGTAAAAATGTCGGTTAATTTAACAGTAAAAATACTGTGAATGATGAAAGCAAAATACCTTTTCTGGAAAAAAAAGGAGGGCAGCACAGTGGCGCAGTGGGTAGCGCTGCTGCCTCGCAGTTAGGAGACTTGGGTTCATTTCCTGGGTCCTCCCTGCGTGGAGTTTGCATGTTCTCCCCGTGTCTGCGTGGGTTTCCTCCCACAGTCCAAAGACATGCAGGTTAGGTGCATTGGCGATTCTAAATTGTCTCTAGTGTGTGCTTGGTGTGTCTGTAAGTGTGCCCTGCGGTGGGCTAGCGCCCTGCCCGGGGTTTGTTTCCTGCCCTGTGTTGGCTGGGATTGGCTCCAGCAGACCCCCATGACCCTCTAGTTAGGATATAGCGGGTTGGCTAATGAATGGATGGATGAAAAAAAGGAAAGTTACCTTATGTTCTGCTGAAAATGACCTGTAAATATTAAACATTTCATTATTTTTTATAATAATCAAGAGGAGTCAGATGAGGTGGCTCGGGCATCTGATCACAATGCCTCCAGGATGCCTCCCTGGTGAGGTGTTCCGGGCACGTCTAACCGGGAGGAGGCCCCGGGGAAGACCCAGGACACGCTGGAGGGACTATGTCTCCCGGCTGGCCGGGGAACACCTCGGGATTCTCCCGGAAGGGCCAGAAGAAGTGGCCAGGGAGAGGGAAGTCTGGGCATCTCTGCTCAAGCTGCTGCCCCCGTGACCCGATCTCGGATAAGTGGAAGAGGATGGATGGATGGATTATTTTTTATAGCCAAGTTCTGGAAAAATCAGCAAAATATGGTACATGCTATTTACAGATACATTACAGTTACACTGAAAACATTACTGTTAATTTTACAGTGTAAAACTGTTAAATAGTGAAGGTAATGCTAGGGTGTTGCACCATAGGGTGTTGCCATTATGGATGCAGTGAGAGGTCAAGCAAAATGACCCCTTTTATTGGCTAACTAAAAAGATTACAATATACAGGCTTTCAAGGCAACTCAGACCCCTTCTTCAGGTGAGATGTTAGTACAGAAACTGGAGTTCCCTGTGTTTATATACACACCAGGACAAGTAACAACATCGGAAAACCTTTAACTGAGACAGTAAATGACCATCAATTCTGTGCTGCCAAATACTTTGTTTACCATTTGCCCAAAGTGCTGCTTGAACAAAACCCAAGAAGCATGCTTTTTTGTTGGACTTCATTCAGTGAAACAGGACCACCCAGTGGGTGTCCAAAACTTTTTATCCTTTCCACGACCGGTCATTCCTGCAATGAGGCAGAACTGTTAGCCACTCCATGTGTATCTCTTCCCTTGAGAAATTAGACTGCAGTGTGACGATGCGGCCCGCGGGTTCGCTCCACGTTCCCATACAGCTTCAGGGAGCTCTTGAACCCGACACCATTGGTAATCTCACTGATGAGCTTGGCAGTGAGGCATAACAATGAAACAAGGGGATGGTATAAAAGTGACAAGTGCTTTTATTAAAACCAACAAAACAAAACGGTGTCCAAATAAATAAAGTGCAGTGTCTCTCAAATAGCCATAAATAAATAATCCATAAAAACGAGTGATGAGTGGAGGTTAAAATCCAATAGAAAAGTTAAAACAATGGCTGGAAGCTTTCCTTTTTTGAAAATCTCCGATGCCTTCTCCGTTCAACTGGCAGCTCCCCTGCTTCTCCCATACGGGCTCTGCAACAGGGGAGTCACTCTTTCAGCGGGTGCAGCTGACTTTACTTCTATCCGGTTGCCTTCCGCCCCCTGGCTCCGTACAGCTACCTTACCGGACCGAGACTATATACTTCCGACTATACTTCCTTAGAAGGCTGGCGTCCCTCAACATCTGCAATAAGATGCTGCACATGTTCTATCAGACGGTTGTGGCGAGCGCCCTCTTCTACGCGGTGGTGTGCTGGGGAGGCAGCATTAAGAAGAGGGACGCCTCACGCCTGGACAAACTGGTAAGGAAGGCAGGCTCTATTGTAGGCACGGAGCTGGACAGTTTGACATCTGTGGCAGAGCGACGGGCGCTGAGCAGACTCCTGTCAATCATGGAGAATCCACTGCATCCACTAAACAGTGTCATCTCCAGACAGAGGAGCATCTTCAGCAACAGACTGCTGTCACCATCCTGCTCCACTGACAGACTGAGGAGATCGTTCCTCCCCCAAACTATGCGACTCTTCAATTCCACCCGGGGGGGTAAATGTTAACATTATATAAAGTTATTGTCTGTATACCTGCATTGTTCTCACTCTTTAATTTAATATTGTCTTTATCAGTATGCTGCTGCTGGAGTATGTGAATTTCCCCTTGGGATTAATAAAGTATCTACCTATCTATCTATCTATGTTCTTGGGTTCCCCCATGGCCAGATCGCTCACGCTGAGCCTCACCCTCCTAATTCTCCTCGACTCCCGTTGCCTTCCGCGGGGGGTCATCCATACTGCTGGTCACTCCAGCTCCTAGAAACCGTTCAGCTGGAGCGACCACTTCCAACTGCCCCTCCTCTAGTGTCGGCCACACACTACTCATGAGGGGCTCTCCATTCCAGCTGCCTGCATTTATCAGCAAACCTGCTCTCTAGCTCGCTCCTGCACCGGCTTTCTATGCCTCCAGCCTTCTTCTTCCCTTAACCTCCGTCCATTTCTTTCCTGTTCCTTTTTTCCTCTCTACTAGCCGCCTCGCGCTTCTATATATCATGGGGACGTGAATCAGCTGTGGCAATCAGCAGCTCCCGGGAACAATTACGGATGCAGACGACTCCTCACCTGTGCACTTAAGTGAGAATCGCCCACATCACGAATTCCCCGAGAACCACTCGACCACACACCACCACGCCCCCTCGCTAAGACGCGAGTGCGGCGATTATTTATTTTAAAAACTGGCCCTTTTGACATGAGCTGTGGACCCGCTATACCACATGCGGGTGGCGCGGTGGTAGTGTTGCTGCTTTTCAGTAAGGAGATTGTGGGTTCGCTGCCCGGGTCTTCCCTACGTGGAGAGCACTTTGAGTAGTGAGAAAAGTGCTATAAAAATTTTTAAAATTATGAATTATTACCTTCACATCGATCCGGTTGTGCCTCCTGGTCTAACTCCTTGTCTTCTCCAGAGAAACTCTCCACAGGTGTGCCTCAGGGATCAGTGCTTGGTCTTTACAAGACAATAAGATGATGATGGGCAGATTAGATTAGATACATTCAACTTTATTAATTCTATAGGGACATTCAGACATGTGTGTTTTATTTATTTATTTAACTTTTACCAAATTCTTCCTTCTCTCATTTCTGAGGAGTGGTGGGCAGCTGTGACATCTTTCTTTAGATCCACTCCAGGAGGCTCTGCAATACTGGTGTGATGGCAATGGCGAGTGGAGCGAACCCCATCAATCTTGGCCACTGTTCTCAATAATCTGTTGTGGAATACCGGGGGCGTACAGCTCCCCAAACCCGGACACAGACAGGCACAGAGACACGTACATTTCGCACAAATATTAGGAAGTTTTTCTTACACAGAGAACGATAGACACTTGGAAAAAGTGACCAAGTAGTGCGGTAGACAGTAAGACTTTAGGGACTTTCAAAACTTGACTTGATATTTTTTGGAAGAAATAAGTGGATAGGACCAATGAGCTTTGTTGGGATGAACGGCCTGTTCTTGTCTAGAGTGTTCTAATGATCCCTCGCTCCCCACTACACAACACAGTACAGAAGCACAAATCTGCAACACAGTCCCTTCTTTCAAGCCAGTCCTCCACCTCCATTCCTCCTTACGGGCCTCGTCCTCTTCCTCCCGACTCAGGCCACTGAGTGGTGGTAACTGGCTCCTTTAATAGGGCACCTGGAGGGAGTCCAGGAGCCAACGAGCTTCTTCTGGCAGCACTTCCGGATGTGGCGGAAGCAAGGTTATTATAATTTTGCCTTTTTATATTAGTTTTTATTTCTAGATTTTTTCTGACCTTACTTGGAAATTCAGTTTAGTTGTACTTTTCCTTCATGGTGTATTTTTAGTTTTAATTTAGTTTTTCTTTCACGGAGACATTTGTATTTTATTTTTATATCAATTAGTTTCAGTTTTAGTAGTTATGTTATGGTTAAAGAGCTGCTATGGAGTTTAGTTTTGTGTCACAATCAGACAGAACTGTGCACTTAACAAGATGGGATATGAGTTTAAAAGCTTACTACACAACATCGTTTACTGTCTGCTTTGCTTTTGTCTGATAAAAACAAGCATAATCAAAGCCAGATATCAAATATAAGCAATTTTACATAATTTTATCATTTTTAAAATATTTTCTGTCATTTTGTCCTGAACAAATGTGTGCTCATTGTTGGCACTTTTTATCTTTTCCTTTTATTTCCCAGAATGGGCCAATTTGTAATAAAATTTAAGTGAATTTTAAAGTTTGAGGGTTTTTTACTCTAAATGTTTACAGCACACAAGATATCCTGCTCCAAGACAATGTGCTTATAATGAATGCCTTCAATATTGCATTCAAATATCTCCCATATTGGGCTTTGTTATTTTCTACCAGCCATATTGATCTCTGATTCCATCTCAGGCACATACACTTTATAGACAGAATTGTGCCACCTGCATGCCTGAAAAGATATCAAAAATCAGAATCAGAATCGTTATTACATCCTCTTTGGGTCATTTATTTCTTTCATTTTAAAAAGTGTGAGGACACTTACAACACTTAAATGTATTCTGAGAGAGTCGGATCAAAAATCATTACTGATCAGGGACTAGTGGGCACAGAACAATCATTGTCAGCAGCTGAGAATGTCTTCCCTGCCTTTACAGAATTTCACAGATAGTATAAGAAGATGGTGTGAGTAGCTCAAGGCTAAATCCCTGCTCTGGGTTAAATGTGGTAGCATTTTTTTCTGTAAAATCATGGGGGGCTTAGGAAGAGCAGGGCTGTTGGGCTTGAATCAGTGTGTAGACCCCACCTAGCTGTACTGAGGGAAACAAAGAAAAACAAGCATGTTGTGTCAAAGTTAGAGGCAGTGAGACTTGAATAATAAGAACAGTAAACCCTTAATGAGCAAAGTAAGAGCAGGTAATAGGAGTGTGGACAGCCACAGAACGTCAGAGACAGCATCTGAGATTAAGAACAATATATACAATTATCTAAACCTGATTATCCAGAGCAGGATCGCAGGAAACCTGGAGCCTAACCCAACAGGTTTGGATGCAAGGCAGGAAAAGCCCATGATATACAATATGCTGATCTTGTATGTTGATTGTCAGTCTCTTGATCAGCGCCGTTTTATTTTCAAAAAAGGATTTCTCCCGTGCGAAGTGGCAGGTGAATTACTGTCAACAAAAAGCAGGCACCTGAGAAATAAAATGAACCGTTAGTCACTCTGGATTTTTCTCTCCATACGGTAAAGGTTTTGTTGACCAGCACATTCCGATTTCAAGCATTTGAATTACATCTTGATATACAACAAGTGCAAAGAAAGGTGGCACAGTAAATCACTTTCTATTTCACACAGTGCTTAACATGCTGTATTCAGCTTCTTCTGTCACCGCAAATGCTGTGTGAACACCTGCCGTCCTCCGTCACCAGCCACCGTTCGCTGGATAAATATATGTGGGCGACTCGTGGTGGATTATGTTTTGTTTTAGAGTTAAAAGTTACAAGGGTTAAAGACTAATGGCAAAATATCCATATTACTAACCGAGAATGATAAACCGGATATGGACGCAGATACATGGCATGCCCATGGACGCAGGAGACATAGTGCACAGGCGCCGACAGCGAGCGAAGTCTGATCCACCGAGAACGAAGGAGTCACAGCTCAATAATGAAGGAGCTCAACTGAACACAGACAATACGGAACCCTAACTGTCCACACTACAGAGCATAGTCAAACCCGACATAGTACGGAAAGTGCGTGCGCCTACAACGCGCGTCTAACACACCGCAGGCAGACCCCCGAGATGTTAACTCCACAGCATATGTGAATCACATTACAGTAATACAATAATATAAGTGCTCACAGACAAAACAAACACAACAGGCTTCGGCGTCCCGCCCCACAATCAAACCGGAGAGAGTACGGCGTCCCCAAACGTCCACAAAACACAGCATAGTCAAACCCGAGATAGTACGGAGGGCGCATGCGCCTACAACGACTACCACATGAAACACACACATTGCACCGGAGGTATAATATTAGCTCAACTAACGTAAATAAGCACCTACAAAGCGTCACGGCTCAAAAACAAAGGAGCTCAACTAACATAAATAAGAAATGAAGCAACGCTCCCATAGGTAACGACACAGCCACACAAAAAAGAGGATTCAGCCCCCCGCCCCAGATTGAAACGGGAAAAAGTACGGAGTCCACAAAGGTCCACCATACACAGCATAATAGTACGGAAGGCGCGAGTTAGTACGAAAGCCGAAGATGCCTACAACGCGTAATAAGAATAAACGAACGCTCCGTATTGAACGTACGTCATCCTCACACCTCCAAAATATACAGCATAAGTGAATCACATTACAGTGATACATTATTAACAGTACAACCACAGAAAACGCTCCGTATTAATAGTAAGTGCAATTATTCATATTACTAACGGTAAACAACGGAGGACTAATGGAGTCAAACTCATTCAAGAACAACACACCATCTTTACTACAAATGTTGTTCATGAAGACATATTCCAATAAATCTTTGTAATGTGCCATGCTATGGGTTCTTTACTTCCTATGTGCGTCATCTACACCTTTACACTCCGATCTATCTCATACATACATCAATGTATTTCAGGATACCCAACGCCAAGGGTTGGTGAGTGAAGCGAGCAGGGGGCGGAGCCTCCTAGTTCATTCAAAAATGAAAACTAAAATATTGTTTAGTAAATTATTATTTCATTTCAGTTTGTCTTTCCAGCTTCTTTAATGGTTTTGTTTAGTTTTAGTTTGTCATTTTGGCTTTGTTCATTATTTTATTTCAGTTTACAAAAATGTTTCTTTAATAATGACTTCAGTTTTGATTTTAGTTTTCATTAACTATAATAACCTTGGGCAGAAGTGCTGATAAATAGGGCCCTGCAAAAGTCACGGGCCCAGGTGGAAGCCAAGGGGGCTGCCTGCCCTCTGTCGGTCTGGGAGGCGGGGGGGTAACGGTCTCTCCCCCTGTCCTTTGATGGTTGGGGCGTCCCGACTGGGTAAGAGCTCCGGCTGTCCGCCACACTTCTTAATACAGAGTGGGCCTACACTGATGGGCGAGGCTATCAGCAACTAAACTGATGAGATTTAACACGTGGTCTTAGCCGAGAAGATGCCAAGATGCAATAAATACAATAAGTAAATAAGAATAGCAGCAGATAAATAAATACAGTAAATACGAGTAGCAGAAGAATGGCCTGATGTACATAATGCAAAACAGGACAGTGCAGACATAGTGGCATATATTGTGTTAAACTGCACAGGAAAAAAAAGACAGATGGTGGTCCACATGCAAAACACAGCAGAATGAGACATAAACCAGCAGGTGGATACAGCACAGGGCAGGTAATATCAGGTTACTAAGAATTCAGTGGCCATATGGCCCAGGGGAAGACGCTGTCCCTGAAGCTGGTCGAGCAAGTAGTAAGTACACCAGAAGGCTGAAGTGAAAACGGGATGAGCTGGGTGGCTGTAACCTGAGGTGATGAATTCAGCTCTCCTCATATATCTGGTAGAGTAGATGGTATGAAGCTGTGGAAGGTCAGTCTCAATGATTTCAGAATCTGTATGGACAATCAACTTGGCGGACTTTGTGATCCTGGCAAGTAATTATCCCAAAACACACTGTAATGCATCTGGTCACGATACTTTCAAAACCACAGTGGTAGACATTCATCATCATTTTAGGTCCTACCCCAAAGCTCTTTAGCCTTCTCAGGAAAAAGAGCCTTTTGGAGGATGGCGGTGGTGTTGACAGAGCACAAAAGGCCGTAATCTGGACACCCAGGAACCGTCTGGGCAGGGGAGCCGTAGATGTGGAGTGGAGTCTGGTCGTCTTTGTTCTTTCTAAAGTCAACAATGACCTCCTTTGATTTGTTGACATTCAGGGAGAGGTTGTTGCTATGGCACCATACCAACACCTTGGAGACAACCTCGATATTGTCACTAATGAGGCCAATCACTTGCTGATGCTGTTGCTCTCATGCTTTGCCGCACAGTCATAGATGAATAAGACTGTATAGCAGAGGGCTTATTAGAAGTATTATAATAAAATGGGATGATGCTACAGAATTGATATTAATATTGTGATACCCGTTAAGATCCCCAGTGCCGAAACCAAGGTGACGTGTCCGTCAAGGGTTGTTTGTCCACCGCGAGGCAACGGCAGGTCACTGAGGCAACTATGAGTTCACAGTCCCACCGTGCAATGCATTGAAGGGTTTATGTGGGGAGTACTTTAAATCCAGCCACTGACCTGGCCTGCTTTTTCTTTTCTGTCTCCTCCCCTCCAGAACAACTCAATCCAACCTTAATATATGGGGGGGCTACCTGTTCCTGAACTGAAGGGAGCCAAGGCAGGACGACCGCTTGTTTGCTGTGTCTGTGTGTAGTGAAGTGGTGGCTCCCGTTTCAATAAATACCCTTGCTGTTCCTGTTTCGATTGAACAAAGCTGGTTTTCCTGAAGCCCTCGGACTCTGCCTCGTTTTTTTTCGGGTGCAAGACAGTGATTTAATATTTAACAATCTTTACATTTGAATGAGATATCTCAAATCATTTCGTAGATATGCAACCCCTTATGTAACACATCACCCCGATTAGCGAGTAAAACAGCCTAACTGCAACATGTCTTATTATGCAGGCTTATTCTCATTTGGACATTGTTGGCAACACTGTGGGGGTCATGTTTTTTGACTTCTCCAGTGCTTTTAACACAATCAGACCATCACTGCTGGAGAATAAGCTCACAGAAATGCAGGTGGACGCCCCGTTGGTAGCCTGGATTATGGACTATCTAATCAATTGACCACAGCATGTCTGGCTGAAGAGCTGCTGCTCTGATAGCATTCTGAGCAGCACGGGGGCACTGCAGGGAACTGTCCTATCACCCTTCCTCTTCACCCTCTACACGTCTGACTTCAGGTACAGGTCTCAGTCATGTCACCTGCAGAAATTCTCTGATGACTCTGCCATTGTGGCCTGTATCAGGGATGGACAGGAGGATGAATACAGGAGTGTGGTGGACAGCTTTGTGGAGTGGTGTGAGCTAAACCATTTACAGATAAACATCACAAAGACAAAGGAACTGGTTGTGGACTTTAGGAAGCAGGCTCCTTTTCCCACCCCTGTCAGCATCAGAGGAACGGATGTTGAGGTGGTTGAGGACTACAGGTACCTGGGGGTACACATTGACAGTAAACTGGACTGGTCCAAGAACACCAACACGGTTTTCAAGAAAGGGCAGAGCTTTACCAAGTGAGGAGGATCAGGTCTTTCAATGTCTGTAGGAAAATGCTGACTATGTTCTATCACTCTGTGGTAGAGAGCGTGGTGTTTTTTGCAGCTGTGTGCTGGGGCAGTGGGGTGAAGACAGCTGATGCCAACAGGCTGAACAAGCTGATTAAAAAAGGCTGGTTCTGTCCTGGGTGTCAGACTGGAGAACCTGGTGGAGGTGTCTGAGAGGAGAATGCTGAAAAAGCTTCTCGGTATCATGGACAACCCTTCTCACCCCATGCACGCCTCTCCTTGATGGGTCATCAGAGCACACACAGCAAAAGACTCATTGCCTCCAAATGCAGAACCGAACGCCACGGGAAATCCTTTCTACCTGTGACAATAAGACTGTATAACTCTTCCTCATTCTGTAGGTGACCTTTTTCAGAATTTTTGTCATTAGGTCTCATTCGGTTTTTTATTTACTCATCTGTATGTTACTGAATGTTTGTTTCATCCCATCATCACATGCTGCTATCTCATTTATTCATGGCACAAACACTAAGTTACTTTTCATAACCATTTGCACTAATTCACTATGTAACAAATTTTTATTTTTATTTTGTTCCTGGGTACAAAGTGTGTTTTCCTAACCCGTTATGCCTAAAAAAATAGAAAATAGCTGTTGTTCCACAAAAACTTTGCTTTCATGATCAGAACAATGATATTTTGAAATTTGTCTGTTTTCGAGAAAATTCTTGATTCACATTCAATACTGAGTAGTCTTCTAGAATATTCTTGAACTGTTAGAATGGTCCAGAAGTTTCTGGAATTTTCTAGAACTTTCAAGACACTTTTAGAACTTTCTAGAACATTCTCGGACTGTCCAATAGCAGTCATACAAGTATAGAAGCACAGGTGACTCGAACCAACAATTCGGTTTATGTTATTTTTTTGATTTGATTTAGATGGCATCAAGAGTTTGCTTGCACCCAGCAGATGCATTTTGCTACGTCTGTGGACAATTTATAAAGACAAGAGCGAGAAAGTACACCGTGAAAGCATGTCGTAAGATTTGTGAGGCCTACAAGGCATATTTCGGCATGCCTGTCGGGGATCAAGACAAGCCCTGGGCAACCAACTGACCACTCAAGCAACTGCTACTTCTGCATGGTGGATCCTACCAAACGTCACACTGGCAAGAATACGTCTCAAATCGTTTATCCAGACATTCCTTCTTCCATTGCCCCAGTACCACACTGCCCCGAGCTGCCCGTTCCCACTCCTCCGAAAAGGGATCAGCCATCTTCAGGAGACAGCAGCAAGTCAGACAGCGAGGAAGATATTGCACATATTCTTGACGCTCATCTTGACAAATTCAAGGAGAACATGGGAGCTTACTCAGAGGAGCAAGGCGAGTGCTTTCATCAGGATATAATGGCCTTTGAACGTCGTTACCAAGGACAGTATAACGAAAACATGATGGGGGACTACATTTGGGGGTTCTTCGAGAAAGCGATTTGCAGTACAGTCGCAAATCTAGAACACCTACTCATTTCTGAACCTTTTTGAGTGGTTTTGACTGTCTTTGTCTATTTACCATGCAAGTGTTGTTCTTTATCAGACCGCATGAACGAAAAGATAAAAATTCCCTTGTTTTGTCACTATAAATACGAAATTTTCTGGGCTGTGGTCATAAAATCAAAGTTTGTGCTGAATGTAGTCGTTTTTCCATAGGCTTTAGACATAAGCAGTTGAAATATAACTCAGGAACAAAAATTGTGTTACATAGTGAATCTGTTGTTTTATTATATCTGTTATAGTTTTAGTTATAGTTGTTTGTTGCTTTGCACAAATTAGTTATATAGTTATAATACAAACTATTAGTTATAGATAGATAGATAGATAGATAGATAGATAGATAGATAGATAGATAGATAGATAGATAGATAGATAGATAGATAGATAGATAGATACTTTATTAATCCCAATGGGAAATTCACATTCTTCAGCAGCAGCATACTGATACAATAAATAATATTAAATTAAAGAATGATAATAATGCAGGTGAAAAACAGACAATAACTATGTATAATGTTATATTTTAACGTTTACCCCCCCCCCCCCCCCCCCGGGTGTAATTGAAGAGTCGCATAGTTTGGGGGAGGAACGATCTCCTCAATCTGTCAGTGGAGCAGGACGGTGACAGCAGTCTGTCGCTGAAGCTGCTCCTCTGTCTGGACATGATACTATTAAGTGGATGCAGTGGATTCTCCATAATTGATAGGAGCCTGCTCAGCGCCCTTCGCTCTGCCACAGATGTTAAACTGTCCAGCTCCATGCCTACAGTAGAGCCAGCCTTCCTCACCAGTTTGTCCAGACGTGAGGCGTCTTTCCTCTTAATGCTGCCTCCCCAGCACACCACTGCGTAGAAGAGGGCGCTCACCACAACTGTCTGATAGAACATCTGCAGCATCTTATTGCAGATGTTGAAGGACGCCAGCCTTCTAAGGTAGTATAACCGGCTCTGTCCTTTCTTGCACAGCGCATCAGTATTGGTAGTCCAGTCTAATTTATCATCCAGCTGCACTCCCAGATATTTATAGGTCTGCAGTAGTTATAGTTATTTGTTACTTTGTTTAGAGTTATTTTGTTATTCTGTTTGCACTATTACTACTGATCTTTTTAACTCTTTACTACCTTATCTTTATTCCTCTTGTTGCACTGAGCATGTATATGACAAAAGAATTTCCCTCGGGATAAATAAAGTTCTTATCTATCTATCTATCTATCTATCTATCTATCTATCTATTTATCTATCTATCTATCTATGTCTGTCATGTAGACCTGACTAAGAATTGTTATAACATCCTCAAACCCAGAGGGGGCAAGGCAGGACCAAAACAACATAGATCACAAGTGACGTGCCTCACATGTTCTTTTAGGGTGGTCTCGCTCTGTTAAAAAGGTTGTGCATGTGGAGAGGAGGCCATTCTTCTTAACTGTCTCACATTCAAATTCTTAGGCTGCACTTCTCGCCCTGCACGTCACTCGTAAAGCCGTTCAGTGAGACATGATGCTTACGGTGGTGGATGAGCCAGCCTCATTTCTGTAATATTCATTTTACTTCTTCAGTTCCAAGTATCCTGCAAGTATTTTTTTTTCTTTGTCATTCCTCAGATTTCACCAGGGTTGTAACACAAACCAGGCTGTCCACCCAAAGCAGGATCTTTGTTAGGTGGCTACACAAACAGCCCCATTGATGCTAGAAGGTGAAATCTGTTCTAGTCATAACTGTAAATTGAAACTGAGCCGGGAGAAGGAATCGAGGAGAAAACGAGGCTACCAAAGCACCTTTACACTTGCTGTGTTAGTGCCTGAAGTCCATGGAGGCCGCACTGCTCATGAATCAGATGAAAGTCTTACATGCCAGCGGAGCAGACGTGTGGAGAGAAACCGACTGTTAGGAATTACCCCAGTAGGGAAGGCCAAACCCAAAAGAAGGCACTTTACCCACCTCAGAGCTTTTAATGATTCACTGAAACAAGTGAAGAATTTCAAAATATCACCGAAGGTTTGAATTCTCCAATTTTCAGAGGTCCAGATTTCAAATTTCAAAAACTGAAAAATGAATTACGATGAACTCAAAAGATTTCCGAAATACTTCAAAAGAAAATGAACAAAATCGTTAAAATCTGATAGCCAGAAAAAATAATAAGGACAACAGATGAACCATACGTATAAACTAGGATTTTAAAACCCAAGGGGTTAGTATTTACAGAAGAACATAAGAAATTTGACAGACGAGAGGAGACCATCCAGCCCATCAGGCTCATTTACTTGTGTTCTCGTCTGTGTATTGTGTTGAGCCCCTTTTTTTGAAACTACCTGGAAAGGGGTCTCTCTTTGAGCTGCCTTTCCCAAGGTTTCTTCAGAGTCAAGGCTGAGGTGCTGTCAAAAGGCAGGGCCTGTTAAAGCCCATTGTGGCACTCCTTGTGTGATTTTTGGGCCATACAAAAATAAATTGTATTGTATTGTATTTGTTTAGCCAATAACTAAGCTGTCCCAATGTCTCATCCTGGTTCTTCTTAAAGGTTATCGGGGTTTTTACTTCAACTTCCAAATTCCCACAACTCTCTGCCTAAAGCAGTGCTTCCAGGCTTCAGTCCTAAATGCACTTCCCGTTAATCTCCACTGCTGTCCTGGAGTACGTGATTCAGCGTTAAGCTGAACGAATGTTGCTGAATGTTACTTTATCAATGGCTTTGATGACTCTGAAGACCTGGATGAGGTCCCCACGTGGTCTCCTCTGCTTGACACTGAACACGTTTAATTCTCTGAGTCTGTCCCAGTAGGACACGTCCTTAAGTCCCATGATGCACTTGGTTGCACTCCTCTGCACAGCTTCAAGTGCTGCTATGTCTTTCTTTGGTGACCAGAACTGCTCTCAGTACTCCAGATATGGTCTCACTGGTGTGTTACATATTCTGAGCATAACATCTCTTGATTTATATTGAACAGTTTTTACAATATTACCTAACATTTTGTTTGCCTCTTTTAAAAGCTTGTGTGCATTGCTTTGTGCCAACTGTGAAGGCAAGGGGGTGCCAGAAAGCCCCTAACCCCAACACGAATACACCAAGACAGTCCCGGATTCAAATAAATGGGTGTATATTATATAAAGACCTCCAAAAAAAAAAAAAAAAGCACCAAGCACAATTGACTTCTCCTCCAAGCACCTCTCCTCTCCCCACCCCACTGCTACTCCTCCAGTTGAGTGCTGCTCGTCCTCCTCCCAGCTCCGACTCGCCTGGGAGTGTAGTGCCTTTTATTGAGGACCCAGGATTATTTCTGGTGCCAGGGCTGTTGTCCGTTGGAAGTGCTTCCAGGTCACACGGAAGTCCGACATAACAGGAAGTACATGTGCCCTCTTACAGCATCCATGGATCACAGCAGGGCTGTGCTGCCGGACTACAACTCCCAGCATTCCCTTCTAGTTCCCGAAAGGGCACCAATACCAAGGACTGCTGCCATCTAGCGACCAAGGAAGGTGATATGCACATGTCCAGTCAGGAAACATGTCCCATTTGTCTGGGGCTTCCTGCCCAGGTAAGGAACCATCTTCTTCTCATCTATTAGGGAAGCCATGTTCGGGTGAGACATCCATCCCTCTCTTGGCCAGGATTTCTGTTGGAACAACTGGTACAGACGACATGTGAAGCCCAAGATTTATTTTGGTCACCAAGTGGACAGCCAAAGTACAATTTCTATATCTTCTTAAGGTACTAGGGGGCTCCGCCCCCTGCTTGCTTCGCTCGCCATCCCCTGGTCTTGGGTAACCCAAAATAGCAGGCTCGTGTTTGTATATCCGTCAGTCGAGGTCGTTCGTTTTGAACCCGTGCCTGCTTTGCTTCCGCAGTTTCAGACGTGCATTGTAGGCGCCTGGGTTCATTGATCTTATCCAGGTGGGCTCGTGTTTGTATCGTTGAGCTGTATTGTGTTTGAATTTGGTGTAAAGCGTTCAGTGGTTTGTACAATCCCAAGCAGCACATTGTTCCTAACTTCACTCCGCAGTAGTGCCACTCACAATATGGCGGTGACGCCTGCGCCTTCACTCCGCAGTAGTGCCACTCACAATATGGCGGTGACGCCTGCGCCTTCACTCCGCAGTAGTGCCACTCACAATATGGCAGTGACGCCTGCGCCTTCTGTACCATCTTTGTGGAGCTGTGGGGCATCCGTAGCCTCTCACGTTTGACTCTGGGGTGCAGAGCAGAATCCTCTTTGTGTGTGGCTGTGTCGTTAGTCGTTAGCTATGGGCGCGTTGTTGCTTCATTTCTCATTCACGTTAGTTGAGCTCTTTCGTTCTTGGGCCGTGACTCCTTCGTTCGCGGTGGATACGACTTCGCTTGCGGTTTATGAGACGCGCGCCTGCGCAGTACGTCTCATGGTCCCATCGTCGTGTCCCTGCGTCCATATCCGGTTTATTCTCGGTTAGTAATATGGATGAGGTACTTGGGTGACATTGTGCTTTCATCATGAATGAACCAGACATAGCAGAAACTGATTAATACAATTTCTAGGCATGATGATAACTGAAATCAAACACAGTTAATGTCATCTGCAACATAAAAATACAGACAACTGTCGTCAAATTTTGTAATATGCATAGGCTAATTATAACAAATATCATGCAATATCCATCCATCCATTTTCCAACCTGCTGAATCCGAACACAGGGTCACGGGGGTCTGCTGGAGCCAATCCCAGCCAACACAGGGCACAAGGCAGGAACCAATCCCGGGCAGGGTGCCAACCCACCGCAGGACACACACAAACACAACCACACACCAAGCACACACTAGGGCCAATTTAGAAACGCCAATCCACCTAACCTGCATGTCTTTGGACTGTGGGAGGAAACCCACGCAGACACGGGGAGAACATGCAGACTCCACGCAGGGAGGACCCGGGAAGCGAACCCAGGTCTCCTTACTGCGAGGCAGCAGTGCTACCACTGCACCACCGTGTAGCCCATCATGCAATATAATAATAATTCATATAGTAATTAGTGTCATCACAAAAACTAAACATGCTAGAGAAAAACTAAAGACAGACTGGAAAATCAGCATGAAAAACACTACAAAGCCCACATACAATGATCTCTGATGAAAATGACCTGTTGACCGCTGTAATCAATCAATCAACGCAAAGAACCAGGCAGGAGGAAGCTTGTTCATTTCATCTTTTAATTTCTCTTCATGAAGAAGGATTACCTCGTCACATTCGTCTGCTAAGGGATGTTACCTGAGCAGAGATGCCACAGGATGGTCACAGAACAGCGACAGATATAGATATAGATAACTGAATTCGCATTAATTATTGCTTACTCTGATTGGTTCATTAGCTTGCATTACACTCTGATTGGTTCCTTTGATTACATGCCCAAATAAAAGTCTTATTTTACAACATTCTTGTTCTATCCATATCTCGTAAGTTCAGCTTTAATTCTTCTATGGAAAACTGAGTATGTGACAACTGTCAAGTCTTACTGGGTACATGAAAGAACAGGATATCAGCCAATGTCCAGAACCGCTTAGGGCATTTTATCTCCTTGTTGCTTACACATTCTTCATCTGGCTGCCTAATAAGTTTAACCCTTTATGCTACTGTTAAGATCACGGGTGTTGAACTCCGAGGGCCGCAGTGGCTGCAGGTTTTCATTCTTCTTAATTAGTGACCAGTGTCTGCCGCTAATTAGCTTCTTTTGCCTTAACTTTAATTAACTTCAGTCAGGCCCCTTAGTTGTTTCTTTTTCCTTAATTAGCAGCCAAACAATAATGAGACACAAAACAAGGTGCCGTATGACCAGCTCACCTGTGCTCATCAAACAATATCTGAAAATAAAGAAAGCTGAAGGTCTCTGTAAGGCTGATCTCTCAGGTCACCAAAACATTATGGCGATGAAGTCAAGTTGGGGAGCATGCACTGGTACAGTGCGTTGTCGCACCCACTACACGACAAAACAACTTGGGATCCCGGTTTGCAACCCCCCAGGCAGACACGTGGTCCAGTCCCACCCTCTGGAATTAACCCTCTATTTGCCACATCCAGGTGTTACGTGGGCGACTCCTTGGTATGGTCCAGCCACTCGAGTCCCAAACAATGAGGATCTTACGAGCTGGATCACCCTCGGGGAAACGCGCCACATGGCCGTAGTGCCATAACTGACGCTCCCTCACAATGCAGGTAATGTGCCTCATTTGGGATTCCATGAGCAACCGCACAAAGTCAAACCAATGGTACCCAAGGATTTGCTGAAGAGACACAGTACCAAAGGAGTCCAGTCTTCGTCTCAGGTCACTGGATAGCGTCCATGTCTCACAACCATAAAGCAAAACAGGAAGCACCAGGACTCTAAAGACTTGGACCTTCGTCCTTTCACATAGATGTTGGAAGCGCCACACACCCCTTTCCAGCAACCTCATGACCCCCCATGCTCTACCAATCCGTCCACTGACTTCATAGGAAGAGTCACCAGAGACGTGAATGTCACTGCCAAGGTAAGTAAACCTCTTGACAAGGTCGACACTCTCTCCGCAGACAGACACACTGCTGATGGCCCTGCCCAAAGAGGTCATTAAAGGTCTGGATGTTGTTTTTTATCAGGACACTCACAAGCCCAGACACTCAGACCCCTCGCTCAGTTTCTCGAGCGCTCTGATCAGAGCCTCCATTGACTCCGTGAAGATCACAGCATCATCAGCAAAGTCAAGATCTGAATTTTTCTTCACCAACAGATGCCCCACAGCCGCTGGACCCCATGACCTTGCCCAACACCCAGTCCATAGAAGCATTGAACAGAGTAGTAGCAGAACACACGCCTGATGAACCCCAGAATCAACTGGGAAAAACACAGAGATCCTGCCTCCACTCTGCACAGCACTCACAGTACCAGTGTACAGGCCGGCCATAATATCCAGCAACCTCGAGGGGATCCCGCGAACCCTCAGGATGTCCCACCGGGCAGCTCCATCAACTGAGTCGAACGCTTTGCGAAAATCAACAAAGGCTGCAAAGAAACTCTGCAGATATTTGCGTTTGCGCTCCATGAGAACCCTCAGTGCCAGGATGCGGTCAATGGTAGACTTCCTAGGCGTAAAACCAGACTGTTCTGGTCGCTGGTAGGTGAGCAAGTGATCACGGATCCTATTGAGGACGACCCTAGCAAGGACCTTACCCGGCACAGAGAGCAGTGTTATCCCCCTTTAGTTGCTGCAATCCAGATGATCACCCTTCCCTTTCCAGATAGGGACGACAAGTCCTGTTTGCCAGTCAGTTGGGAGGATGCCAGTCTCCCAAACGGAAGCAAAGATTATGACGATGTTCTTAGAACAGAAATTCAACAGTTTTGGAAATGTCTGCTGTGGCAGAATGAGAGCAGCAACGAGTCATGGAATTAAATAACGAGTTTAATTAGCAGCAAGAATCGGTTTTTCATTAAGAAAGTGATTGGAGTGAAATTGGTTGGAATTTGAAGCCCCAACTTAGCAGGTCATCACTTGGCTCGTTTCACGTCTCATTTTTGTTTGGCTGCCATTTAATGAAGAAAGGAATCAATTCAGAAGACTTAATCCTTAAAAACAGGGCTATTAAAATGAAGGGGAAAGGAGTTCATCAGCAGTGAAAGCTGGTCATTGATTAGGAAACGGGTTAGGATGAAAACCTGCAGCCACTGCGGCCCTCCAGGACTGGAGTTCGACACCCTTGGTTAAGATGAATGCTAGATTTTAATATGGACAATAAAATAATAATTCTTTACATTTACATACCATATATACCAAAAAATCGATCATAAAATCAGACCCCGACTTATATACCCGTTCAAAAATGTGACACTTCATTTTATTTTTTTTTTTTACATCTTCTTGCCTCCTCCAATCTCACATCAGTTTCTCAGACACATTGAATTTTGTTGCAGCAGTGCAGTTACCAATTTCTTTCACTACTTCAACGACGTTTAATTTAACACCAGCTTCATATTTTCTTCTGATTGAACGCTCCATCGTAGATAAGGGATGCTCTTACGATAAAGGTGTATGAGGGTGTGAGAAACAAAAAACCACAAAACAGAGCAAACGTCGCTTCAGAATAGTTTGTGTATTACTGTGTGGTCACATAGGCACAATACATAGAAATAAAAAGGCCGTGTGCTCCGTGGTTACCCTCTCAGGTGGGCACTAGCATATCATAATCTCTTGGACCAAAAGCGTGAGTTTTCCGCATTCAACATTATAAAATACCAGAAATTATGAGGGGGGACCCAAAAATAACCAGAAATATTTTAAAAACGTGTTTAATTTAATTTTCTGTACAAACTACAATTAGTCTCCTTCAAAGTACTTTCCATTGGCGGAAATACACTTATCTAACCGTTTGTTCCATTGTTCGAAACATTTTTTAAATTCGTCTGAAGTAATGCCCATTAATGCTCTGGTCGTTTCTTGTTTTACCTCTTCGACGTCAGCAAAACGCCTTCCTTTCAAGTCTTTTTTCATCCGAGGGAACAAAAAAGAAATCACACGGAGCTAAATCCGGTGAGTAGGGTGGGTGGCTCAGGGTTGTCATACCGTTTCTAACAATAGTTTCTGCAACACTTTTTTCAAGAAGAAAACAAAATTTCACTGCCGCGCGTTGCTCACGATAATCGGCCATCGTAAAAAAAAAACGACGCTTGCACAAAACTACTTTTACAAAAAAATTCACTGAACACAAGCACAACCTTCCAGACTGATGGCACTTGGCAGACTGACCTGTGAGGAGTGTAACTAGATCGTCCTAGCGGCCCAACCACGTACTACAAGTACCAACCTAACAACAACAAAATTCCGGTTATTTTTGGGTCCCCCCTCGTATACGATAAAATCAAGTCCCGATTTATCCGTGAGTATATACAGTAAATAAGAAGATATTTGATATTTCTTGCCTTACATGTGCTGTCTGCGTTCCTCGTATGCCTGTCCTCGGTATTCTCTTGTGTATGGAGGACCTCTCTTGCCCAGGGCTTCCTCTCTTGCACACATTCCCATGAAGCCCGCTTCTTAGACTCTGTCCTTCTGCGGCGCCTCAATCACTTCCTTGTCCACTTTCTGACTACCACTAATGGTAGAGGCCCCCCCCCTAACCTGCTATGAAGACATCATTCCTATTCTTGCCCGTTGTCAGTGAGCCTTGCAACACACTTACAATTTATTTTTTGTAGAGTGCTCTTCACTGAGTGCTGGCACCAAGCACTGTGAACAATTCTCAGTTAAAATACAAGTCCAGATTATACGAATTACTAAATGTAGAACTGGTAGACATATAACTGCAGATTTGTTAAAAAACACAAAGAACCAAGTAGAAACTATTTAAACATAAATGGAAACCAACAATATCTGTCTATTCATTCATTCATTCATGAACTATGGCCATTGACAATGGTGGAGATTAATAAAGTCATAGATACAGTCCATAAATCAGCAATAACCCAGCATGCACTAAATATCCACGTAACAGTATCATCATGGACATACATCACAGCAAACTTCAAATGTACCTAGGCGGCCAGTCTCGATGATGAGAAACAGTCTTGGATGATCTCTCTAAGTAATTTGAACCAGGAGGATGAGACGGAGCAGCAGTGTATCTTGGGGGGGCTGTGGGGCGGTCTGGAGTGATAAAGTCTCTACCTACCTGACCAAAGCACCATGGAAGTCATCACTCACCTACCTGGAAGGCAGATGGATTGCCTGCGACTGAAATGATTGCACAAGTAGAGCAAAATCCACGCCGTCTCTCCTCGACTTACTGGAATGACAGCAGGGTTTCCATGTTGGCTTCTGACTTGCACAGTTGCGTCTTGAGTTATTGCCATTCTTTCATCTTATCCAGCGAGTTTTTCTTTTCTTTTCTTTTTTTTTATATATTTTTCGGAGGTTTCCTGCCTGTATTTTGGACGACGTGCCGTGTCTTGTATAAATCATGTAGGCTCTTCTCCCAAGAGGATGAGGTTGCTCATCGGAGGAATTAGGCAAAAATCATTGCTTTTATTTATGTCTTCTGAGTAGTCATTCGGTCAGGAATGAGTGGCGAGTCTAATTTGGGAACTCAGATGGAGCTGACATTCCAGACGATTTCTGTGGTTAAAAGTCACATTGTTCCAGGATGATGTGCTATCTTTTTGAGAGCAACTTGATGGCGTAATGTTGGTCCTGAGCGACACTCACTTAGAATAGCAACAGGCATCATAAAATGAAGCCGGTGGGCAGCACAGAGCCGAAGTGAGCATGGCACACAAGTCCACAAAGAGATGAAGTGATGGGCTGGGCTTTGAACCCAGGACTCTATAGAGTAGTGAAGAAGCAATGGCACCACATATGAAGGTGGAGCGTAAAGTTTTATCTGAATAGAACTGCCAGAACAAAACAATATGGATGAACATCTGGAGACAAGTCCATATGATTGAAACAAGCATTCAGACCCTTTGCTTTTAACACTTGACAAATGACTCATTTGGCTCTATTAATCATTATTGAGATGTTTCTACACTTTGTTTTGGAGTCCACCGGTGGCCAATTCACTTCATTGTACTGATTAAGAAAGACACACACCAGAGTATACAGTCGTGGCCAAAAGGTTGAGAATGACCTAAGTATTGGTTTTCACAACGTTTGCTGCTTCAGTGTTTTTAGATCTTTTTGTCAGATGTTTCTGTGGTATACTGAAGTGGAATTACAAGCATTTCAGAAGTTTCAAAGACTTTTATTGACAATTACATGAAGTTTATCCAAAGAGTCAATAATTGCAGTGTTGGCCCTTCTTTCTTTTTTAAGATCACTGCAATTCACCCTGGCAGGCTGGCAATCAACTTCTGGACCAAATCTTGACTGATGGCAGCCCATTCTTTTTCTCAGAATTGGTGGGTTTTTGTTTGTCCACCCGCCTCCTGATGACTGACCACAAGTTCTCAATGGGTTTAAGGTCTGGGGAGTTTCCTTGGCCATGGACCCCTATAATTTCGATGTTTTGTTCCCTGAGCCACTTAGTTCTCTTTTTTGCCTTATGTCCTGGTGCTCCATCATGCTGGATTGTTCATTGTTGGTCACCAAACTGTTCTTGGATGGTTGGGAGAAGTTGCTCTCATCGGATGTTTTGGTCCCATTCTTTATTCATGGCTCAGGATCGGGGCACCACCAGTGCAGAGCTTGCTCAGGAATGGCAGCAAGCAGGTGGGAGATGAAGACTTTTGGAGGATGGCCTGGTGCGTATCAAGAAGGACAGCATAGAAGCCAAGAAAAACATCAAGGACAGACTGATATTCTGGGATTGGACTGCTGAGGTCAAGTCATTGTCTCTGATGAAACCCCTTTCTGATTGGGGCATCCGGAAAAAGAAAAGGTGAGCGGTGCTACCATCAATCCTCTGTCACGCCAACAGTGAAGCATCCTGAGACCATTCATGTCACATGGGGTTGCTTCTCAGCCAAGGCAGTGGGCTCACTCACAATTTGGCCTAAGAACTCAGCCATGAATAAAGAATGGGACCAAAACATCCTCCGAGAGCAACTTCAGAACAGTTTGGTGACCAACAATGAACAATGATGGAGCACCGGGCCGTAAACCAACAGCGAGAACTAAGTGTCTCGGGGAAGAAAACATCGAAATTTGGGATCCATGGCCAGGAAATTCCCCAGACCTTAATCCCATTGAGAACTTTTGGTCAATCCTCAAGAGACGGGTGGACAAACAAAAACCCACCAATTCGTACAAACTCCAAGCATTGATTATGCAAAAATGGGCAGCTGCCATCAGTCACGATTTGGCCCAGAAGTTGATTGCCAACCTGCCAGGGCGAATTGCAGAGGTCTTGAAAAAGAAAGAAGGGCCAACACTGCAAATATTGACTCTGCGCATAAACTTCATGTAACTGTCAATAAAAGCCTTTAAAACTTATGAAATACTTGTAATTCTACTTCAGTATACCAAAGAAACATCTGACAAAAAGTTCTAAAAACAGTGAAGCTGCAAACTTTGTGAAACCAACACTTGTGTCATTCTTAAACTTTTTGCCACGACTATACAGTATCTATCTACATCTTTTTATCTATCTATGATTTGCTGTCTTTTATTTATCTATTATCATACATGTGCATCTGAGGGACACATTCAGGGCTCATCCAAAGTATGCAGTACCCGCCACAGCCAGAGGGGGAGCTCCTGCTAACACTGTTGTCTTTTTTCTCTCCTTCTGTATGCAAGACGACACCCCTTGAGGTCAGCTAACCCCGCCCCTTCCACCCGACGCCCATAAATGAAGGCGTCTCATTTGCAGCCAGACAGCCTATAGGACGGAGTCTCTCACATCTCTGCAGCCTCACAAGGGCTAATCATTCTGAGGGCAGGACAGGCAATTTATGTTCTGTTTGCACCCACCTGCTCCTGTTTTGTTATTTACTGCCATAAATTAAAAGGCACAACCCGGATGGCACCCTAACACTTTGTACTGGTTTCATGTACTCCTTCCACTCGTCCACATTATCTATCTATCTATTATACAGTGCCTTTCATATCTATCTATCTATCTATCTATTATACAGTGCCTTTCATATCTATCTATCTATCTATCTATTATACAGTGCCTTTCATATCTATCTATCTATCTATTTATCTGTTATATAGTGGCTTTCATATCTATAACAGATAGATAGATATGAAAGGCACTATATAACAGATAGATAGATAGATATGAAAGGCACTATATAATAGATAGATATGAAAGGCACTATATAACAGATAGATAGATAGATATGAAAGGCACTATATAATAGATAGATATGAAAGGCACTATATAACAGATAGATATATAGTGCCTTTCATATCTATCTATCTGTTATATAGTGCCTTTCATATCTATCTATCTATCTGTTATATAGTGCCTTTCATATCTATCTATCTATCTGTTATACAGTGCCTTTCATATCTATCTATCTATCTATCTATTATACAGTGCCTTTCATATCTATCTATCTATTATATAGTGCCTTTCATATCTATCTATCTGTGATATAATGCCTGCAGCCCCAGGAGTACAAGGCAGTGAACTTGGAAACCATTGATCTATTCATATTATATAGAGCCTTTCAGATCAATCTACCTATGATATAGTGCTTTATTATTTATCTGTCCATGACACAGTGACTCCCTGACTAATGAAGTCATTGGAAATAACACCTGCAGCCAGAGGGATCTCCCAGCACTGAACTTGGAAACCACGGACCTGTATGTTATATAGTGCCTTTCATATCTGTCTATCTAAAAGCTTAGGTTGTTGCTGGAAGAGGCGCTCACAGTGTGATCTGAATGTGGATCCCAATGCCCCAGTGCAGTGAGGGGGACACTGTGCTATAAAAATGGCGTCATTCTTCAAATTGGTCACAAAACCGAGGTCCTAATTCCCCGGGCGTCCTTCATAAAGAGCAGGGTGTATCCCGAAGTCCTGGCTAAATAACCCACCATGGCCCGGTCATTCTGGGCCCCCTAGTTATCCTCAGTCTCTGATTGTCTCTCTCTCTCACCATTTAACAGCTAATGTGTGGTGAGCGTGTTGGATCAAAAATGGCTGTCATCACATCACCCAGGTGGATGCTGCACATTAGTGGTGGTTGAAGTGGCTCCCCACTCACTGTGTTAAGTGTTTTAAATAAATGTTAAAGAATTACTATTATTATCTATCTCATGGGTTTGGTGGTGGCAGAATTGGCACCCCAGCCACCATAAAAAACCTCACATTGTTCAGTGTGGTGCTGAGGTGCCACCTGTAACATGGCTGCACTTGGGCCCTAATCTGGGACCCTTCAGGTGGTTTGTCGTGTGGTGGGAGTGCAGAGCTCCTACCCCCCTCATAAATGCACACATTCTCCAACTTGCTAACTTCAGATCAGTGTCTTATGCAGGAGAGTCAAGTCTAGAGGTTGGCACCACTACATCGTAGAGCCCACCGACACCGTGACCACCAATTAAAGTAACCTGTATGTCCTCAAAGAAGTAGGATCAAAACGAGAGGAAAACCTACACAGATGCATGCAAATTTCACACAGACAACAGGCAGGTTCCTGGGCTCGTGACGCAGCCGTGCTCACCACTATGCCACCCACATGCAGCGCAGTCTTCTTTAAAGTCACATAAAAATGTACAAGAGAGAGATGGAGAGTGAACTTCTGGAAATGACCACCATGATAATAGCAGGAGCAGGAGACATCAGCCTGTTGAGATAAGAAGGTGTGCCTCGAGCTGGCCGGCTGATGGCGAGACGGATGAAGACTTGCTAAGAGACGTTCACGAGAGGACCGCGGCCTCCTCACAGCAAGAGGTGCTCCCGTATGCTCATTTCCAAACAGGGGTATTGCAAGTAGTGAAGTCTTGAAGACCATCCAAGTCGTCAGAGCTGTTTGTCTAGTTTGCTGCCAACTGGCAGGCCCTGCACATCCATCTTTCTGTTTGTAGACATCCAGCCACGTCTGGAGAAGAATAATTGTTGGGATAAAACGTATCCCCTTACGTTCCTCATGCTGCAGTACGCAGTTCAAGTCATGCCCAGGACTTAATTCATACGCAGAGAAAAATAAATACATAATTAAAACGGTGTGCTCGTGAGCAGAATCATTTTAGTCTCAAAAAAGAGAAAGGTATAACTTACAGTTTTGGCCATGCACGGTTAGCTCTTTGGTAATCATGCTGCAAATAGAGACACATCCATCTAAGTGGCCTGACACTGCACGGACCCCAGAAAAGCTTTAGAAACTGAACCTTCGTCTTCTCAGTAACGGCTTGTTTTCAGGGGATAATACGTCATGGGAACGCAACATGGGAGCTCCACCAGGGCCTGCCCTCAGTCACCGACCTCTGCTGTCCATCTTTATGGACGATATTTCCAGGAGCAGATAAGCGGTGGATGGTGGACGGTGTCCAGTTTGGCAACCTCAGGGAGTCTAGGTGGTCCCTATTGGCTTCATCTTCATAGGGTGGTGGACTCAGGTGTGCACTCAGGGTTGGGGGGTTTGAGGCCAAGTGTGAAGCAGCTCAACGCCTCCAAGTGTGAGGGTCAAGGGTGGAGTGTCCTCTCCTGGTTGAAACCCTCTGGTCATGGTGGTCAAATGACTCCAGCTTGGTCTCAACTGACCTGAAAACGTGATTGTCCATGTGATCAGGTAAATAACTTTAGCCAAGCTTGAAGGTGTCAGTTTTGCAGAACGAAGCCCCTCAGCCCACGGTGACGTAAAACTCGCGGGACTGTTGTTGTGTCTTAGTACAGTTCTCTATGACTCGACTTTCCCCTTTTGTATTATTAATGTGTAGCGTTTGTCAGAATGCCTCAAATCTCACAGACTTATCACTCTTTATAAGGTATTGTACCATATAACGTCTCCCCACCTTCCCTTCTACATTTATAACCTCAGGCAATTGTAGCGGTGCTACACGATGAACATCGTTGTAAATGTATTCTGTGCGGAGTCCCGTCGTTCGTAGTGTTGTCCTGTTTACAAGGTGTGTGTGTGTGTGTGTCTATGTAAATATGCTCCCCTGGAAACAAAGGAGGAAGGATAACACTGTGGAACCGGGGTCCCTCATGATAATCTGTCCTGTCAAACCCATCACCTGCATCCGGTCATTCGCTATTTAAACAGGACGACAAAAAGAAGAAGAAGAACAAACTAAAAAGGTCCCGTTCTGCTAGGCCGCCAATTCATTACAGCGCCAGGAGAAAGCAGCGATCCAGATCATTTACACTTCTTTCTACCTACCACTTTCAACTTCACCTTCACAACGCAAAACCCCGGGGTTCTGGACTACGCCGATGTACCGAGGATAAGCACGGGGAGACTGTTTCTTGTTGTTTGAGGAGAGAAGCAGGCCATCATTTTCTTCCGTATATAATCGCCACAGGACACTTTTTCCTGCTGAACCGGGTTCATAAACGTTACTCATTTTCCATTGAATCTTCTGGACTTTTATGTGCATTTCATGTTTTCTGTGTGTCTCATTGATTTCATTTTCATTGTGGGGGTCAAGAGAGGGTTTATGTTCTGTATTAACTTTTTGCTGCACCTTTTTATTATTACATCCCGCCGGTCACTTTTGGGGTTGAGAGTTATGTCGGAGCAGGTTGGGGTGTGAAATATATATTGTTTGGAGTTTGTTTCATTTCCTTTTTTATTAACTAGGGGGCTCTGCCCCCTGCTCGCTTCGCTCGCCAACCCCTGTGTTTGGTTAATCGGATATACAATTTTAAAAGCTTTTTTTTTTTTCTTTGGAATTGTTTCAAATTCATTATTTGCACTTGCACACCCAGTTATATCTTTCATTTAAATCAAATGAAGTTTCTCCGATGTTGTCTTTAATTACTTGTGTTAGTGAATTAAAGGAGTGGATGAATGAGAACTACTTGTCTTTAAACACAGATAAAACAGAGATGTTAATTGTTGGAGGGAATGACGCTGATCATAACAATATTTTGTCATCATTTAACTCAGTGGGAATCCCAGTCAATTTTACTGAATCAGCCTGCAATCTAGGAGTTGTCTTTGACTCTAGCATGTCATTTAAAGCGCATATTACAAAGTTGTCCAAAACATGTTTCTTCCATCTTAAGAATGTTAGGAAATTAAGGCGCTTTTTAAATAAACAGGATTCTGAGAAACTAATTCATGCATTTATCTCTAGTAGGATTGACTACTGCAATGCGGTGTTCACTGGATGTTCAAACTGTTCTTTATACAGCCTCCAGTTAATCCAAAATGCGGCTGCGAGAATTATTACAAGAACAAGAAAATACGAACACAGAACTCCAGTTCTTAAATCCTTACACTGGCTCCCGGTTAAGTTTAGGGCAGATTTCAAAATCCTTCTTTTAACATAGACTTGACTCTCCTGCATAAGACACTGATCTGAAGTTAGCAAGTTGGAGAATGTGTGTATTTATGAGGGGGGGTAGGAGCTCTGCACTCCCACCACATGACAAACCACCTGAAGGGTCCCAGATTAGGGCCCAAGTGCAGCCATGTTACGGGTGGCACCACACTGAACAATGTGAGGTTTTTTATGGTGGCTGGGGTGCCAATTCTGCCACCACCAAACCCATGAGATAGATAATAATAATAATTCTTTACATTTATTTAAAACGCTTAACACAGTGAGTGGGGAGCCACTTCAACCACCACTAATGTGCAGCATCCACCTGGGTGATGTGATGAAAGCCATTTTTGATCCAACAAGCATTAAATGGTCGAGGTCCGGCTTACTTGTCTGAACTTATCATGACTTACAAACCAGAGCGCACATTAAGATCTCAAGATGCCGGTCTGCTTATGATTCCAAGGATTAATAAAATAACAACGGGAGGTCGAGCTTTTAGTTACATGGCCCCTAAACTGTGGAATGGTCTGCCTGCTACTATAAGAGATGCCCCTTCGATCTCAGCTTTTAAATCCCGGCTGAAGACTCACTACTTCAGTTTAGCACACCCTGACTAGAGCTGCTGATTAACTGTACAGACTGCGTGTATTGTATTGTATTGTATTGACCCCCTTCTTTTGACATCCACTGCACGCCCAACCTACCTGGAAAGGGGTCTCTCTTTATGAACTGCCTTTCCCAAGGTTTCTTCCATTTTTTCCCTACTAGGTTTTTTGGGAGTTTTTCCTTGTCTTCTTAGAGAGTCAAGTCTGGGGGGCTGTCAAGAGGCAGGGCCTGTTAAAGCCCATTGCAGCACTTCCTGTGTGATTTTGGGCTATACAAAAATAAACTGTATTGTATTGTACTTTTACGTTAAAGCTTCATTAAAAACAAGATTTGGAATTACCTTTTCTTCCAGATCGCATAGAATTTTGATTCCGTTTTTGGAGACACATTGCGACAATTGTGGCACCCGGCTGGGGTTCATGCCCGGCCGGGATGCCCAGGAGGACCGGAGGAGGGCTTGTGCCTCCTCCAGAACACAGGGGGGGCGACTGCCCTGGTTGCTTTGGGGGCCACAGGTACAGAGCTTGGAAGCTCAACCCTGTAGGGGCCTGTGGTCACCGCCAGGGGGCGCCCCGATGCCTTGGGAGCCCTGGACCTCAGCACTTCCGCCACACCCGGAAGTGCTGGGGGGGAAAGAGGATTGGGGACACCCGGAGGACTTCCGGGTACACAACCAGAGCTTCCGCCACACAGGGGTGTGTCAACGGAGGCTCCTCGGGAAGCACCTGGAGTCCATCCGGGGTGTATAAAAGGGGTCACCTCCCTCCAGTCATTGGCAAGAGTCAGGTGGAAGTAGGAAGGAGCTCAGTGGAGAGGCTCAGAGGCGGACCAGAGACTGAAGGCATTGTGTTGTGTGGCCAAGGACTTAAGGGGTGATTGGTGCTGCGGCACTGGGATTGTGCACTTGAACAACTGTAAATAATATATAATAAATGTGTGTGTGGTGAAACTATCTTGTCTACCTGTCTGTGTCCAGGCTGTTCCCCACACAATGCAACGTATAACTGCCCGTGAGTGAATATTGTTTCTGTTTCCCTAATAAATAAACCGACTTTTTCTAATGTTTGTCCCTGTGATTTGTTAATTGTCATAGCAAAAGCTATTCTCACAGTAAACTGTAAACATTTTAATACGAATGGCATATCACAATCTCCTTTGGTGTCTAATGTTATTCGCGGAATATATACATTACTTTTCTTGTCGCCTGTTAAAATTTGCATCGCTTCTCCGTGATCATAATTATACACCTGACCAAATTGTGTTTTCTTTGAAATTAAACTTGTCGTTGCTTTAACTGTTGCGGGACCACAGATTCTCATAGCGTATGCTCCATTATTGTGTAAATCTACGTTTTGTGCATTGAATGATGCAAAGGTGAAAAGACTTTACACCTGGTTCTGATGATTAATTACCTTTTGTTTGCGGTAATGAGACCTTTACTATCTTTTTTTTTTGATACTGTAGCGACTGACGTAATAAATAAAGTGTCGCAAAAGTTCTACTTGAGCAATCGCCGATTTCATAACCCCAAACACAACTTTCTAGGACCCTCTCCAACCCCTCCTCCCCCGGGTCTCACCCCCCTTACCGCATCAATCAATACCCCGCTATCAGTCTTCTGTGCTGTACTCCTCCCTCCCTCAATCGGACCTAACAGTCACTTAAAACAAAAAAGGCTTCAACCTGGCTGGGACGCTACAATACTTTAGAATTTTACTGCTTTCATATTCTGTACCTTTCTCTGCATGTGTATTGCACCATCGTTTGTTTGAGTCTTTCGAATTCCACTACTTTCATAATCTCTTATCTGCCTTTTTTTCTCTCCAATGCTTTTGGGTCTCTTTTCTCTGCACTGCTCTTTCTTCTTTGCTTAGTCGTTGACGTTTCATCTAGAACATATTGTCCTTACACGCTTTATATGTGCTGAGAGCACGAGATCTGTGTGTGCTACGTGCCTTTACACGACTGAGTGTTTTGCTGGCCGTGCTCTTATTTGATATGGTTTGTAAGTAGGGCGTGTCTTGCAAGAATCTCATGTTCCACGTCCCCACGAGATGGCCCTGGGACAATCTCTTGGCACCAATTCTCATGTTTACGGTCCCCATGAGACACTCCGTGGCCACTCTCTTTCGTCTCGCGGGTCTTTTAAGTGTCTTCCGAGAACTTGCGAGAGGATCATGTCTCGTCGCCCTGCTTTACCTTTCCAGGATATTTTTTTATAATAGAGAGATATATACTCACTTTATTATTTTAAATATTGTTTGTCTTTTGGCTTATCTTTGATCATCAGTTGGGGAAGTTTATTAGTTTGTTGGGTCTAACATCCTCAGCTTGCCAGGCCATGGCTCTTGGTGGTGTAGCTGCCAGCTAGGGAGAGTGAGTTGGCCGTTAAACAATTACCGTATATACTCGATTATAAGCAGAGTTTTTCAGCACCCAAAATGTGCTGAAAAACGTCACCCTCGGTTTATATTCAAGTCAAGTCCCGCTGCAAGTGAGAGAGACCGTGAAAGAGAGACAGACAGACACACACACGCCGCGAGAGAGAGAGACACACACACACACGTGCGCCGAGCGAGACAGAGGGCTGGCCACATAAGACAGAGAAGGCAGTTAAAGAATGCACAGGGCTTGTTTTTAAAGATTTAAATTAATGTACGGTAAGTTTATTGGTATTTATTTTGATTATTGAAACTTACCAGTAGCTGCTGTATTTCCCACCCTAGGCTTATACTCAAGTCAATAAGTTTTTCCAGTTTTTGTAGGTAAAATTAGGTGCCTCGGCTTATATTCGGGTCGGCTTATACTCGAGTATATACGGTACATAAAGTAAAAGACAAGCAGGAGTTAAGTTACACTTTAAATAATGTATAATAACAATAAGCAAAGTACAAGTGAATACTGGCAACCGTACAACCTGATAAATGCTGATATGTAGTTTCAGGCGGCACACACACTTGTTTGTTACTTAAAATGTCTCGAGTTAAGGCAAATCATATTATGGTTTTCTTCAGGACTGTCTCAATATGGCTACCGAGTTGCGCTTCTCAGTGTGGCTTTCATTTCAGTCCATGGTGTGAGAGAGAGAGAGGGAGGGATAAAGCAAGCAAATGTATAGATTTCTCTGTCCAAACCCTACGACCAATAGGGCGTCGTGGTACTTAACGGCTTCTGATTTAAAACCAAACACGCAACTTTAGACCAATAGAATTCTGCTGCAACACACCTGTCCCCAGTACCATTTGTTGCCAGCTCGGTAGTTGGCCATGATGCAGGGGTTGATTGAGAGAGTCCCGCAGAGAATCGCTTGCCAAACTGGTTAGAGGCCTGACCCCTGACCCGGTCATAAAATTACAAAGACTCAGTCCTAAAGTAGGTGAGCGAGGTCAAACCATTGCTGTTGTTATCAATAATATAACACTAATATGACATTTGCTTTGTCTAAGTTACAAATAAAGACATACGTTCATGACTCAGGCGCTGCCGTGAGTGGCAGCCTTTCCAGCAGCTCCGTGTACGACTTTATATTTCTACCTTCTTCTCTATCTCACTGATCATTCCTATCACTTTCTTTTATGTGGACTCTTCTGAACGAGTTCATGCACAACACTGCTGAGGGGGACTGCCATACTTGGTCGTCAAACTAGGATGAAAATAAAAATGTGTTAATGAAAGTAAATTCGAAGAGAAAAGCACCAATCACCACACCGGTGGTCAAACAACCTGCCAAGTGCTGTTTATGAAAGTAAAAGTTCTCAAACTCCATACATCAAGAGACGTGCCCTCCTTAAAGTTGGTATACGCAGAAAGGGGCAGCATTTGTGCTACTGAAAGGCTGCGAGCTCCCGACACTAACATCCCACAAGTCTTCAAAGTCCAATAATACTGACAACCCGCTATGGACAACATGGGGAGGCGTCTATCAACCCTGCCTAAGGCTAGGCACCTCAGACTGGGCCAAAGGTTCACCATCCAACCAAACAAAGCAAAGACAACTCAGGAGTGACTTAGGGACAACTTTGTGAATGTCCTTGAGAGAAACTGGACTTGAATTCAACCGAACATCTCTGGAGAAACCTGTAAATATGAGAGCTTTCCACTGATGGTCTCCAACCAAAACGTTTCAGAAGATCAGCAGAGAAGAATGGCAGAAAATCCCAAAATCCAAGGTGTTCAAAGCTTGTCATGTCAGACCCAAGAATACTCCAGACTGGAATCACTATCTGCTTCAACTAAGTCCTGAGTAAAGGGTCTGAATACTTGTGGTCAATGTCATATTTCAGTTTTTCATTTTTAAAGTGAATCAGGTCAGGTCAGGTCAGGTTGGGGAGCATGCACTGGTAGAGCCCATTGCTGCACCCACCACATGACTTAACAGTTTGGGATCCTGGTTGGCAACCCCCCAGGGAGACACGTGGTTCAGAACCACCCTCTGGAAATGACCCTCTATCTACTGCAGCCGAGTGTTACATAGTTGTACCCTTGGCCTGGTCCAGACCCTCGAGTCCTCAACAATGAGGGTCACCCTCAGGTAATTGCACCACTTGGCCGTAGTGCTGTAACTGACGCTCCCTCACAATGCAGGTACTGTGCCTCATTCGGGACTCCGTGAGCAACACAAAGTCAAACCAGTGGTACCCAAGGATTCCCCGAAGAGACACAGTACTGAAGGAGTCCAGTCTTCATCTCAGGTCACTGGATAGCGTCCATGTCTCACAACCATAAAGCAAAACAGGAAGCACCAGGACTCTAAAGACTTGGACCTTCGTCCTTTTGCATAGATATCTGGAGCGCCACACAACCCTTTCCAGCGACCTCATGACCCCCCCCCCATGCTCTCCCTATCTGTCTGCTGACTTCATAGGAAGAGTCACCAGAGACATGAATGTCACTGCCAAGGTAAGTAAACCTCTCAACAAGGTCGACACTCACTCTGCAGACAGACACACTGCTGATGGCCGTGCCCAAGAGGTCATTAAAGGCCTGGCTCTTTGGTTTTTATCAGGACACTCGCAAGCCCAGACACTCAGGCCCTTCACTCAGTCTCTCGAGCGCCCCGATCAGAGCCTCCATTGACTTCATGAATATCACAGCATCATCGGCAAAGTCAAGATCCGTGAACCTTTCTTCACTAACAGATGCCCCACAGCCACTGGATCCCACAACTCTTGCCCAACACCAAGTCCAAGCATTGAACAGAGTAAGAGCAGAACACACCCCTGACGAACCCCAGAATCAACTGGCCTCCACTCTGCACAGCTCTCACAGTACCAGCATACAGGCCCACCATGACATCCAGCAACTTTGGTGGGATCCCGTGAAGTTTTAGGATGTCCCACAGTGCACCTCGATCAAATGAGCCAAACTCTTCATGAAAATCGACAAAGGCTACAAAGAAACTCTGCCGATATTCGCTTTTGTGCTCCATGAGAACCCTCAGTGCCAGGATGAGGTCGATGGTAGACTTCTTAGGCATAAAACCCGACTGGAATGACGTGGATGACCTGTGGGAGTGAGTGTTGAGGTGGAACAGGTGGACCAGCGAGAAGGGGGTTTTTAACATTGGGGTTCCTCTTGGAGTGGCTGGTACGGTTTCTACACTTGGCTTGATTGAAGGAAAAAAGAAATTTGACAAATGAGAGGAGACCCTTCGGTCCATCCAGCCCATTTTTGTTCAGCTGTCCCAAATATCTCATTCAGGTTGTCAAGGTTTCAACTCCATGTCTCGGTGCTTTGTTCCAAAGTCCTACAATTCTTTGCGTAAAGAAGGTCTTCCTGGCTTCAGTCCTAATTGCAGTTCCTCTTAATTTCCACTGATGTCCTTGACTATGTAATTCTCCCTTACACTGAATGAATTCTGCTGGACCTTCTTTATCAATGCCTGTGAGGATTTTGAAGATCTGGATGAGGTCCCCATGGAGTCTCCTCTACTCATGACTAAGCAGGTTTAATTCTCGAAGACTGTCCTTAAGTCCCAGGATGCACCTGGTTGCTCTCCTCGGCACCACTTCGAGTGCTGCTATGTCTTTCTTGTAGCGTGGTGACCAGAACTGCACACAGCACTCCAGATGTGGTCTTACCAGTGCAGGGTCCTGTCCACGATATGATTTCCGGGCGGACTATTCCTTTCATTTATGAATTTGGTAAGGAGTGTCAACCTCAGTTGCTCCACTTTCCAGGTTTTAGTGAGCCCTTCTAGAAGAGACATTACTGGCATAAGAAACAGCAAATGATGAAACTCCAGACTTAGGAGACAAACAGATGAATCAAGTTACACCTTAACTCTTATGCTCAGTTCGGTACCCCCTGCGGTGCCATGGCGTCGTTCAGAACTGTGACCCAATAATAAACATCCATACGTATTTTATACTTGAAAATTCGAATTATGGACGCCGTTACCGTTTCGCGTACAGTCTAATGACGCTCTGCTGACCTCATGCTCTGTGCTTTATGCTTAGTGAGAAGTCAAGGCTCTTGCACATCTGGCCAGCGTGACCGCCGACGATTGCGTCGGGAGGCCTTGAACTTGACGAGAACGTAGTTGCTTGGCACCGACAGCCTTTCCCAGATGAAAAACTACGCAAGGAAGGTCCCCCGATTAATTGGGGCCTATTAAGGAGCTGGAAGACGCAAAGCAGGTGGGAATGTCGCGCTTGATAAACGGTGGTCTGCCACAGGAGCCGTCAGATCAAGGTTACACACAGGGAAGGGGCCGCCACGTCTGCAGTTTGTTACCTACCTTGATGTGTCTGTGGAACGGGGGGGTGAATGTGTGTGTGTGTCTGATTATGAATCACCACATAAAACTCCTGATGGAAGAGACGTAAAGCTTTGAAAATCCTCGGGCCTCGGTCTTGCTCCACTTGTCCTCATCGCTTCTTCACATCTCTTCAGGTCTGACGCTTGGTTTTCACATTTTCTGGGGTGCTAAAATCTGGAGACCCCAAAGGGTCATTCAAAGGGTCCCACGACCCTGTCACGTCCAATACAGCAGGGCCTCCTCACCAGCATCATAGAGGGGGCAAAGTAGTGCATTGGGGTCCCCATTTAGATAGCAAAACAGAAACCTACATTGGCATCGTAAACATCGGGGGGGGGGGGGGGGGGGGGGGCACCAGTGCCCATTGTGCCTGTACGTTAAGACGGCCCAGCATTACAGTTTTTCTGGAAGCAGTCCTGTTAAAAACAAAACCCTGTGCCTTCCTTAGCTGGTGGCTCCCCTGCTTCTCCCATCTGGGCCCTGCACCAGGGGGAGTCTCCCTACCGGCAGATGACCTTCACTACGTCCAGCTGCCTTCTGTCCTCTGGCTCTGTACGGCGGCACCACCCGGACCGAGACTTAGGTTCCACCAACAGCCAGGGCGCTCACGCTCGGGTTCTGATTTCCAAATCTTTTGACTCCTGCTGCCTTCCTCGGCCTTATGTGGTGAGCCATCCACCTTCTGGTCACTTCTGCTCCTCACTAACGCTCAGCAGGAGCGACCACTGCGTTCTGCCCCTCGGGTGCTGGCCAAACACCCTGCTAGGCCTCACTTTTCCCAGCAGCCTCTCTGTCTTCCTCCCTTAACCTCTATTCTGTCAGAACTTTTGTTTTTCTCCACTCCGCACTCGCGCTCCTACTATATATACAGTATTGTGCAAACGTTTTAGGCAGGTGTGAAAAAATGCTGTAAACAAAGAATGCTTTCAGAAATGGAAGTGTTAATCATTTATTTTCATCAATCAACAAAATGCAGTGAATGAACAAAAGAGAAATCTAAATCAAATCAATGTTTGGTGTGACCACCCTTTGCCTTCAAAACTGCATCAATTCTTCTAGGTACACTTGCACACAGTTTTTGAAGGAACTCGGCTGGTAGGTTGTTCCAAACATCTTGGAGAACTAACCACAGATCTTCTGTGGATGTAGGCTTCCTCTCATCCTTCTGTCTCTTCATGTAATCCCAGACACACTCGATGATGTTGAGATCAGGGCTCTGTGGGGGCCATACCATCACTTCCAGGACTTCTTGTTCTTCTCTACGCTGAAGATAGTTCTTAATGACTTTGGCTGTATGTTTGGGGTCGTTGTCCTGCTGCAGAATAAATTTGGGGACAATCATACGCCTCCCTGATGGTATTGCATGATGGATAAGTATCTGCCTGTATTTCTCAGCATTGAGAACACCATTAATCCTGACCAAATCTCCAACTCCATTTGCAGAAATGCAGCCCCAAACGTTCAAGGAACCTCCACCATGCTTCATTGTTGCCTGTAGACACTCATTATTGTACCACTCTCCAGCCCTTCGATGAACAAACTGCCTTCTGCTACAGCCAAATATTTCAAATTTTGGCTCATCAGTCCAGAGCACCTGCTGCCATTTTTCTGCACCCCAGTTCCTATGTTTTCGTGCATACTTGAGTCGCTTGGCCTTGTTTCCATGGCGGAGGTATGGCTTTTTGGCTGCAGCTCTTCCATGAAGACCACTTCTGTCCAGACTTCTCTGGACAGTAGATGGGTGTACCTGGGTCCCACTGGTTTCTGCCAGTTCTGAGCTGATGGCACTGCTGGACATCTTCCGATTTCGAAGGGTAATAAGCTTGATGTGTCTTTCATCTGCTGCACTAAGTTTCCTTGGCCGACCACTGTGTCTACGATCCTCAGCGTTGCCCATTTCTTTGGGCTTCTTCAAAAGAGCTTGAACAGCACATCTTGAAACCCCAGTCTGCTTTGAAATCTTTGACTGGGAGAGACCTTGCTGATGCAGTAGAACTACCTTGTGTCTTGTTGCTGTGCTCAGTCTTGCCATGACATGAAACTATCTTCCACAACCTCACCTTGGTAGCAGAGTTTGGCTGTTCCTCACCCAGTTTAAAGCCTCCTACACAGCTGTTTCTGTTTCAGTTAATGACTGTGTTTCAACCTACGTGTGACATTGATGATCATTAGCACCTGTTTGGTAGAATTGGTTGATCAGACAGCTGACTAGAATCCTACAAAATCCCTGACTTTGTGCAAGTGGACCTAAGAATTGATGCTGGTTTGAAGGCCAAAGGTAGTAACACCAAATATTGATTTGATTCAGATTTTTCTTTTGTTCGCTCACTTTGCATTTTGTAAATTGGTAACAATAAACAATCATTATTTATATTTCTGAAAGCATTCTTTGTTTACAGCATTTTTTCACACCTGTCTAAAACTTTTGCACAGTACTGTATATAATGGGGACGTGGCCCAGGTGTGGCGATTAGCAGCTCCCGGCTTCAATTTGAGATGCGGACGACTCCTCACCTGTGCACACAAGCGAGGAAACGCCCGCCTCACAAAGCGTCCAGGAACCCCCTGGCCACACTACCACACCCCCTCGCCGATTATCTATTTAAAAATGGGGCTTTTTCATCTGCGCTGTGGACCCGCTATACCACAGCAGGTTCCAGCCTATAACTTCGGCTCTTACAGGTGGGATCGTCTTAACGCCGCAAGCCAGGTGTGTGTGAAGATCAGACCAGCAGCCACAGCACCAGCACGTCTGAGAAGGTCGCCCACCGGGCGCTAAGTGTGTTCAGACCCCAGGCCGGGACTTGAATGCGAGACCACCTAGGAAAAGTTTGAGGTGCTGCTGGAAGAGGTGTTGGCGAGGCCAGCAGGGGGCGCTCACCCTTTGGTCTAAATGTGGATCCCAGTGCAGGGACGGGGACACTGTGCTGTAAAGATGGCACCGTCCTTCAGATGAGATGTAAAACCGAGGTCCTGACTGATACTGGATAGGATGCCAGCATAGGGGGCGCTGACCCCGAGTTCTGAATGTGAGTCCCAATGCCCCAGTGCTATGATGGGGACACTGTGTGCTGATCTTTGGATGAGATGTAAAATCGAGGTCCTGACTCTCTGTGGTCATAAAAGTAACCCCTGGAAAAGAGTTGGGTGTATCCCGATGTCCTGTCTAAACTGCCCACCACTGCCCAGCCATTCTGGCCCCCTAAACATCCCCTGTCTCTAGATGGCTCTCTCTCTCTCTCTCACCACTTCACCACCTAACAGCTCATGTGTGGGGAGCGTCCTGGCACAAACATGGCTACCGTCACATCGCCCAGGTAGGTGCTACACATTAGTGGTGGCTGAAGTGGCACTTGGAGTGATGAGAAAAGCGCTATATAAATGTGAAGAATTGTTATGAGGGTCCTCATGGGGTAGACCACCTGGACCCACTGCAGTTTGCCTTTCAGACAAAGAGTGGAGTGAAGGACTGAATCATCTGTCTGCTCTACAAGGATGGACAAAGCTGGCCGCACAGTGAGGATGATGTGTTTTGATTTCTCCAGCACCTTCAGTACCACCCAGCCATCCCTGTTAAGGGGTCACGTGCAGGTGGATGAACCTGTGGTGTCCTGATAATGGACTATCAGTTGGGCAGACCACCATGTGCGACTCTCAAGGACTGTGTGAGCAACACTGGAGCACCAGAAGGAGCAGGCCTGTCTACTTTACTCCTCGCTCTGTACACCTCAGACTAAAAATAAAATATTATGGAGTCTATTGATAAGGGGGATGAGACAGAGGAGAGGAGTCAGGGGGAGAACTTTGAGAATTGTCAGCAACATAACATCAGCAAAACCAACTATTGACTTTCACCGTGTCTAGTCAGTATTCAGGGAGTGGATGGGTATCCTAGCATGGGGTGCGCATCACAAACATTAGTACTACAACAGATGGTGTATCACAAACAGTGGCACTGCTTTTATTAATTTTATACTCCAACAGATATCACAAACAGTACTACTTTTACAAATCCTGTACTCCAACAGATGGTGCATCACAAACATTGGCACGGCTTTAATAAATCCCATATTCCAACAGATGGTGCATCACAAACAGTGGCACTGCTTTAATAAATCTCATACTCCAACAGATGGTGCATCACAAACATTAGTGCTACTTTTACAAATCCTGTACTCCAACAGATGGTGCATCACAAACATTAGTACTACTTTTACAAATCCTGTACTCCAACAGATGGCACATCACAAACATTAGTACTACTTTTACAAATCCTGTACTCCAACAGATGGCACATCACAAACAGTGGCACTACTTTTATTAATTTCATACTCCAACAGATATCACAAACAGTACTACTTTTACAAATCCTGTACTCCAACAGATGGTGCATCACATACATTGGCACTGCTTTAATAAATCCCGTACTCCAACAGATGGTGCATCACAAACAGTGGCACTGCTTTTATAAATTTCATACTCCAACAGATGGCACATCACAAACATTAGTACCACTTTTACAAATCCTGTACTCCAACAGATGGCGCATCACAAACATTAGTACTACTTTTACAAATCCTGTACTCCAACAGATGGTGCATCACAAACATTAGTACTACTTTTACAAATCCTTTACTCCAACAGATGGTGCATCACAAACAGTACTACTTTTACAAATCCTGTACTCCAACAGATGGCACATCACAAACATTAGTACTACTTTTACAAATCCTGTACTCCAATAGATGGCGCATCACAAACATTGACACTGCTTTAATAAATCCTGTACTCCAACAGATGACACATCACAAACATTAGTACTACTTTTACAAATCCTATACTCCAACAGATGGCGCATCACAAACATTAGTACTACTTTTACAAATCCTGTACTCCAACAGATGGCACATCACAAACATTAGTACTACTTTTACAAATCCTGTACTCCAACAGATGGCACATCACAAACAGTGGCACTACTTTTATTAATTTCATACTCCAACAGATATCACAAACAGTACTACTTTTACAAATCCTGTACTCCAACAGATGGTGCATCACAAACAGTGGCACTGCTTTTATAAATTTCATACTCCAACAGATGGCACATCACAAACATTAGTACCACTTTTACAAATCCTGTACTCCAACAGATGGCACATCACAAACAGTACTACTTTTACAAATCCTGTACTCCAACAGATGGTGCATCACAAACAGTACTACTTTTACAAATCCTGTACTCCAACAGATGGCACATCACAAACATTAGTACTACTTTTACAAATCCTGTACTCCAACAGATGGCGCATCACAAACATTAGTACTACTTTTACAAATCCTGTACTCCAACAGATGACACATCACAAACATTAGCACTACTTCAAATGAGCACCTAATGGCATGTAGCAGAGACATGTCAACCGAACAGACATACAGTACTGCAAATGTTAATGCTGAATACACCCAATAGAGAGTAACTGGCAGACAGACAGAAATCAGCTTATCCATTTTAATAAAAGGGCAAGTGTCTTTGTGTCTATTGAGCTGCAATGTCACTGTCATTCCAACAGATGGCACACCACAAACATTTGTGGTAATAAAATGCATTGCTACAACTGTTTGTGATGCACCGTCTGTTGGAATGGAAAATGCAATGCATTTTACGCACATTCCAAAATAGATGATGCACTGAAACTGTTAACGCTGAGCTCTACGTTGATTACTTAGATTTTAACCCGTCTTAGACAGGTGGCACAGCTAGTTTTATTTACACAGAATAAAATGTGTGCAAAGCAAGCAAAAGCAACACAAGGGAGGAAATGTCAGGGACTACAAGTACTTGGGGGGCTCCCATTAATGACAGGTTGGACCAGCCTTGTAACACAGAGGAACTGTAGAAGGCCAGAGCAGGCTCTTCTTTCTTAGGAGGCTGAGCTCCTTCAGCATGGGAAGTGACGTCCTCATCTTCTACATCTCTGCAATGGCCACTGGGAATTTCTATGCAGTGTTGTGGTGGTCTTGGTCACTTCAAGAGAGCCTACTCGGCTATATGGGAAATTTGAGTTTTATGTTTTTAAAAAACTTGCAAAAATTTCTAAAACCCCGTTTTAGCTTTGTCATTGTTTTAGCATAAGGCAGCAACATAAAATATTTAGGATCATCTTTCTAAAGGCACTACATTGGCACACGTAATGTATATAAACAAACCTGTACTCAAGCCTCATTTATTTCAACTAAATTGGGGTTTTCGGCAGTTTTTTTTTTTTTGACACATGCCATATTAATTTGGAAGCCTGTGGAAATTTCAACGCACCCCATGCTTGGATTCGCATCCGCGTCATTTGCGCTGACATTTCCAAATGTATTCCCAAATCCTTCTCCAAATAAAGGAAGCAGAGAACACATTTGTGTCAGATTTCGCTCCAGCTGAAACTCCGATAAGATCGGCCCAGAGCAGCAACTCAACCCCCCTAAACCCCCACCCCGTATTCTCCGACTTCTGTTTTTTATTTCACAGAAATCAAGACTAAGGTTTAAACTTTTTTTATTCAAAGTGAAGTATCTGTTGAAGGAAAAAGCAGGCTGCCATGAAGAACTAAAGATAAAACTAAATTGATTCCATATTCAAGCCGTTCCAAAAAGCAAAACAAAAATCAGAGCCGATTGGAAATGTTTTCCGAGGCAACAATGAATATGATTTCCGGAACATTACAGATGCAGATATAACCCGCAATTATGGGCACTCGCCCGCTGTATAGGCTTTCAAATTAGGACTCTGCCTGTGCTTACTTTGGAACGGATTGTCGCTGCAGAACCCGATATGCGGGAATCATAAAAAGATTTATGGACTTACGGATTACCAAAAAAGAAAAATTGTGAAGGCTCATAATTCAGGAGGCATGTAAATAGACTTCACTGCTGTTCATTTTCTCGGACACGCCGCACGGGACCCTCGCTCGGAATTTCTGGGGCGAATGGGCGCGCCTGACCTGACGAGACGAGACGCGCCATGTCGCGCACCTGATTGGCCGAGCGGGCAGGGAGGCCGCGCGCACCCGAGCACAGCGCGCACCCCTCAGAGGTCGAAAGCGGCAGCCAAGCTGTCAATCAGAAGCAAACCCGCGCCGTTAATAAGCGATGGCATTTAATTATATGGCTTGTTAGCGCTCTTATTCTGCCACATCAGACATTTTTATTATTCAGGATTTTTCTCTTCTTAGTACATCACTAGAATGTTTTCTGGAGCGAAGCGCATCACTAATCCTCAATTAGTATATGAAAACTTACTTTATGACTAATGCACAGAGGAATAAGCGGGACCAAATCTGGGGTGTTCTCCTTTGTTATTCGTTTTCCATCAGTAATGGTAGAAAGAAAAGAAAAAAACAATGGGTGCGTTCATCAGATGACTTTAGCAACACAAGAGTATCATATTAGCAATAAAATACTGCAGACCATAATATAATGTAAAATGAAAATTCATACACTGTTGAAAAAATGGAGGATCTCCTTCCTCAACTGTGCAGCACTTTAAACATAAATGTGCGCAAAAAGGCGCAGTTATCTTGAGGGAGTAACGGACTGTGTTAAAAAAAAAAAACATCAACAGGCGCCACATTTAATTCGGAGGGAGCGAGTCGAGTGTGTCCACTGAGAGACGCGCCGAAAAAATAACAAAAGGCGCAAAGGTGGGCTGTGACATCATATTTTGGTTCATAAGTAGAAAGACAATAAAAAGTTAATGCAAACTATTTAAGAGGTAAAAATAACAAACAGGGGTTCTGACTTTGAAAGAAGAAAGAAAGAAAAAGATAGAAAGAAACATATGAACAGTCAGCAAAACAATTAGCTTTTAATTTAGAAAAATGACTGAGCGTAAATCTGTGGTGTTTAAGCAGCGGGGACAGGAGGCGTAATCCACCTTAATAAAAGTGTGTCTGTGTATCCATTCTGTTGCTGTGTCTATGTACTCCAATAGATGGCATGTCAGAAACTTTAGCACTGATTTTACAAATCCTGTACTCCAACAAATGGTGCATCACAAACATTAGTACAACTTTTATGAATTCCGTATTCCAACAAATGGTGCATCAGAAACATTAGCACTGCTTTAATAAATCCCGTAATCCAACAGATGGTACATCACAAACAGTGGCACTGCTTTTGCAAATCCCGTACTCCAACAGATGGTGCATCACAAACATTAGTACAACTTTTATGAATCCCGTACTCCAACAGATGGTGCATCACAAACATTGGCACTGCTTTAATAAATCCCATACTCCAACAGATGGTGCATCACAAACATTGGCACTGCTTTAATAAATCCCATACTCCAACAGATGGTGCATCACAAACATTAGTACTACTTTTATGAATCCCATACTCCAACAGATGGTGCATCACAAACATTGGCACTGCTTTAATAAATCCCATACTCCAACAGATGGTGCATCACAAACATTGGCACTGCTTTAATAAATCCCGTACTCCAACAGATGGTGCATCACAAACATTAGCACTGCTTTAATAAATCCCGTAATCCAACAGATGGTACATCACAAACAGTGGCACTGCTTTTGCAAATCCCGTACTCCAACAGATGGTGCATCACAAACATTAGTACAACTTTTATGAATCCCGTACTCCAACAGATGGTGCATCACAAACATTGGCACTGCTTTAATAAATCCCATACTCCAACAGATGGTGCATCACAAACATTGGCACTGCTTTAATAAATCCCGTACTCCAACAGATGGTGCATCACAAACATTAGTACAACTTTTATGAATCCCGTACTCCAACAGATGGTGCATCACAAACATTGGCACTGCTTTAATAAATCCCATACTCCAACAGATGGTGCATCACAAACATTAGTACTACTTTTATGAATCCCATACTCCAACAGATGGTGCATCACAAACATTGGCACTGCTTTAATAAATCCCGTACTCCAACAGATGGTGCATCACAAACATTAGTACTACTTTTATGAATCCCATACTCCAACAGATGGTGCATCACAAACATTGGCACTGCTTTAAAAATCCCCTACTCCAACAGATGGTGCATCACAAACATTAGTACTACTTTTATGAATCCTATACTCCAACAGATGGCACATCACAAACATTAGCACTACTTCAAATGAGCACCTAATGGCATGTAGCAGAGACATGTCAACCGAACAGACATACAGTACTGCAAATGTTAATGCTGAATACACCCAATAGAGAGTAACTGGCAGACAGACAGAAATCAGCTTATCCATTTTAAAGGAGGAAATGTCAGGGACTACAAGTACTTGGGGGGCTCACATTAATGACAGGTTGGACCAGCCTTGTAACACAGAGGAACTGTAGAAGGCCAGAGCAGGCTCTTCTTTCTTAGGAGGCTGAGCTCCTTCAGCATGGGAAGTGACGTCCTCATCTTCTACATCTCTGCAATGGCCACTGGGAATTTCTATGCAGTGTTGTGGTGGTCTTGGTCACTTCAAGAGAGCCTACTCGGCTATATGAGAAATTTGAGTTTTATGTTTTTAAAAAACTTGCAAAAATTTCTAAAACCCCGTTTTAGCTTTGTCATTGTTTTAGCATAAGGCAGCAACATAAAATATTTAGGATCATCTTTCTAAAGGCACTACATTGGCACACGTAGACAGACAGAAATCAGCTTATCCATTTTAATAAAAGGGCTAGTGTCTTTGTGTCTATTGAGCTGCAATGTCACTGACATTCCAACAGATGGCACACCACAAACACTTGTGGTAATAAAATGCATTGCTACAACTGTTTATGATGCACCATCTGTTGGAATGGAAAATGCAATGCATTTTACACACATTCCAAAATAGATGATGCCCTGAAACTGTTAATGTTGAGCTCTACGTTGATTATTTAGATTTTAACCCTTAGACAGGTGGCACAGCTAGTTTTATGTACACAGAATAAAATGTGTGCAAAGCAAGCAAGAGCAACACAAGGGAGGAACCGTCAGTGACTTTTAACAAGAAGCCATGTTCATCTGCAGCTAACAAGCCAACATGGCAGGTCCCGTGTCTTCAGCACTGAAAGCTGACCCTCAATACTGGATTTCAACAATCCTCACACGATGACGTGTGACCTTAATGGATGACCGGTGTCTAAGGTTGGCTGTGAAGGTGAGTGCAGTGAGTAGAACTGAAGCGGCTGAACAACATGAAGTTGAAGTGAATAACCAAGGTGCGGTCTGCTCCTCCATGATGCCCAGTATGCCACAGAGGCCCTAAAGGTTCTTTCCACTTTGTCAGCCGCTGACAGAGGGGCGAGCAAACATGTTTAGCCTGGACGGGGTTGTCCGCACCGAGCTGCTGCACAGTCCACTGACTTTTATGTTACCAATAGATGTGGGAGCTTGGGGCGCTGCCCACCAGGCTCAAACCGCAGTGAGCTTTAGTCAGCTTCGACTTGCTGACCAGGCAGACGCGACTCCCAAAGCTGAGAGACAGGGCCATCCCAGGAACACTCAAGGCAGAAGTAGCACAAAACATCCATCTGCAGAAAAATGGCACTGGTCAGTAAATGACACGCTTGGGAGTGCCAGGAAATGCGAGGGGAAACCTCACCCGCCAAAAAGTCCATTTCCCATGAATAAAGAAAAGGAAAAAAAAAATTAAAAAGTAGTGTCCCGAGGAGCTTTGGACTTACTGTCAGGCGGCACCCATGGCACAACGGTTGACTTCTTCATCTGCAAATGTGATGTTAGTTTGTGAACTGAAATCAAATATTTTATAGGGGTGCAGGGCATAGAAAAGATTGGGAACCCCTGCCCTAGAGGGTTAGGGTTAGGGATACGGCATGGATGGCTGGCACAGAAAGTGGAGTTGCGGCGGGCTGGGCTTTCTAGGTCTTTGTAGAGCACGTCAGGCCCTCTGCCAGGTGCTCTCTCTACCACGGAGCTCTTAAAAGCAGGGTGGGTCATCCTGAAGTCCATTCATATTTATGTCACCATTAATATTCAAGCGTTTAAGGGTGCCACTCACTGCCAAGGCACTACAGGACACAAGAGAATGAACGTGGCAGCTTGAAAAATGTACAACCACAATTCCAAAAAAATTGGGACGCTGTGTAAAATGCAAATAAAAACAGAATGCAATCGCCTGCAAATCTCATAAACTCGTATTTTATTCACAGAGAAAACGCATCAAATGTTGAAAGTGAGAAGTTTCTGCTATTTCATGAAAAATTGGAGCTCATTTTGAATTTGATGGCAGAGACATGACTCTACGATGGCTGAAAAAGTAAGTGGTGGTGAAAAGAAACAGCTGGAGGAACACTTGGCAACACGACTGGGTATAAAAATGACTCTCAGAGTAAAGGTGGGCAGAGCTTCACCAATCGGCAAAAAGAACTGCGTCTACAAATTGGGAAACAATTTCTGAATAATGTTCCTCAACGTAAAAGACTTTGAATATCTCATCATCTACAGCACATCACATCATCAAAAGATTCAAGAATCTGGTGAAATCTGTGGGCACAAGGGGCAAGGCCGAACATCAGTATTGGATGCCCATGAAAATCGCTGCCTGGGCTCAGGACCACTTCCAGAAATCCCTGTCTGTGAGCACAGCTGGCCGTGCCATCCACATGTGCAGGTGAAAGCTCTGTCATGCAAAGAAGAAGCCGTATGTGAACATGATAGATAGATAGATAGATAGATAGATAGATAGATAGATAGATAGATAGATAGATAGATAGATAGATAGATAGATAGATAGATAGATAGATAGATAGATAGATAGATAGATAGATAGATAGATAGATAGATAGATAGATAGATAGATAGATACTTTATTGATGCAGAAATGCCACCATCTTCTCTGGGCCAAAGCTCATTAAAAGTGTGAATGTGTGATGTCTCTAGGGGTGCAGGGCATAGAAAAGGTTTAGAACCCCAGCCCTAGAGGGTTAGGGTTAGGCTTAGGGTGTGTTGGCGATACGGCATGGATGGCTGGCACAGAAAGTGGAGTCGCAGCTGGGCTTTCTTGGTCAAGGAAGGGGGTCTTTGTAGACCATGTCAGGCCCTCTGCCACGGAGCTCTTATAAGCAGGGTGGGTCATCCTGAAGTCCATTCATATCTGTGTCACCATTAATATTCAAGTGTTCAAGGGTGCCACACATTGCCAAGGCGCTATATGACACAAAGAATGAATTTGAAACACTTGGCAAATGTACAACCCCAATTTCCAAAAAAGTGGGGACGTTGTGTACAATGTAAATAAAAACAGAATGCAATGATTTGAAAATCTCATAAACCGATTCATTTTATTCACAATAGAACATAAATATTTAAACTGAGAAAATGTACAATTTGAAGAAAAGCGTGAGGTCATTTTGATTTTGATGTCAGCAACACGTCTCAGACAGGGCCACGTTTACCACTTTGTGGCATCCCAAGAGTCCATAAAGGCCTGGGTACTGAGGAGACCACTGGCTGCACTTTTGTTGTCCCATTCTTGTCTGATTGAGGAGTCTAGCTGCTCAACAGTCCTGAGTCGTCTTTGTCGTATTTTTTGTTTCCAAATGTTTTCAGTTGGTGAAAGGGTGTGAATTGCAGGCCGGCCAGTTCAGCACTTGGACTCTTCTCCTCGGAAGCCATGCTGTCGTAACATATTAGCTGCGATATGCGGCTTAGCGTTGTCTGGCTGAAATCTGCAAGGCCTTCCCTGAAAAAGACGTCGTGTGGATGGCAGCACAATCCTCTATGATGGAGGATCGCAGGAATCGTCAGGTAGAGGGGTCCTTTCATTGGATTGGCTGGCCCTGCTGTGGAATGGCCAATAGGAGGAGCCAGCTTGATGGCCGAGGTCTGCAGGACTCAGAACAAATCTAAATCCTCTGTCACGCGCGCATGCATAGGGAGCCGCGTAAAGACCCGACGAGCAACGTAATGGGACCAAGGCGGGTACTAACCTTTCTTTTATTCCCAGAAAGACAGAAACAATGCTGCCGTAACTTTGCCCGGATTCCCTGAACCGCACACTACAACTTCCTCTGGTCCAATCTGGTAGGCACGCAGATCGGGTAGCGACAAGCACCTCAGTTCCTTCCCAGCATTCCTTTCATTAGTTTCCGGTCCCACCTCATAAATACTCCCTCCATCACATGGAAAATGTTGGTTGTAATGATGGAAAGTCACATCACTGGCCGTTTTGTTTCAATCTGTACAGTATACGGGACCGGAGACCCCAAAACTTTGAGTTTCTGTGTCCTTATTACACCTCTTATGTGATATCATCATCAGGATGACCCACCCTGCTTAGATAGATAGATAGATAGATAGATAGATAGATAGATAGATAGATAGATAGATATGAAAGGCACTATATAATCGATAGATAGATAGATAGATAGATAGATAGATGTGAAAGGCACTATATAATCGATAGATAGATAGATAGATAGATAGATAGATAGATAGATAGATAGATACATAGATAGATAGATAGATAGATAGATAGATAGATAGATAGATAGATATGAAAGGCACTATATAATCGATAGATAGATAGATAGATAGATAGATAGATAGATAGATAGATAGATAGATAGATAGATAGATAGATAGATATGAAAGGCACTATATAATCGATAGATAGATAGATAGATAGATAGATAGATAGATAGATAGATAGATAGATAGATAGATAGATATGAAAGGCACTATATAATCGATAGATAGATAGATAGATAGATAGATAGATAGATAGATAGATAGATAGATATGAAAGGCACTATATAATCGATAGATAGATAGATAGATAGATAGATAGATAGATAGATAGATAGATAGATAGATAGATAGATAGATAGATAGATAGATAGATAGATACTTTATTAATCCCAAGGGGAAATTCACTTGTAAGAACTCTGTGGTAGAGAGAGTGCAGACCACCTGGCAGAGGACCTGACGTGGTCTACAAAGACCCCCTTCCTTGACCAAGAAAGCCCAGCTGCGACTCCACTTTCTGTGCCAGCCATCCATGCCATATTGCCAACACACCCTAAGCCTAACCCTCTAGGGCAGGGGTTCTAAACCAGGGGTCCCCAACTCCAGTCCTGGAGGGCCCCAGTGGCTGCATGTTTTCATTCTAACCCCCTTCTTAATCAGTGACCTGTTTTTGGTGCTAATTAACTTAATTTGAATTCATTTTTAATCAATTTGCTCTTGAACACTAAGCCCCCTTAACTGTTTCTTTTCCTTAATTAGCAGCCAAACAATAATGAGATATAAAATAAACCAAAACATGACCAGCAAACTGTGTCCGTCATACAATATCTGAAAATAAAGTCAAGAATGCTAATCTGCTCCGGTCCATGAAACATTTTACCAGTGGTCTTAGAAAAGAGAAAATCAACCACTTCAGAAATGTCTGCTATTGCACAATGAGAGCAGCAACAAGCCATGGAATTAAAGAACGAGTTTAATTAACAACAAGAATCGGCACCTAATTAAGCAACTGGTTGGAGTGAAATTGGTTGGAGTTTGAGGCCCTGAGTTAGTTGGTCTTCTGTTGGCTCCCTCACGTCACATTTCACTTCTGTTTGGGGGCCATTTAAGTAAAGAAATGAAGCAATTCAGAGGCGTGATGAAAAAATTCAGGGAAACAAATCTTAAAAAACAAGTCAATTGAAATTCATTCAAAAGAAGTTAATTAGCAGCAAAAACGGGTCACTAATTAAGAAAACGGTTAGAATGAAAACCTGCAGCCACTGGGGACCTCCAGGACTGGAGTTGGGGACCCCTGGTCTAAACCTTTTCTATGTCTTGCACCCCTAGAGACATCACATTTGCAGATGAAGAAGTCCAATTTCTAATTTCTGAACCACATACCGTACTGTGGATCAAAAATAAGCTTTTAACTCATTGCATTAAATTTCAATTGAGCAATTTACCTTTATAAATCTCAATAATCTTGTAAACGTGCCCCCCCCCCCCCGTGAAGCTTAAAGACTTGACTGTGGACGCCCTGGGAAACAGAAATGCATACCACTGTATAGTGGACCAGGATGGCCTTACAGGCTCATCTGAGGTAACGACTACCACTCCTGGGTGACAGGGGGCGCTATTGCTAAAACTGTTTCCCTCTTCCCTCACAGTATTGAGATGACGCCCCGCCCCGAGAGCAAAACCGACTCCGCCCCTTCAGTTCAGTACCCACCATAAAGCCCGACTGCAGTGGAAGCCAGTAGAGTGTGCTGCCCGCCCAACCTTCAGTACACTTTATATAGCGCCTTACGCCACACTGCTTGCCGATTTTTACAAATTGAGGCACTGGCAGGGAAAAGTGAGGGTGAGTGCAGCTCCACACCTTCCCCACTAGGGGGAGACACTGCCTTTCTTTACACATTTATACTTATTGAATCCTGCGGTGGGCTGGCGCCCTGCTCAGGGTTTGTTTCCTGCCTTGTACCCTGTGTTGGCTCGGATTGGCTCCAGCAGACCCCCCCGTGACCCTGTAGATAGGATATAGCGGGTTGGATAATGGATGGACTTATTGAATCCTGATCATTTTCCTCCGCTTATTCTCAACATAATTTCTTAAACTCATCCTAAGGATTTTAGAAGACAAAAGGCGGACCTGCACAAACAGTGACTCACCTTCAGGGGAGACGAGTTTTAAGACAACACAGGCGGTCCTCGCACGTTGCCCCAACAAACTCTGCAGGGCTCGCAGTCACTGAAACTTTCCCCCCAAATTTCAGTGTGACGACTACTAACCCAAGTGACATTTTCTTAAATAACAGGACAAGGACACTCTTGTAATAAAAAAATGAAAATATTTTACCAGGATATTTTAAGATTGGAGTTTCCCTTTTTGTTTTTTTTTTTGGTCTCTCTTCTCACCACTAATGGATCTTTTTGGGTCCAAAGTGAACTTGGAGGGCTGAGCCGCTAATAAAGCCACCCCCCTGATGGCCGAGTCTGGCAGGCTGCACGGGCTTTGACAACAAGGGCTCCTTCATTCATGTACTTGTGCACGTCTGTCGATGACAACCACAGTGGCAACGAGCCGAGTCAGCGAGGTCAGAACTCCCTGCCGTCGGCGACAGAATCCAGCTGTTGGCAAAGAATTCCCAAGTTCACCCTGACCAGCTGATGGATCAAATCCCAGCAGACATGCCTGAGGTGTAAGCCTGGTACACCTGCAGCGAGGCGCCTCTAGGGGGCATTCTCACCATCTGCTCACACCAGCCTCCTCTTCAGGAGCGGCAACTTTACTGTGCGGATGTCCCAGAAGGCTGAGCTCTTCGTCCTGTCATGGGGGGGGGAATTCAGGCAGGCCTGCGAACGGACCTCATGGCTGCTGCGTCAAGGGGCACAGCTGTACATATTTTATCACTGGCAGAGTGGATAAAACTGCTACCCCTGGTTCACTCCCCCTTGTTTGTACCCACTTTGCTTTGCTTTTTTTTTCCATTTAAGATGCAGCTACCAGACACCCCCAAACCCCCCCCCCCCCCCCCCCCCCGACAGTTAAATTCAGTCCTCCAAACAGAACTCCTCTTTGGAATGTAACTTCTGGGCCTCATCTGTTCAAACCAATCAAATCACAAGCAGGTGCCACCCGGAGATGACTCCATGATGTACTTGGCCAATGAACAGGGGAGCCCCCCACTCAAACCTGATGGGCAAAACATGGGCATCAGTTGTCAGGCTGGGCTTTAGAGTGCCCAAGGAGCCAATGGCAACACGTCAACTCCATCCCTTTTAAACCATTACAAGCACTCTGTGCTCTCGGCCTGGGTATAAGTTAGAATAATCAGGACGAGAACAGGCCATTCAGCCCAATAAAGCTCGCCAGTATCATCCACTTAATTCTTTCAAAAAACATCAAGTCGAGTTTTGAAAGTCCTTAAAGTCTTACTGTCTACCACGCTGCTTGGTCGCTTAGTCCAAGTGTCTATCATTCTTTGTGTAAAGAAAAATTTTGTAATGTTTATGTGAAATTTACCCTTAACAAGTTTCCAACTGTGTCCCCGTGTTCTTGATGAACTCATTTTAAAGTCACCGTCTCGATCCACTGCACTAATTCCCTTCATAATTTTAAACACTTCAATCATGTCTCCTCTTAATCTTCTTTTGCTTAAACTGTAAAGGCTCAGCTCTTTAAATCTTTCCTCCTAACTCATCCCATGGAGCTCTGCAATCAGCCTGGTTGCTCTTCTCTGGACCTTCTCTAGTGCTGCTATGTCCTTTTTGTAGCCTGGAGACCAAAACTGCACACAGGACTCCAGATGAGGCCTCATCAGTGTGTTATAAAGCCTGAGCAGAACCTCCTGTGACTTGTACTCCACACATCAAGGCGCTATATAACCTGACATTCTGTTAGCCTTCTTAATGGCTTCTGAACACTGTCGGGAAGTCGATAGCTTAGAGTCCACTATGACTCCTAAATCTTTCTCATGAGGTGTATTTTCGATTTTTCGACCGCCCCTTGTGTATTCAAACCTAACATTTTTATTTCCTACTAGGGTGCTTCGCCCCCTGCTCACCAACCTGCCTCTACTGCAAAGAATCTTGGTGTCATTTTTGATTCCTCGCTCTCTTATTCCAACCACATAAACCACATTAGGAAACTTTCTTACTTTCACCTCCATAACGTATCCCGTGTTCGCTCCTTCCTCTCCTTTTCTAACGCTGAGAAACTTGGCCATGCTTTTATCACATCCCGTATTGATTATTGTAATTCCCTACTGGCAGGTGCCCCTTCTAATCTTATATCACAGCTCCAGCTGATTCAAAACTCTGCTGTAAGAGTCCTTACTCGAACCAGCAGCAGCGAGCACATCACACCATCCTGCTCCGTCTTCACGGGCTCCCTGTGTCCTACAGAATCGAATATAAAATCCTACTAATAACCTACAAAGCTTTAAATAACCTCACGCCAAACTAATGAATGACTTTCGGACTGTTGCTCTGACATCACATGTGATGAAGACCATGGAGAGGCTGCTGCTTCACCACCTTAGGCCACAGGTTCAACACGCCCTTGACTCTCTGCAGTTTGCATATCAGGAGAAGGTGGGACCGGAGGATGCCATCATCTACATGCTACACCGATCCCTCTCTCACTTGGACAGAGGCAGTGGTGCTGTAAGAATGATGTTTCTGGACTTCTCTAGCGCCTTCAACACAATCCAACCTCTGCTCCTCAGGGACAAGCTGACAGAGATGGGATTAGATTCATACCTAGTGGCATGGATCGTGGACTATCTTACAGACAGACCTCAGTATGTGCATCTTGGGAACTGCACGTCTGACATTGTGGTCAGCAACACAGGAGCGCCACAAGGGACTGTACTTTCTCCGGTCCTGTTCAGCCTATATACATCGGACTTCCAGTACAACTCGGAGTCCTGCCACATGCAAAAGTTTGCTGTCGACACTGTTATCGTGGGCAGCATCAGGAATGGGCTGGAGGAGGAGTATAGGGACCTAATCAATGACTTTGTTAAATGGTGCGACTCAAACCACCTACACCTGAACACCAGCAAAACCAAGGAACTGGTGGTAGATTTTAGGAGGACCAGACCCCTCATGGACCCAGTGATCATCAGAGGTGACTGTGTGCAGATGGTGCAGACCTATAAATACCTGGGAGTGCAGCTGGATGATAAATTAGACTGGACTGCCAATACTGATTCTCTGTGTAAGAAAGGACAGAGCCGACTATACATCCTTAGAAGGCTGGCGTCCTTCAACATCTGCAATAAGATGCTGCAGATGTTCTATCAGACGGTTGTGGCGAGCGCCCTCTTCTACACGGTGGTGTGTTGGGGAGGCAGCATTAAGAGGAAAGACGCCTCACGTCTGGACAAACTGGTGAGGAAGGCAGGCTCTACTGTAGGCATGGAGCTGGACAGTTTAACATCTGTGGCAGAGTGACGGGCGCTCAGCAGGCTCCTATCAAGAATCCACTACATCCACTAAATAGTATCATCTCCAGACAGAGGAGCAGCTTCAGCGACAGACTGCTGTCACCGTCCTGCTCCACTGACAGATTGAGGAGATCGTTCCTCCACCAAACTATGCGACTCTTCAATTCCACCCGGGGGGGTAAACGTTAACATTTAACATTATACAAAGTTATTGTCTGTTTTTCACCTGCATTATTAGATAGATAGATAGATAGATAGATAGATAGATATGAAAGGCACTATATAATCGATAGATAGGTAGATAGATGGATATGAAAGGCACTATATAATCGATAGATAGATAGCTAGATAGATATGAAAGGCACTATATAATCGATAGATAGATAGCTAGATAGAGATAGATATGAAAGGCACTATATAATCGATAGATAGATAGCTAGATAGATATAGATATGAAAGGCACTATATAATTGATAGATAGATAGATATGAAAGGCACTATATAATTGATAGATAGGTAGATAGATAGATATGAAAGGCACTATATAATCGATAGATAGGTAGAGAGATAGATATGAAAGGCACTATATAATCGATAGATAGATAGCTGGATAGATAGATATGAAAGGCACTATATAATCGATAGATAGATAGCTGGATAGATAGATAGATATGAAAGGCACTATATAATTGATAAATAGATAGCTAGATAGATATGAAAGGCACTATATAATAGCTAGATAGATAGATAGATATGAAAGGCACTATATAATTGATAGATAGATAGATATGAAAGGCACTATATAATTGATAGATAGATAGATATGAAAGGCACTATATAATAGCTAGATAGATAGATAGATATGAAAGGCACTATATAATTGATAGATAGATAGATATGAAAGGCACTATATAATTGATAGATAGATAGATAGATATGAAAGGCACTATATAATTGATAGATAGATAGCTAGATAGACAGATATGAAAGGCACTATATAATCGATAGATAGATAGCTAGATAGATAGAGATAGATATGAAAGGCACTATATAATCGATAGATAGATAGCTAGATAGAGATAGATATGAAAGGCACTATATAATTGATAGATAGATAGATATGAAAGGCACTATATAATTGATAGATAGATAGATATGAAAGGCACTATATAATCGATAGATAGGTAGATAGATAGATATGAAAGGCACTATATAATTGATAGATAGATAGATATGAAAGGCACTATATAATCGATAGATAGATAGATATGAAAGGCACTATATAATCGATAGATAGATACCTGGATAGATAGATAGATATGAAAGGCACTATATAATTGATAGATAGCTAGATAGATAGATATGAAAGGCACTATATAATAGCTAGATAGATAGATATGAAAGGCACTATATAATTGATAGATAGATAGATATGAAAGGCACTATATAATCGATAGATAGATAGATATGAAAGGCACTATATAATCGATAGATAGATACCTGGATAGATAGATAGATATGAAAGGCACTATATAATTGATAGATAGCTAGATAGATAGATATGAAAGGCACTATATAATAGCTAGATAGATAGATATGAAAGGCACTATATAATTGATAGATAGATAGATATGAAAGGCACTATATAATCGATAGATAGCTAGATAGGTAGATATGAAAGGCACTATATAATCGATAGATAGGTAGATAGATAGATATGAAAGGCACTATATAATCGATAGATAGATAGCTGGATAGATAGATATGAAAGGCACTATATAATTGATAGATAGCTAGATAGATAGATATGAAAGGCACTATATAATAGCTAGATAGATAGATAGATATGAAAGGCACTATATAATTGATAGATATGAAAGGCACTATATAATCGATAGATCGATAGCTAGATAGATAGAGATAGATATGAAAGGCACTATATAATCGATAGATAGCTAGATAGATAGAGATAGATATGAAAGGCACTATATAATAGATAGATAGATAGTTAGATAGATAAACTTTATTAATCCCTGCTGAAAAGGCTGCCACTCTCCGCGGCGCCTGAGTCATAATAGGAGTTTCTGAACAACTGAAGGAATCGGGACAAACCATCACCTGCAGCCGCAGTCACATAGAACCAAACTCAAAGTACTGCTGCTTCGATTCTGAGAATCACCGACCTTAACTTAGTAGTTAGGAGAAAGCCAGCGAACGCATTCTGGCTACTGGTAGTACTGGAAACTCAAAGTATTAAATTGTGGCAAAGGCGGAACTTGCATGGACACAACTGGGCAAAAATAATCGACAGTTGATTATTAATATGAATCAAATCAAATCAAGGGAGGGGGCCTTGCTGCTTTGGGGTCCCCGGTAATACCTTATTGTGAAGGATGCGTCTTTATAAAGTTTCTCTTCCTAAGTTCAGTTGGAAATTTCAGACCTGCAGCTCTCTCACACACACACACACACACACAAAGGGGAGCTGTCAAATAAATCAATGCTGGTGGCAATGTGTAGGTTTATAATTAGTCACAAACTTATCTGTCCAACCAGCTGAAAGATCAGGGGCCTCAATTATAAAACTTAATGTAAGAACATAAGATATTGGACAAATGTGGGGTGACCATTCAGTCCATCAAGCTTGTTTGTTTAGCTAATAGAGTGAAAATATGCAAATGGAAAACAAAAACAGATTTACAAAACCTGGTGTACGCACATTTCTTTTTTTTTTTTATACCGTATTTACCCGTGTACCACACGCACATTTCTTTCCTGAAAATTAGCATTAGAAAATCAGGTGCGCGTCATACACAAGGAAATTTTTTTCTGTAATGTTTACTTCTTCTGCTCACGCTCACTTTCTCTCTCGTGCTCACTCGTCTGCGCTCTCTCTCTCTCTCTCTCGCTCTTTCGTCATGCAACAAAAACAGAAGGGCATTTTGCTGAAAACGTGCCCTAGACTCTTCCTATACAATCACAACGCGCGTCGTACATGGGGCAAATTTTTTTCATGATTTTCTTTTAAAAATTAGGGGGTGCGTGGTACACGAGTAAATACAGTATACAGTGCATCCGGAAAGTATTCACACAGCGCATCACATTTTCCACATTTTGTTATGTTACAGCCTTATTCCAAAATGGATTCAATTCATTTTTTTCCTCAGAATTCTACACACAACACCCCATAATGACAACGTGAAAAAAGTTTACTTGAGGTTTTTTGCAAATTTATTAAAAATAAAAAAATTGAGAAAGCACATGTACATAAGTATTCACAGCCTTTGCCGTGAAGCTCAAAATTGAACTCAGGTGCATCCTGTTTCCCCTGATCATCCTTGAGATGTTTCTGCAGCTTAATTGGAGTCCAACTGTGGTAAATTCAGTTGACTGGACATGATTTGGAAAGGCACACACCTGTCTATATAAGGTCCCACAGCTGACAGTTCATGTCAGAGCACAAACCAAGCATGAAGTCAAAGGAATTGTCTGTAGATCTCCGAGACAGGATTGTCTCGAGGCACAAATCTGGAGAAGGTTACAGAAAAATTTCTGCTGCTTTGAAGGTCCCAATGAGCACAGTGGCCTCCATCATCTGTAAGTGGAAGAAGTTCGAAACCACCAGGACTCTTCCTAGAGCTGGCCAGCCATCTAAACTGAGCGATCGGGGGAGAAGGGCCTTAGTCAAGGAGGTGACCAAGAACCCAATGGTCACTCTGTCAGAGCTCCAGAAGTCCTCTGTGGAGAGAGGAGAACCTTCCAGAAGGACAACCATCTCAGCAGCAATCCACCAATCAGGCCTGTATGGTAGAGTGGCCAGACAAAAGCCACTCCTTAGTAAAAGGCACATGGCAGCCCGCCTGGAGTTTGCCAAAAGGCTCCTGAAGGACTCTCAGACCATGAGAAAGAAAATTCTCTGGTCTGATGAGACAAAGATTGAACTCTTTGGTGTGAATGCCAGGCGTCACGTTTGGAGGAAACCTGGCACCATCCCTACAGTGAAGCATGGTGGTGGCAGCATCATGCTGTGGGGATGTTTTTCAGCAGCAGGGACTGGGAGACTAGTCAGGATAAAGGGAAAGATGACCGCAGCAATGTACAGAGACATCCTGGATGAAAACCTGCTCCAGAGCGCTCTTGACCTCAGACTGGGGCGACGGTTCATCTTTCAGCAGGACAACGACCCTAAGCACACAGCCAAGATATCAAAGGAGTGGCTTCAGGACAGCTCTGTGAATGTCCTTGAGTGGCCCAGCCAGAGCCCAGACTTGAATCTGATTGAACATCTCTGGAGAGATCTTAAAATGGCTGTGCACCGACGCTTCCCATCCAACTTGATGTAAAATTCCCTGTGTAAATTTGCTGTCCCCTCAAAATAACTCAACACACAGCCATTAATGTCTAAACCACTGGCAGCAAAAGTGAGTTCACCCCTAAGTGAAAAATGTCCAAATTGTGCCCAAAGTCTCAATATTATGTGTGGCCACTCTCTTGGGCATGGAGTTCACTAGAGCTTCACAGGTTGCCACTGGAATCCTCTTCCACTCCTCCATGATGATATCACTGAGCTGGTGGATGTTAGAGACCTTGCGCTCCTCCACCTTCCGTATGAGGATGCCCCACAGATGCTCAATAGGGTTTAGGTCTGGAGACATGCTTGGCCAGTCCAGCACCTTTACCCTCAGTTTCTTTAGCAAGGCAGTGGTCGTCTTGCAGGTGTGTTTGGGGTCGTTATCATGTTCAGTTTACGAAGGGAGGTGATCATGCTCTGCTTCAGTATGTCACAGTACATGTTGGCATTCATGGTTCCCTTAATGAACTGTAGCTCCCCAGTGCCAGCAGCACTCATGCAGCCCCAAACCACGACACTCCCAGCACCATGCTGGACTGTAGGCAAGGCACACTTGTCTTTGTACTCCTCACCTGGTTGCTGCCACACACGCTTGACACCATCTGAACCAAATAAGTTTATCTTGGTCTCATCAGACCACAGGACATGGCTCCAGTAATCCATGTCCTCAGTTTGCTTGTCTTCTGTTTGCGGGCTTTCTTGTGCATCGTCTTCAGAAGAGGCTTCCTTCTGGGACGACAGCCATGCAGATCAATTTGATGCAGTGTGCAGCGGGCGTATGGTCTGAGCACTGACAGGCTGACCTCTGCAGCAATGCTGGCAGCACTCATACGTCTATTTTAAAAAGACAACCTCTGGATATGACGCTGAGCACATGCACTCAACTTCTTTGGTCAACCATGGCGAGGCCTGTTCTGAGTGGAGCCTGTCCTGTTAAACCGCTGTATGGTCTTGGCCACCGTGCTGCAGCTCAGTTTCAGGGTGTTGCCAATCTTCTTATAGTCGAGACCATCTTTATGTAGAGGAACAATTCTTTTTTTCAGATCCTCAGAGAGTTCTTTGCCATGAGTTATTTAATTTGTCCAATTACTTTTGAGCCCCTGAAATGAAGGGATTGTGTTCAAAAAATGCTTTAGTTGCCTCACATTTTTATGCAATCGTTTTGTTCACCCCACTGAATTAAAGCTGAAAGTCTGCACTTGAACTGCATCTGAGTTGTTTCATTTCAAATTCATTGTGGTAATGTACAGAACCAAAATTAGAAAAAAGATGTCTCTGTCCAAATAGTTATGGACCTAACTGTAATACAAAATATCACTCCACCACAAGGGTGAAGCAGAGGAACCTGATGGACCGCAACCCTGCATCTTCATGGATTTCCTGCAAGACAAGACATCTCTGCCGAGTTCCATTCTGGGTATGCCAGTTGCTTCTTGCTTTGCACCCGATGTTACACGGACAAGCTCAGGCTCCTCGGGCCTGTAATAAAAAACATGACTTTATGATTAATGATTTTTTGTTTTTAACAAAGAAGCCTTTCAATGAGAGACAAAACAAACCTCCAGGGCACATTCAGGCTTTGAGGGTTTACAGCCATTGGGTCACTGGGGTGTCCAGTCCAGCAAATGAGGGCCACTCAGAGGTTTTAAGCCTGGGTTGGATTTGTACTGTTGACAGGTGGAGTGTAGTGATTGTATTGTGCAGAAAATGTGGGCAGACGTTGTGGGTTCACAGATGAAGGTAAATCTTTGGCAGGAGATGCTTTGTGGTGCAGGACCACAGCAATACGCTTGGCGACGAGGATGAGATTTGCACTGTTGGTGGGTGGAGTGTAGTGGCGGTGTTGTGTAGATAAAGGTGGACAGACATTGTGGATTCACGGGTGACCACCAGCAGGACACCAGAGTACAAATCTTTGCCCTGAGATGCATCTGTGATGCGAGACCACAACAAAACACTTGGCGATGAGGATGGGATTTGCACTGTGGATGGGTGGAGTGTAGCAGTGGTGGGACTGAGAGAACACTCAACGGAGGTCACCAGGAAACTCTCCACTCAGAAGTGGTGCCTGCGTGACCGAGACGCTGTATGGAGATCACGTCATAGTCAGATATGGCAGGTTCACGGCTCACCACCAACAGTTCACCACAGTTCGAATCTGCAAACTGAGAATCTTTATGGTGTGAGTCCTCCAGCAAAACATTTTGAAAAACCTCTTATTTGATAGTTAGCTCCAAAGTCATGTAGGCCCTAGCGACTTTCTATTCGGGTTTCGCATTTTGGTTTTGATAGCAATATCGTTTTATTCTTTCTCGGTAGCAAACCCCTGCCTGTCTTCGTCTACAACTATCACCTCACGTTTTCATTTCTTGGTGCTTTTTGCCCACAATAACCCTAAGGGCTCATTTATACTTCACACTCAGAACGCGTACGCGCCCGCGTCATGGCTGCCACGCGTTCATTTGACGCATCCTCTGAGTAGGTCCTCAGAAATTAACGTGACGCGTGCGCAAGTTGCAGTACCAGCAAGAAGTCGGGGGGCGCAGTGTGATAAAAGTTGGAATGTGACGTCAGAGTCTCTGGTTACTATCTACATGGGACAGAAAGCCGCTTTGTGGATCCTACAAGATTGACGTGCGCGCTTCAATGTTTGATGAAAGGTTCGAAGTGGTGAAGCAAAATGCTGACATACAGATGTATTCGTGGTGCTTTTATATTCAAGCGTCGCATATTCCTGATCGTAATGACATGATATGTTTTAAAAGTCTCACATACCGTCTTCTTTTTCTGGGGCTTCCTCCTGACCTGACAGCAGCGGCAAACAGCAATAGATCACCACACAGAACACATCACATGTATGATATTCCAACTCTCTGCACATTTAGAATCCTCAGATTTATATTTGATATCACTTTCATGATGAAATCCATTGAAGTATGTATGTTACATTTTACAGATAAATCGGTAATTTCGTTTAAATAATGAATACTGTTAATAATTACACTCGTGGCGGAGCATTAGCGCTGCTGTCTTGCAGGGAGTCACGTCACTGATATTCCCTGCCTGGAGTTTGCATGTTTTCCTGCTGGGTTTCCACACTGGGCTCCAGTTTCCTTCCAAAGATATGCAGATTTGCTAAAGAGATGCTAAAATGACGCCAGCGTGTATGTGAGTGCTTGTATTCACCTTGCGATGAGCTGATGCCTCGTCCTGGGATTGTTTCTGCCTCGTGCCCAATGCTTGCTGAAATGGACGCATCCCTGCACTGATGGATTTAATCATTAAACACCCTTTCCAGAGATATTGGTGTTATCGGAATTTAATGGCTGTTCCAGGCAATTCACAACACAGTGAAGCCGAACATGTTCTCACCGTGATAATATCTCGCACTGCCATCTGGTGGATTCCTCCAGATTTACGTAAAGTACGCGCGTAAGTATAAACAGTAAAACGCTTGTGTAGCAGGAGCGTCTGCTGCAGCATGCGTCGCATTTTGTGAAGTATAAATCCGGCCTAACAGTCCCTTTGTCTCCCTACAGTGAGACACTGGCTGAAGTAAACCCCCAGAAAGCACTCAGGGATGGAGGTATTCTGAAGGTAGAGATGTCTGTTGGGAGGACAACAGCAGGCGTGTCAAGCTACAGTGCCTCACAAATGCCTGAATTTTGCGATCTCTGACATTTGATTTTAGTAACACCACATCATCCATCATGAAATGTTTCTTGGACCCCCCATGTGCTTGGGACCATCTCAGCAGCTTCAGGTGCGGAGGTCTCATTGGAAACAGAAGAGATGGAGAAGCAGGATTGGGAAAGTCTTCTCCAGTTGTCAAGCCCAACTTCAGCAAGTGTTGTAATGAAAAGAAAAAGGGAGCAGCGTCGTCCGTCTTCTGAAAGGTAGTAAAAGGAAAAACAAAGAAGATAGAAAAAGCTGGGTACTTGGACGGCAAAGCTCATTATGTCCATGTAAAACAACTGAAGACCACAGAAATATTCCAAAACAAAGTTAAAAATGACTCCACTTCTTGGAGTTCAAATCCTGGAATTCCAAAATAACAGGAAGTGGTCTTTTAATAAAACTCACAACAAGATGTACGGCTTTTGAAAAAATGCTTGTCTTGGTGTAAAAGTGGTATGTACGGAGTGGAGGCTCCGACCCAAAATAAACTGCTAAAAGTGCAGAGATTTTTAGAAAGAAGGCGTACTTATTTATCAAAAGCGCTAGGCGTCGAAGAGCAAAGGGACAAGGCAACAAATGAAAAGAGCAGTCTAAAATAAAAAATAAACACCCTGTGAAGTTTGTTGTCTTGATCAGCTGGTGGGATGGCTTCTCCACTTTCCCACCTCTCGATCCCTGGTCACATCCCATCTCCCTTTCTTCCTTCCTTATAGTTGATTCCTCGCCCTAACATACCTGTTTGACTCCAGCATCAATGGACACTAATGGAAGGAAAACAGCCTTAAAACCACCAATTCATCCTGGGATCAGAGGACACCTAATACATATGAGGGGCTGATCGCGTGTCCTAGCAGTTCCTGAAGGGAATTTCTACAACCGGCGATGGATACCAGTATTTTCTTTCTGTCTTCGGTATCTAAATTTGCATCCCAAGGAACCTCATCAGCTCTTGCTCTTACATATTCCACTCCAAGGCACCATCTGTGCAGCCCGGGGTTTACCAGGATTGCCCCTCTTCAACGTTATGATTATGGATTCAAACCGAATACAGTGGAACCTCGGGACTCGAACGTCTCGGAACAAGTACAAATCGGGTTACGATCAAAAAGTTCCCCAAACTTTTGCATCTGTTCGCGACCACACACTCGGGTGACGAACAAGCCAGTTTCCCTTCCGGTTCGTACGCGCAGATGACTTCCGCATGTGTTCAGTCTCTCCCTGCTTCTGTAGCCGAGGATCGGACCGCCAAGGTCCCCGCCTTTGGCCACCACCCAATTCACACTGCACCCGACCTCCTTGGCCCCTGCTCCTGCCTCAAGTGGAGGAGTTCAAGTATCTCGGGGTCTTGTTCACGAGTGAGGGCAGATTGGAGTGTGAGATCGCCAGGCGGATCGGTGCGGCGTCCGCAGTGATGCGGGCTCTGCATCGGTCTGTCGTGGTGAAAAAGGAGCTGAGCTGTAAGACAAAGCTCTCAATTTACCAGTCGATCTACGTTCCTACCCTCACCTATGGTCATGAGCAATGTTCCCTCTAAGGAGTAGCATATAGTGAGCAAAAAACATTGTTTATGAGCGACATTTTGTTTATGCCAAAAATTTATGAGCACCAACTCCGATGGTCGGAGTGAGCGATCATGCAATAAGTACGAGCGACCCCGTCGGAATGAGCGATCGTGCGGGAAGCATGAGCGACGCTCTGAATTCGTGTGAGCGATCGCTCACGCGCTCAGCTTAGAGGGAACATTGGTCATGAGCTATGGGTAGTGACCGAAAGAATGAGATCGCGAATACAAGCGGCTGAAATGAGTTTCCTCCGCAGGGTGTCTGGGCTCTCCCTTAAAGATAGGGTGAGAAGCTCTGTCATCCGGGAGGGGCTCAGAGTAGAGCCGCTGCTCCTCCGCATCGAGAGGAGTCAGATGAGGTGGCTCGGGCATCTGATCAGGATGCCTCCAGGACGCCTCCCTGGTGAGGTGTTCCGGGCACGTCTAACCGGGAGGACCCAGGACACGCTGGAGGGACTATGTCGCCCGGCTGGCCTGGGAACGCCTCGGGATTCTCCCGGAAGAGCTAGAAGAAGTGGCCGGGGAGAGGGAAGTCTGGGCATCTCTGCTCAAGCTGCTGCCCCCGCGACCCGACCTCGGATAAGGGAAGAGGATGGATGGATGGATGGAAGGATGGTTCAGTCTCTCCCTGTGCATTCACTGTCAACTCTTTGTGCTCTATTTCGTTTCCCTTCCGGTTTGTACGTGCCGGTGATTTCTGCACGTGTTCAGTCTCTCCCTGTACAGTACATTGTTCTCGGTCAGACGTGCATCACACAGAAGGACTTTGTGGTATAGCGGGTCCACAGCTCACGTCAAGAGGCCAGTTTGAAATAAATAATCGCCGCGCTACAGCTGCTACGTCCTCTTCATAAATAGAAGCGTGAGGCGGCTAAAGGGAGGAAAAAGAAAAAAAACCACGGAGGTTGTGGAGTGAGGAAGTAAGCAGGAAGCAGTGTGGAAAGAACCGATGTGAGCGTGCGAGGGCGTACTCGCAGGTAGGCAGCTGGACAGTGAGCCCAAGCAGGGGTGTTTGGCAGAAGGAAGCGGTCGCTCCAGCTGAGCGATCAAGGAGCTGGAGTGACCAGAAGAAGGACGGCTGGCCGCATAAGACCGAGAAGGTCACCAGTTAAAGAATGCACCGGGCTTGTCTTTAAAGAGTCTGATTCGAACATTGTTTTAGACGTTTTTCTATTGGACTTTAACCTCCACTTCACTTCTGTTTTTATAGGATCATCTTTTAATAGAAGGATTCTGAAAGCACTGCACTTCATTTAATTTGGACTTTGTTTTTGATTGTTGTTTTGTTGATTTTAATAAAAGCACTTGGCACTTTTTGCACCATCCGATTGCTCTATTGTAGTGCCTCACAGTCGTGCTCATCGGTAACATTACCGACGGTGACGGGTTTAAGGGATCCCGGGAAGCGAGATGGGAGCATGCAGCGAACCCGCATCGTCACAGACTTTACCTCAAAACTGTAATCTCCTCTCCACCCAGATCCTCCTCATTTCCATCATGCCAGAACTCGACTCATGCAAGGTTAGTTTTCTTAGTTGTTTATCGTTAGTTTTTGTATAAATTACGGGTTTTTCAAATGTTCATTTTTTTCCCTGTGCTTAAAACTCATTAAAAAAAAAAGTGTTTACAGCGATCGGTTCGTAAGGCTATTAGCGTGAACTATTGCAATGTTACTTTTCTCTGTTGTTCAAGGTTTTCTCAGTGTTATTCAATGTTTTTACATTTAGTTTACTATTACGCTGTGCATTCTATGGTATAATTAACTATTTTTGTGCTTAAAAATCTTTAAAAAAATATCTATTTACATACAGTTCGTATGGTCCGGAATGGATTAATTGTATTTACATACAATCCTATGGGGGAAATTACTTCGGGTCACGACCAAATCGGGTTATGACCAGAGTTTTGGAACGAATTACAGTCATGACCCGAGGTTCCACTGTACAACTTCCATGTGTGCTTTCATGAAGAAACCTCTTTTGATTATCAACTTTCAGCCATTCTTTGTTCGAGCTCTATTTGGACTGGATTCGATTTATATCAGAAAATGAGGTCAAGTCATTCTCACCAAAGGACCCTGGTAATTTCAGTCCCATCACCATTGTTCACAAAAGTAACGTTTTATGGACTACATATACGTATATGTACAGTAATCCCTCGCTATATCGCGCTTCGACTTTCGCGGCTTCACTCTATCGCGGATTTTATATTCAAGCATATTTAAATATATATCGCGGATTTTTTGCTGGTTTGCGGATTTCTGCGGACAATGGGTCTTTTAATTTCTGTTACATGCTTCCTCAGTTGGTTTGCCCAGTTGATTTCATACAAGGGACGCTATTGGCAGATGGCCGAGAAGCTACCCAACCAGAGCGCGTATTATGTATTAAATAAAACTCCTCAAATATATTGTGAGCACGGGGGCTGTTCGCACCCCTAGAGGACACGGCCGCTCCTCAAAAAACGCTGAAAGATTACCTTCTTACCTGCTCCCTTCTTTGCTGGGCTTACATGTGGTTGCTTTGCAAGCGATATGCTTCCCGCATGCTGCTTCGCATACTTGAAAGATCAAACAGCACGTATTGATTTTGATTGTTTGCTTTCCTCTCTCTCTCTCTCGCTCTGACGTGAGAGGGAGTGAGCAGAGGGGATGTTCGCACACTGGCCTAGAGGATATGGATGCTCCTCTAAAAAACGCTGAAAAATGCTTGCTCCCTTCCTTGCAGCTACTTTGTCTGGCGGTGCTTCGCATACTTAAAAGTCAAACAGCCCTATTGATTTTTGACTGTTTGCTTTTCTCTCTCTCCTGACGCGCACTCCTTTGAAGAGGAAGATATGTTTGCATTCTTTTAATTGTGAGACGGAACTGTCATCTCTGTCTTGTCATGGAGCACAGTTTAAACTTTTGAAAAGGAGACAAATGTTTGTTTGCAGTGTTTGAATAACGTTCCTGTCTCTCTACAACCTCCTGTGTTTCTGTGCAAATCTGTGACCCAAGCATGACAATATAAAAATAACCATATAAACATATGGGCGGCACGGTGGCGCAGTGGGTAGCGCTGCTGCCTCGCATTTGTGAGACCTTGGGACCTGGGTTCGATTCCCGGGTCCTCACTGCGTGGAGTTTGCATGTTCTCCCCGTGTCTGCGTGGGTTTCCTCCGGGCGCTCCGGTTTCCTCCCACATTCCAAAGACATGCAGGTTAGGTGGATTGGCGTTTCTAAATTGGCCCTAGTATGTGCTTGGTGTGTGGGTGTGTTTGTGTGTGTCCTGCGGTGGGTTGGCACCCTGCCCAGGATTGTTTCCTGCCTTGTGCCCTGTGTTGGCTGGGATTGGCTCCAGCAGACCCCCGTGACCCTGTGTTCGGATTCAGCGGGTTGGGAAATGGATGGATGGATATAAACATATGGTTTCTACTTCGCGGATTTTCACCTTTCGCAGGGGGGTCTGGAACGCAACCCCCGCGATGGAGGAGGGATCACTGTATGACCATCATCATCAAATTCTTCCATGTGAAGCCTGGAAACCATGAGGACTGATTGAGATCATTGAGATCTCGTGGCCTTGGAACCCCTGCAGATTTTGTTTTGTTCTCTAGCTGTTTGTTGTTTTTTCTGTTTTCCCTGGCCATCGGACCTTACTTTATTCTATGTTAATTAGTATTGCCTAATTTTATTTTTATATTTTGTTTTTTTTCTCTCTTCCTTCATCCTGTAAAGCACTTTGAGCTGAATCTTTTGTATGAAAATGTGCTATAGAAATAGCCTATATGTTGTTGTTGTATACTCGTCTCATAAAGATTACGGAGATGAAAAAAAATAACCGCAGGTTGAACCAGTCCTGTGCGAATCGTCATTTCTGTGACAAAAATCAGATGGGCTTGATTCCGTCCTTTACAACGCTGGGTGGACTCTCCGTGCAGGAGAGCTGCTAACCAATGACGGAAAACGAAATTTGTTGGCGCCATCAGACAATCAAGATACGAGACATTGTAAGACAGCCGACTACAACTTCCGACATGACAGAAATTCTTCTGATCGTACCACAGCCCAGTTGTATGATGCAATGGGGGCACTGCAACTTCTCTCATACTGCACGTGAAATGACGGGCGATAAAGTTGAAATACGAGCTGACCCCGAAAATCAGTTGGCGACTGCAAATCAGGCTTAAAATTGTGCAATGTATACTTGGCATTAGATGACTTTTCCAGTGATTTTTCCTGTCGGCGATGCGCTCCCGTGAAGGGCAGTTGTATCATGGGACATAAACACCAACTGAGACCAACTCATCAGCGACTCTCTACGACAAAACCAAACGGGTTTGATTCCGTCTTTTGTCATGTAGGTGGGCTCTGTGTGCATGAGAGCTGACAACCAATGACGCGCAATGAAATTTGATGGGTGACATCAGCAAATCGAGTTGAGACAGCCGACTGAAATTTCTGACATGACCGAAATTTTTCTGATCGTACGACAGCCCTTTTGTAAGATACAATCGGGCATCACAATCCTGCGTGTGAAATGATGGCTGAGGAAGATGAAATTGAAAACCAGTCGCCGACTGCCATTTGGGCTTGAAATCACACAGTTTATGGTCAGCACTATTGGACTTTTCCAGTGATTTTTAGTTGAAGCCTTTATTTACATAATCTTAACCAGTCAGAGGCAGTTTTGTGAAGTAATGTCACATATGCAATGACTGAGACCAACTAACCTGTGACTCGCTGTGCCAAATGCACACAGGTTTGATTCCGTCTTTTGTCATGTGGTTGGGCTCTGTGTGAATGAGAGTCGACAACCAATGACGCACAATATAATCTGATGCCGACAACGGACAATCGAGTCGTGAGACACTGTAGGACAGCAGACTGAAATTTCGGACATAACACTGTTCAGTCGAGTGACCTGTTCTCGTCTATGTTGTTCTAATGACAGAAATGTTTCCGATCATATGACAGCCCAGTGGTAACATGCAATGGGGCATTGCAACCCCTTTCATAATGCATGTGAAATGATGGGTTGATGAAGCTGAAATTCGGGATAATCCAGAAAATCAGTTGGCAACTGCAAATTGGGCTTAAAATCGTGCCGAAATCTCACAGTGTATGCCTGGCACTAGACGACTTTTCTAGCGATTTCATTGACATAATCTTACCAGTTAGAGGAAGTCCTGTGAAGGGGAGTCACATAGTGTGACATATGCAGTGACTGAGAACAACTAACCTGCACCAAAATTAAACAGGTTTGATTCTGTCTTTTGTCATGTGGGCGGTTGCTGTGCGCATGAGAGCTGACAACCAATGACGTACAACGAAATTTTAATGGCGACATCAGAAAATCGAGTCGAGACAGCTGACTGAAATTTCCAATATGACAAAAATTCTTCTGATTGTACGACAGCCCGGTCGTAAGATGCAATCTGGCATCACAACATTTCTCAAACGATGGCCGACTAAGGAGAAATTCAGGTCGACTCGCAAAATCATTCGGTGACTACAATTTGCGCTTAAAATTGTGCTGAAATCACACAGCGTATGCTTGGTAATCTTAGCCTGTCAGAGGCAGTTGGCGATGCGCTCCAGTTAAGGACAGTCGCAAAATGCGACAGATGAAATGACTGAGACCAAGTAACCTGTGACAAAACCAAACGGGCTTGATTCCGTCTTTTGTTACGTGAGTGGGCTCTGTGTGTGAGAGTCGATGCAAAGACTGAGACCAACTAACCTGTGACTTGCTGTGACAAAACCAAATGGGTTCGATTCTGTCTTTTGTCACATGGTTGGGCTCTGTGTGTATGAGAGTTGACAGCCAATGACGCACAATAAAATCTGATGCCGACATCAGACAATTGAATCGTGAGACACTGTAGCACAGCTGACTGAAATTTCGGAAATAACACTGTTCGGTTGAGTGACCTGTTCTCGTCTACGTTGTTCTAATGACAGAAATGTTTCCGATCATATGACAGCCCAAAGGTAACATGCAATGGGGGCATCGCAACCCCTTTCATAATGCATGTGAAATGATGGGTTGATGAAGCTGAAATTTGGGATAATCCAGAAAATCAGTTGGCAACTGCAAATTGGGCTTAAAATCATGCCGAAGTCTCACAGTGTATGCCCGGCACTAGACGACTTTTCTAGCGATTTCATTGACATAATCTTACCAGTCAGAGGAAGTCCTGTGAAGGGGAGTCACATAGTGTGACATATGCAATGACTGAGAACAACTAACCTGTGACTCACTGCGACAAAACCAAATGGGTTTGATTTCGTCTTTTGTTACGTGAGGGGGCTCTGTGTGTATATGAGAGTTGACAGCCAATGACGCACAATAAAATTTGATGCCGACATCAGACAATCGAGTCGTGAGACACTGTAAGACAGCCGACATGACATTGTCGGGCTGATTGTTATAATGACAGAAATTTTTTTCGATCTTGTGTCAGCCCGGTCTTAAGGGGGCCTGGTGCAATGGGGCATCGCAACCCCCTCTCAATCTACACGCGATACGATGGCCGATGAAGTAGAAATTTGGGTGGACTCCGAAAATCAGTTGGGCCTAAAATTGTGCCGAAATCACACGGTACATTACACAGTAAATGTTTTTTATTTCAGTTCCAATTCAATGAAGTCAAAGCAGAAACTCCCATAAAAAAGGATCACCTGCCTATTATGGTATGGAAAGAAATGGGACAATCTGACTGAAAAATCTTAAAACAAAATGGGGAAAACAAACGTATTTTCAGGCATTGTTTTCTATTATTTGCACCTGCAGCATTATTAACTTGTAAAAGTTTAAAAGGAGTCGATTGGAAAACTTGCATGGGGTTAACAACCCAAAACCAGCAACCAAGGACATCCAGATAAAAAGAGAAAGGTGTGAACGTGCGAGTAGTAGAAGCGGCATGCCATGGAGTTCTCAAGTAATGGAGTCAATCAGACCGAGAAGTTTGCACAGGGCCCTTCGATTCACTCACCTTCAGCTGTTCCAAGAATCTGCTTGTTCTGCTGCGACTCTGCACTTGGCTCGCCGGATGATCAAAGCAAACACTGCGAAAGAAAAGAAGTATGGAGGTTAGGTGACCCATTTCTTTCTGAAGTTTGTTTTGGAATCCTATCAACCGGCCTTCAAATCCCACTTGTGCCCAACTCAAGGTCTCTTAAAATTCTGGAACCATTGTTTTGAAGGGCCAGTGACATCTGAATTAGCAATTTGGCAAAATGTCAGACAGCCCCTCGCTCCGTTTATGCAAATGACTGAACTTTCGACATAAGCTTTAATTGGCTGAACCAGGAGAGGCGACTTCCATGATTCACCAGCGCATAATTATCATACGATCACTGCCATTGCTCATTAGGACGGAGTTGAGAAATCTTGCTCTTTTCAGCTCTTCTGCGTAGGTTTTATTTTTATAAGCGCAGGACAAAAAAAAAAAAAATGATAAAAATAAAATAAAATCAGACTCCCTCACACTAATGTAAGGCAATCTTACCAAAAATAATTCTGCTACCAGTGCGGATTATTTACACAAGTGGTCACTTTGAATACACACACAGTGGGACGCTGCATCTCGCTCAAGAGAATCTGTGCTGCAGATCAACTCCATAAATTACGACACTGACAAAAATCTTATGCTAAATTCATAAACTACCCTTCGTATTAAAAAACTCCAAAAACACAAACTGCGCACTAGGACTTTTCATCATTTGCACTTTTACATCCAAACCCATAAAACCGCATTATGCTTCCTGTAAATCATGAAATCTGCGGCTATAGTTCATCTCGAGCTCCTTTCACATTCTTTGATTTACTGTAGCTCCGTCGTAACGTACATGTGTGTGAAATCGTAAGAGGGCTTAAATGATCTGACAGTTGGGGTCTACGCATCTTGATGGAGGGGACGAGAGCTCACAAGGATTACAGACGTGTGGTCAATCTGGAAGTGCTGTGTAGTGCTGCTCAGTCCTGGAGAGTCTGAATGGACTACAAAATGCCAAGAAGGTGAGAACAAAGTGCTTGGTGTGTGGAGGGGTTTTCTTCATCTATGCAATTCTAACAATTATGGATCAGGCAGAATATCACAGGGTTAAGTAAGTCTGTCCAATATTATATCACATGCTCTATTGTAGGCACGGAGCTGGACAGTTTGACATCTGTGGCAGAGCGACAGGCGCTGAGCAGACTCCTGTCAATCATGGAGAATCCACTGCATCCACTAAACAGGATCATCTCCACACAGAGGAGCAGCTTCAGCGACAGACTGCTGTCACCGTCCTGCTCCACTGTCAGACTGAGGAGATCGTTCCTCCCCCAAACTATGCGACTCTTCAATTCCACCCGGGGGGGTAAATGTTAACATTATTCAAAGTTACTGTCTGTATACCTGCATTTTTATCACTCTTTAATTTAATATTGTTTCTTTATCAGTATGCTGTTGCTAGAGTATGTGAATTTCCCCTTGGGATTAATAAAGTATCTATCTATCTATCTATCTATCTATCTATCTATCTATCTATCTATCTATCTATCTATCTATCTATCTATCTATCTATCTATCTATCTATCTATCTATCTATCTATCTATCTATCATAGTGTGCCTTATCTATCTATCTATCTATCTGTTATATAGTGCCTTTTATATCTATCTATCAATAAAACACTTTTTTCACATATGTACATATTTTGAGCCTCTTTCCCACACAAACGTCGAGATTCACTAAAGAAAACACGACAGGGGGATCGTGTGTATATTTAGGGCAACTGTGACACACGCAACATTTAGGTGAAACTGGGGAATGGCGACACACTTAATCAAGTGTTTCACGAGGCCTGTACTAGTCATCGAAACAGCAATCACGTCATTACATGTGCCAGGTGATAGCGGCTACCCGCTTAGACGCTGGCATCTTATGCCTTTCCCTGACCCCCCCAGAGTGTAGAGGCGAGATGTTATAATGCCACTCATGATCTTGCGCTCTCAGTTGCGGAGCACAGACAGACACTCGTGAAGGCAAGGGGCGGGGTCTCAATGCGTCAGGTGGGAGAGGTTGCTCTACAAGCCAATGAAGCTCTGCAGCACGCCGATTGCATATGCATGAGGTTGATTAGCTCCATATATTGATGTTTCAGGATGGCATTCCCGTCTACATTTTTATCAAGAAATTGTGATTTACAAAAGGAAAATTGCACTGAAACGTGTGAACGGCAGGTTTTAGAAATCTTTTTTTGTAGGCATTTACCCGTTTTGTTGCTGTGTGCACTTTTTCACACTCGAATCCACATAACGTTTTATAAATGAGGCTACTGGTGCCAATCCTAGCACTATCTGAGGCATTTATATACACTCACTGGCCACTTTATTAGGTACGCCTGTTCAACTGCTTGTTAATCCAAATGCCTAACCAGCCAATCACACAGCAGCAAGTCAACTCATTTTGGCCTTTAGACATTATCAAGACGACCTGCTGAAGTTCAAACCGAGCATAAGAATGGGGAGGAAAGGTGATTGCAGTGACTTTGAACATGGCCTGGTTGTTGGTGCCAGACAGGCTGGTCTGAGTGTTTTGAGAATCTGGTGGGATTTTAACGCACAACCATCTCTAGGGTTAACAGAGAATGGTCTGGAAAAGGGAAAATATCCAGTGAGTGGCAGTTCTCTGGGCGAAAATGCCTTGTTGATGCCAGAGGTCAAAGGAGAATGGCCAGACTGGTCTGAGCTGATAGAAAGGCAACAGTAACTCAAATGAGCACTCGTTACAAACGAGGTGTGTAGAAGAGCATCTCTGAACACACAACAGGTCAAACCTTGAAGCAGATGGGCTACAGCAGCAGAAGACCACGCTCTGTGCCAATCCTGTCAGCTAAGAACAGGCAACTGAGGCTACAATTCACACAGGCTCACCAAAATTAGACAACAGAAGATTGTAAAAACGTTGCCTGGTCTGATGAGTCTCAATTTCTGCTGCAACATTCAGATGGTAGGGTGAGAATTTGGTGTCTACAACATGAAAGCAAGGATCCATCCTGCCTTGTGTCAACATTTCAGGGTGGTGGTGGTTGTGTAATGGTGTGGGGGATATTTTCTTTGCACACCTTGGGCCCCTTGGTAGCAACTGAGCATCATTTAAATGCCACAGCCTACCTGAGTATTTTTGCTGACCACATCTATCCCTGTATGACAACAATGTTCCCATCTTCTGATGGCTTCTTCTAGCAGGATAACACACCATGTCATAAAACTCAGATCATCTCAAACTGGTTTCTTGACAATGAGTTCACTGCACTTAAATGGCCTCCACCGTCACCAGATCTCAATCCAATAGAGCATCTTTTGGATGTGGTGGAACAGGACATTTGCCTTACGGATGTGCTGTCGACAAATCTGCAGCAACTACATGATGCTATCATGTCAATATGGACCAAAAACCCAGAGGAATGATTCCAGCACTTTGTCGAATCAACACCATGAAGAATTACAGCAAAAGGGGGTCCAACCCGGTATTAGCAAGGTGTATCCAATAAAGTGGCCGGTGAATATATTTAAAAAGTTGAGGTGTGTCCATCTGTCACACAATTACTTGCAAACTACTGTGGCTAAACCATTGATCATGGCGTTAATCTAAAGCTTGTGACCCCATACTTCCTGAAAATTAAAAAAAATGTTAGATGGCAGCAATCTCAGGTATGTTACACGGCAAAGTGAGCACACAACCAAGTGACAAAGCAGAAAGACAAAGAACAAGAGTGAAATCTGTAAAGGGTCAAGCTAATCATAGAGACTGTATACCTGGACACAGAAGACCATAATGAGAAAGAAAGAAAATGAATAGCAGCAGCATCTACTGATCATCAAGCACATCACAGGAGGCCATTTAATGATGGAGAATGAGAATAAGACACAACACTGAGATGTAATGTTGAAAACAGACAAATTGAGCAGCATACAAATATGGTGGCTCACATGTATGCCGGTCAAAGTCCATGATGCAGAATGCAAGAACAAGTAGGAGACAAAAATGCACAGCAATAATCGAGAAGATCATCAAAGCTAGCCTTTTGTAGTAACTATTTATAAACTAAATGCAGTATCAACAGCTCCTTACCTTTAACTTGTTTTTTTTTTTTAATTTTATTTTAGGACTTAAGTCCACAAGTTTCAGAAAATTGCAGTGTATATATATATATTACTGTATATATAGACATATTGGTATATATATTTAAGCAAGAAAGCTGATTAGTAAGCAATCATCTGATAAGGTCCTAATTGGTTAAACTCCACACATACAGTCATATGAAAAACTTTGGGAACCCCTCTTAATTCTTTGGATTTTTGTTTCTCATTGGTTGAGCTTTCAAAGTATCAACTTCCTTTTAATATATGACATGCCTTATAGAAACAGTAGTATTTCAGCAGTGACATTAAGTTTATTGGATTAGCAGAAAATATGCAATATGCATCAAAACAAAATTAGACAGGTGCATAAATGTGGGCACCCCAACAGAGATATGACATCAATACTTAGTTGAGCCTCCTTTTGCTAATCTAACAGCCTCTAGACGCTGTCCTCCTATAGCCTTTGATGAGTGTCTGGATTCTGGATGGAGGTATTGTTGACCATTCTTCCATACAAAATCTCTCCAGTTCAGTTCAATTTGATGGCTGCCAAGCATGGACAGCCTGCTTCAAATCATCCCATAGATTTTCGATGATATTCAAGTCAGGGGACTGTGACGGCCATTCCAGAACATTGTACTTCTCCCTCTCATGAATGCCTTTGTAGATTTCGAACTGTGTTTTGGGTCATTGTCTTGTTGGAATATCCAACCCCTGCGTAACTTCAAATTTGTGACTGATGCTTGAACATTATCCTGAAGAATTTGCTGATATTGGGTTGAATTCATCCAACCTTCGACTTTAACAAGGGCCCCAGTCCCTGAACTAGCCACACAGCCCCACAGCATGATGGAACCTCCACCAAATTTGACAGTAGGTAGCAGGTGTTTTTCTTGGAATGCGGTGTTCTTCTTCTGCCATGCAAAGCACTTTTTGTTATGACCAAATAACTCCATTTTTGTCTCATCAGTCCAAAGCACTTTGTTCCAAAATGAATCTGGCTTGTCTAAATGAGCATTGGCATACAACAAGCGACTCTGTTTGTGGTGTGAGTACAGAAAGGGCTTCTTACTCATCACCTTGCCATACAGATGTTCTTTGTGCAAATTGTGCTGAATTGTAGAACGATGTCCAGATACACCATCTGCAGCAAGATGTTCTTGCAGGTCTTTGGAGGTGATCTGTGGTTGTCTGTAACCATTCTCACAATCCTGCCTCTGCATATGCTGCTCCTGTATTTTTCTTGGCCTGCCAGACCTGCTGGGTTTAACAGCAACTGTGCCTGTGGCCTTCCATTTCCTGATTCCATTCCTTAAAGTTGAAACTGACAGTTTAAATCTCTGAGGTGGCTTTTTGTAGCCTTCTCCTAAACCAGGAGACTCAACAATCTTTGTTTTCAGATCTTTTGAGAGTTGCTTTGAGGATCCCATGCTGTCACTCTTCAGAGGAGAGTCAAAGGGAAGGAAGCACAACTTGTAATTGACCACCTTAAATCCCTTTATATCTCATGATTGGACACACCTGTCTATGAAGTTCAAGGCTAAACGCACTAATCCAACCAATTTGGTGTTGCCAGTAATCAGCATTGAGCAGTGACAGGCATTCAAATCAGCACAATGACAAGGGGACCCACATTTGTGCACAGCCAGTTTTTCACATTTGATTTAATTTCATACAACTAAATTCTGCTTCACTAAAAATCTTTGTTCAGAAAACACTCCAGCACTCAGATGTTCCTAGGAAATGAAAGACGTACCATTGTTATCTTTTTTGTTGAAAGGAGAGTCAATTATTATACAGGCTGAGAGGGGTTCACAAACTTTTTCATATGACTGTACATTTACTCTCTCATTGTTGTCACAGAATGTAATTTCATATATTGTATAATAAAGAATATCACACAATATACAGTATGTGATTTTAAATTGTAGCTTGTGTACATCAACTTTTAAAATACATCCACAGTGAATTATTATTTATAAATCTGTAAATTGTGAAATACTGATATATTATACATAATTACCAATATATATTATATAAAGAATGTGCAGTTTAACTGCAAGGTTACAAGCCAGCTGATTACAGATTTGTGTTTGTTCAGCTCTAGGTTGACATTTTTCAAGGGAATCCATATAAAAACAGAAGATGCAAAATCTGGCTACTCCATTCAAGAAAGATCCACAGCAGCATACCTAAATACCAGAAAAATCTTACAGAATGGAATCAAGCGGTTGGTTAACAATTTTTGTTTTGGAGAAATACAAGTTTATAAGGGTATTACTGTCACTTGTATAGAGTACACTTAATAGATGCATACAGATTATACACAATTTCTAAATGGACCATTGTAAGCCTTAAACCTGCTATCCTGCAGCACAGACGGCTAACACAAGTCAAGGGACAATTCTACAAGAATAAGTATGGGGGGTGGGGGTAAGTATTATAAAATGTTTATACTAAAAAAAGAATTAAGTATTATTAATATCTTACATCACAAGTTCTTTGGTCATAAAGTGTAACATTTGTCTTTTATGATTTGTTCTTATAAAACAAGACATTGAAATACGACTGCAAACAAATTTAATCCACTTTAACAAAACATAACATTCTCAAATCAAGATAATCCAATGTAGGGTTGTGAAGTGCCAGAGTCGCTGAAAAACAAACAAATAAAATTTCATAAAAGATGCACAGAAAGAGAGTACGCGCAGTTCCTGGGTACCACAGCCTGATCTGCAGTATCGCTAGTTCCCAGTATCAAGGAAGAATGACTTGTAGAAGGTCTGCTGGTAGCGGCAATAACAATGGCTACCAGCACATCTAATTGTATCTACCCAATGATGAATTACAACTGACAAGCAAATCAATAATAAAACACACACACACATTTACAAATTAGTTGCACAGTAATTTAATGTACGGTGTGAAAAAATAAGTCTGTATTTCCTACAAATGGTTAAGTCTTTGTAAATACATTAAAATGGTTTTTAAAAGTATAAAACATGGAAATTTTACTGTTAAAGCAATACCACCTAACAAAAAAAACAAAACAAAAAAACAGTACGACTTTATTAAACAAATGAAAATGTTTTATACGAGATGACTAAGGCAGACAATTTCATCTACTAGAAGTCATTTGTAACAGGGTAGAGTAGGGGTAACCAAACTTTCTGACAAATGTAACATTTTATTGTTCTGAAACATTTGCTTCAAAATTATTTTAAAACAACTAAAGAAGAAAGACCTCTGACACAGCACAAGCTTTAAACCAAACGTCAAGCTATTGTCAGCCGTTAAAACACACGGGTGCAGTGAAGTGCTGGTGGCTTCCGCTGGATTTTGTGAGGTAACTACAGTATATACACGGAATGTGACGAGTGACTGTAGTAAGTCGAGGTGCATAGTACCATGAAATTCACACATTTGTTAAATAAAAAAAAAAATAAAAGAATCACACACAGAGGAGTTTCAAAGCCCCAAATGCATACGGTCATAAAAAGATTTTAAAAACCTCCCTACATTGTGTGTCTAGATTTTGAAATCCACAGCTGAAATACAAGGCAAATCATAAAAGGAATAAATGATACATAAAATTTTACTCAAAAACAAGTTTGTAACCATGAAATAACCAGGTAAGTGTTAACCAGACAAACTGTTTACCTCCAAGATAAATGGAAACCAACATAATTTAAAGAAAAGAAAAAAAAAAGTGGTCTGTATGCCCTTCGGTTAGAAAATGTTCCTTATTTATATAAATAATGCAATTTACAACCTCTGAGTATCCATTTAAAAAGTGGCATAAAACAAAAACATTTTTTGCTGGTTTATATACATATATGCATATTGACTGAGGTTGGAAAGACATGTGTATGTTTTATTCATGATATGTGTACATTTTTTCATGATATGTCAAAAACTGTCTACTTAAAAATGAAAGAAAATTAAAATAGTAATAAACTGATAAAAAAACAATATATTATTTTTTAAATAATGTTACTATTTCACTTATATTATGCATCAGTCCAAAATTATTTCACAGTCTGAAATATTGGTTTTGCTAAACTTTAAGACTGCAAAGGCAACATAGACATTTCTATGATTTTTCTGTCCAATCACTTCAATATACATAAATTGTACAATTAAGAAAAAAAAATAATAATAAAATTCCTTTGGTGTCTAAAACTAATGTTAAAGTAGACAAAAGAAACATCTCCATTCTGGCACACTGATTGATGGGTTGTGACCTGACCTACAAGTGGCCCCTCTGTCTGCCACTTTACGCTACCAAAAAAGAAGACATTTTCAGAGCCATTCATTGATTTCAGAGCAAATAAAACCACAATGCTGGCATCTCAGAGCCACTCCAGGGCTTTTCTCCTGCCCGCTCAACCCTACCTGCAGCAAAGTACGAAGGAAAAAGAAAAGAAACAAAAAAAGCCGATGTCTGCATGAAGTTACCATCTTCTGAGTGTCTCTTTTATTAAGTGTGAGTCCAGCTCACAGGAACCCATTGAGAGTCTGACTCCAGTTTTTTCAAAACAGTCTTCAACTCACTAAAAGCCGTTGTTAGGTCGTCATTCACAATGGTTTTGTCAAAAAAGTGACCATACTGAAACTCCATTATCTGTCCTGAAAGAATCATTTCCTGGTAATCCTCATCCTGTATGAAAAGCAAAATGCAGAGTTAAAATAAGTTACTGCACATGACAGACAAAACTGGCAGTGAGAGCAAGAATAGGCACGTGAAAGTATCTTTCAACAACTTCATAAATGAAAAGATGAAAAGCCATCATACTTCAGTGAAAAGTAATGAAATCCCCAAAGCATTTTTGATGTTTTCTAAATACAAAATAAAACATAAAATGCCTACATTGCTTAGAAGGCTGGCATCCTTCAACATCTGCAATAAGATGCTGCAGAAGTTCTATCAGACGGTTGTGGCGAGCGCCCTCTTCTACACGGTGGTGTGCTGGGGAGGCAGCATAAAGAAGAGGGACGCCTCACGCCTGGATGAACTGGTGAGGAAGGCAGGCTCTATTGTAAGCACGGAGCTGGACAGTCTGACATCCGTGACGGAGCGATGGGCGCTGAGCAGGCTCCTGTCAATTATGGAGAATCCACTGCATCCACTGAACAGGATCATCTCTAGACAGAGGAGCAGCTTCAGCGACAGACTGCTGTCAATGTCCTGCTCCACTGACAGACTGAGGAGATCGTTCCTCCACCACACTATGCGACTCTTCAATTCCACCCGGGGGGGGGGGTAAACGTTAACATTATTCAAAATTATTGTCTGTATACCTGCATTGTTATCACTCTTCAATTTAATATTGTTCTTTATCAGTATGCTGCTATGGAGTATGTGAATTTCCCCTTGGGGATTAATAAAGTATCTATCTATCTATCTATCTATCTGCAGATTTATTGAGCAAAACTATACATTTTCAATTGGAAAATAATAAATGCCCTTAATAATTAAAATAGATAATAAACAGGTGGGTAAATCTATTCATGAACCAAAATGTTTGTTATGACTGGTTTACATGCCTCTAGGTGAAGCACAAACCGTTTCTAAAAAGTGATTTTTACTCATTTGTGTGTGTTAAAAACACTTGACATAAAGGGGTAATACTTTAGTTTAGGTACTGCAAAAATGCATCTATTATTCATTTACTCTTATGTAACAAGGCCTTACCAAAGCCTTCTTTTGGTCTTCATAACCCTTCCAAAGCATCAGTAAAGTGTTTCATCATCTCTGCAACGTGACTGACTAACAAAAAGTCACTTTGGAACGGTCTGAGGTGGCTTAAGAGAGATATGTGTCTCTGGATATTAAATATTTAGTAAAAGACCAGTGAATCTTTCATATTAACAAGTCATTTTAACATCATGTCAATAAGCCACACTGCACAGAAATGAATAACCTGTCTACTGATCCTATACAAGGCTTATGAAGACTTTGTTAAGGGTCTTGTTACATAAGAGTAAATGAGTAATAAATGCATTTTTGCAGTACCTAAAGTGTTACCTATAAAGATTCAATAGTACACACACAGATATTATAGATATGTTGTTTTTTTTTTTTTTTTTACCGTAAAAGGCTTCACAGTTCCCTTCTCATCTTTGCCGGAGATGACCTTGGCATTTTTTCTCGTTTCCCGCAACCGCTCAAGCGATGGTGGCTTCACAAAGATCACAAAGGGTTTAAATTCTGAAGTTTTTAGGTGCTTGATTGTCTATAAATGAAAACAGATTTCTGCATTAATACTAGATAAATGCGACAGAAAAAGATTAGTTGAAATTCCAGACACATCTCCTAATAAAAAGGTCCACTACTGATGGATAACACTGGCTACTACATTAAAGATATGCCTTTTCATCAAATGCTTTCAGATGAAGGTGAAATGGCTCCCTAATAGGCATGTACGGTGTTGCTAAAGAGGCTGAAAATGTCTGTCTTTTACTGCCCACTGCTACACACATGTGTTTGTGATATGCTACAGGATGAAACGATGTGCCCAGAGTTGGAGCTTATGAAGTGAGCAAGGTAAGAACACTGTACAGTGCCGTCTTTCTTATGGGGAATCAAGGGTCACAAAGCACTGCTATTGATTTTTCTTTTTTGTTTTTTTTTTGCCTTTAATTGTAGGTCAGAATAAAAGGGCCTTGGAGATTGTCTCAATAAATCTGAACCTGATCTTGCATAATAAGACACAAATTTACAATGCATTATTTTTTTTTACAGCATATTTAAGGAAACTTAAGCAGCTAGGGTTTTAATGCACAACAGTAAAACCACAGCATTGTTTTAATTTATTGAGACAGATTTAAAATGAAAAATTTCTGTTTAAAGATATCAATTATGGGCTTAAATACTCACAAAATTATTAACAGACATACAAGTTTATCAATAACATTCTAAAATGTGTTGCCTGTTCATGAGCAGACAGGCAATCCAGGTTCAAATCTCTGCATGCAGTTTCTCCAGGATCCTTAGTTTACTCCTACATACAGTGGTGTGAAAAACTATTTGCCCCCTTCCTGATTTCTTATTCTTTTGCATGTTTGTCACACAAAATGTTTCTGATCATCAAACACATTTAACCATTAGTCAAATATAACACAAGTAAACACAAAAGTTTGTAAATGGTGGTTTTTATTATTTAGGGAGAAAAAAAAATCCAAACCTACATGGCCCTGTGTGAAAAAGTAATTGCCCCCTGAACCTAATAACTGGTTGGGCCACCCTTAGCAGCAATAACTGCAATCAAGCGTTTGCGATAACTTGCAATGAGTCTGTTACAGCGCTCTGGAGGAATTTTGGCCCACTCATCTTTGCAAAATTGTTGTAATTCAGCTTTATTTGAGGGTTTTCTAGCATGAACCGCCTTTTTAAGGTCATGCCATAGCATCTCAATTGGATTCAGGTCAGGACTTTGACTAGGCCACTCCAAAGTCTTCATTTTGTTTTTCTTCAGCCATTCAGAGGTGGATTTGCTGGTGTGTTTTGGGTCATTGTCCTGTTGCAGCACCCAAGATCGCTTCAGCTTGAGTTGACGAACAGATGGCCGGACATTCTCCTTCAGGATTTTTTGGTAGACAGTAGAATTCATGGTTCCATCTATCACAGCAAGCCTTCCAGGTCCTGAAGCAGCAAAACAACCCCAGACCATCACACTACCACCACCATATTTTACTGTTGGTATGATGTTCTTTTTCTGAAATGCTGTGTTCCTTTTACGCCAGATGTAACGGGACATTTGCCTTCCAAAAAGTTCAACTTTTGTCTCATCAGTCCACAAGGTATTTTCCCAAAAGTCTTGGCAATCATTGAGATGTTTCTTAGCAAAATTGAGACGAGCCCTAATGTTCTTTTTGCTTAACAGTGGTTTGCGTCTTGGAAATCTGCCATGCAGGCTGTTTTTGCCCAGTCTCTTTCTTATGGTGGAGTCGTGAACACTGACCTTAATTGAGGCAAGTGAGGCCTGCAGTTCTTTAGACGTTGTCCTGGGGTCTTTTGTGACCTCTCGGATGAGTCGTCTCTGCGCTCTTGGGGTAATTTTGGTCGGCCGGCCACTCCTGGGAAGGTTCACCACTGTTCCATGTTTTTGCCATTTGTGGATAATGGCTCTCACTGTGGTTCGCTGGAGTCCCAAAGCTTTAGAAATGGCTTTATAACCTTTACCAGACTGATAGATCTCAATTACTTCTGTTCTCATTTGTTCCTGAATTTCTTTGGATCTTGGCATGATGTCTAGCTTTTGAGGTGCTTTTGGTCTACTTCTCTGTGTCAGGCAGCTCCTATTTAAGTGATTTCTTGATTGAAACAGGTGTGGCAGTAATCAGGCCTGGGGGTGGCTACGGAAATTGAACTCAGGTGTGATACACCACAGTTAGGTTATTTTTTAACAAGGGGGCAATTACTTTTTCACACAGGGCCATGTAGGTTTGGATTTTTTTTCTCCCTAAATAATAAAAACCATCATTTTAAAACTGCATTTTGTGTTTACTTGTGTTATATTTGACTAATGGTTAAATGTGTTTGATGATCAGAAACATTTTGTGTGACAAACATGCAAAAGAATAAGATATCAGGAAGGGGGCAAATAGTTTTTCACACCACTGTATCAGAGATGTGCTTGCTGACTTGATTGGCAGCTCCAAAATGGTCAAGTGAGTCTTCTGTGTGATTCTATCCTGTGATGGATACTGCTTCACTCTCAATGTTATTTGGATCAGCTCTTATTTCATTGTAATGAAACAAGCCATTTCAAACAATAAAAGGACGTATAAATGTTTATAATCAAATTTGAATATTTTCCTGAAACAAGTGTCCGGTCCTTGTTTTTAATACAGGATAGGTTCAGTATTTTTCAGGTTAAAGTTATTTCTTTACAATCATCACAATCACAACATACCGTGTGTATTCATTTTCCAGGAATCTGTGGTAACATTAATTACTTCCAGTCTACTTTTATTGTCACAAACATGCTTCAGAAATGTGGAAGGCAAGTTTTCTTAAATTGAAGCCTCTGCTACTTCAAAGTGGATGCATTCTGAAAGTTTTCATGTTCTGACCCCTGTCCAATGACTTCCATTTTAAAATTCAAAAACCAAACCAAAAAAAAAAAAGCTTAATTTTGGAACACAGTTTCATGTGGAAAGTGAAAATATTCACTTTGATTGTAAACAAATACCTATGACTCGAAAGCATGCCTGCCTCAAAGTGGATGTACTCTGTAAGTTTACAGAAGCTTACTATAAACGTATCTGTTATGGTAGAAAGCGTAAATAGCGAAACAATTGTAACCTGTTATTATTCGAATTCTAAATAAAGGTCAGGATTTTTTTTTATTACATGCACGGAAGAAAAAAGAACAATGTAAATATGACCCAATTCAGGATGTCAAGATGTGCACTGAGCCACTTATGAAAGAGTGGCAGAATGTGCCATGACAGCTGCTGATATGTGTGTGTGTATATAAATCCATCCATTATCCAACCCGCTATATCCTAACTACAGGATCACGGGGGGTCTGCTGGAGCCAATCCCAGCCAACATATTATATAATATGTCAACGCATATTATATAATATGCAAAGGTCTGTGATACGGTTTGCATATTAGCAGCTGGAGATCCACAAAGGAAGAAAAAAATGAATCACGTATCATAAAGTAGTTTTTATTCCTGAGCTTTCAGCCCCTACCAGGAGCCTTCATCAGAGGATAATGCTTAGACATACAAGAATGAAAGGCAATATATAGCAAAATAGGGGTGGGGTGGGGGATTGGGGTTAGCTGGTCGTAACGTTTTATATATTATGAATATGTTCTACTTAAGTTTGCATATGCTATCAGACAAAAACGCCATTAACAGACATTCTGAATTGGTCCAGCATTTTTACAATTTAGTGTGCATGTGCCCTGTGTGTATGGACTAGTCTTCTGTTAAGGGTTGGCTCCTGTCTTATACTTGATGCTGCTGGGAAAGGATCAGTCTCCCTGACATCCTATAATAATAAAATAATGTTTGAAAACTGCATGTTTGGGATGAATAATAAGTAATCTTTTAAATCTACAAGAGCTCTTGCATTTCAAATATTTATTACAAATGAAAATGTTTTTAAACCATTTATTGAAAAAGAGAACATGAAGGCTATCACCATCATTAATTAATTTATGTTATCTGAAATCATCATTAAGTGCAATATCAAAGAAAAATGGGTAACAAGAAATGAAATTTACATTTCTCAAGGAAGTTCCTTGGTTGTTTAAACCATAAAGTTTGGTCCCTGCTGCTTCAGCAGGCATCACATTCTTCCAGGAGTTCAAATTGTGAGAAACAACTACCACAAATGTATCCTAACCTTGTATGTTTTCTTGAGTAATGGCATCAGGCAAGAAATTAATAATAAATTAACCCACGCACACGCACACACATACAACGCCGGATATCACATATCCTATTTCATTTAAGCTGGTGTTATAAACCACAGTCTGAATTTTTTCAAACTTTACTTGACAGATAGCAAGCTTCAGTCACATTTAAAATTATAACTTCCAATGGTAGTAGAAGTTTATTAGCCACACAACAGAAACCACAGTGGGTGAGACACTGTGAAGCTTCTGATCTGCAAAGTGATGTAATTCCTGCTTTCATTACTAGAATGTGTCCAAAATCAGCAAGAATGACATATGGGACACTTTAAGAAGGCGTTCACTGCCACCCTGCTGAAGAAAAGGCCAAAAAGGAAATTAAAAAAAAAAAACGAGAAAGAAAAAAAAAAAGAATTAGAAGTAATTGCTGCTAAAAATGTTCCTCAATAGTAAGGCTGGTAACCAAGTTATTAAACTAACAGCTTTGGTTTCTAAGGAAACATCTAACTTCTAAACTTTATTTAGACCTTAATCTTCAATTTCTAAACCAGAGAGGGTACATGCATCTTTTGGAGTTTGTACCCCCCCCCAAAAAAAAGATCATACTGTAATTTCTTTATGAGAATTACATTTTAAAACTTGTGCCACAGATCAAAGCAGATTCATGGAAACTTTTGCAGAAAAACAAAAACAGAGGACAGCTTTTCCAAGATCATTGATAAATTAATCTCAATACTCACGTGAGGCTGCACGTCTAACAAGCAAACTTTATTCTTTGACAGAACAGAACGAATTGCATCCAGGCTTGTTCCATAATAATTCCCTTTGTATTCTCCGTGTTCAATAAACCTGAATGAAAATACAATGATGAAAAGAACCAGTGATATTCAAAATGAGTTTCAAAGTAATGTCAGCAACTAAACACCTTGATTGTGCTGCACTCATAGCTGGATAGTGGTGATGCTGCAGAACATTCAAGTTCAACATATACACTGTATATTGTATATATCTAACTCATTCACAAGAACATGTAGTTAATACTATTAGTGGCTTTCGAGTAACCTTATGACTCTTGCAATTTACTGCTATGTGTCAGGCCATTTAAATGACGTATGAGTGGGTGTGGGTGTATAAATCAGCATACTCTACAATGGACTGGGTTGGTTCCCACCACGTGTCCAGTGTTGCTGGTATAGGCAACAGCCTAACAAAAAAAAAAAAAATGGACAAATATATTACTTATGCACTTTAAATGAAATAAAACTAAAAATATGTTACACTACTTGGGAAATGTATTATTCATTAATTGCTACTGGTCTAGAAAGCAGTGTACAAAATCAAAGCATGTTTCAATCTAATCTTTATTTATGGTGATGACATTTGGGTAATTATTACTAATCCATTTTGACCTTTAGATCACCATCAATACTAGGTCGTTCCTCATGTGTTTATCTAGACAGACTGATTTACCAAAAGAAGAAGAATTAAATACTGTTAAATGATACCCTATTACCAACATGAGCCTTGGGACAGCATCGGTGACTTCTAAGTAGCTTATTTTAGTAGAATGCGGTTCCAGACATTTTGGCACAATAATGTGTTATATAATCTTCTATGTTACACTTTAAATCAGTAACACCTGTTTCTATTTCAAGGTAGAAAAAGCAAATGCAAAAGCTAGCCTAATCCAGATTTCCTGGCCAACTTAAGAAAAACAAACATATTTCCATCACATAGCCTTCTTTAGTCCAAGGGATAAATATGATAAAACCCAAAAAAGAGAGAGAAAATGGAAAATAAAAAGCTGAAACAAATATTAAATTTCAAAACGTCATACAGGAATGGCATAGTGCTATCAGTGTAATAGTATAAGTGCTTTCAGCATCATAATACCTAATCATTTCAATGTGGAAATAAGAACGGAGCGCACCCAGCGAGGTCCTTCGTTGTGCTATCAATTTGCAAATTGATATTTACTGTGCAAAAACTACCTCTTGAAAGCATTTAAAGTAAAGAAACAAAGTAGGAAGGATTCTGTAATTTATTTGAAACAAAACTGCAAAGATAAACAAATGCTTGTTGAGAGAACTCAAAAAACAAAGTAATGTGCATTTCATTCATTCCACAGATTGTATGCTCATCTTAAATCTTTCAGGATGATAATTCTGCATGAAATATGGGCCATGAGAAATAATGTTTCTTTTGTAATATGCAAACTGAAGTCTAATAATACTCCACATTAGTATACTCAAGAACATCTACTGTAGGTTTAGAAGAAGAATAGATAGATGGATGGTATACCAGAATATCTTGTTTTTTTGACAAAAAGCAAAATAAATGAATAAATATTCAAAGTGGTTTAAATAGTGATGGGGAGACATTTCAGCCACCATTAATGTGCAGCACCTTGATGATGCAACAGCAGCCATTTTGAGCCAGTACGCTCACCACACATTAGTTACTAGGTGGTGAAGTTGTGAGATATAGTTAGCCAATCAGAGACGGGGAATGATTAGGGGTCGAGAATCACTAGGCAGTGGTGGGCAATTCAGCCAGGACATTGGGATACACCTTACGTTTTATGAAGGATGTCCAGAGATCATTTATTACCACAGAGAGTCAGGACCTTGAATTTTATATCTCATCCGAAGGTTGGCACCAGTTTTACAACACAGTGTTCCCATCATTGCACTGGGGCATTGGGATCCACATCCAGATCTCAAGGTAAGCACCACCTGCTGGCCTAGTGATAGACTGGCATCCTATTCGATATTGTTCTCAGTCATTTGTCCAGTGCTGATGAAATAGTCTCAGACTCTTATTTCACATTGTAATGAAAAAAATTGGCTTAGAAAATGGATGGACAGATGGAAAAGACAAGAACAGACTTACGGACTTACAAGAAATCTAATACAGTGACATTTGCATTTTAGGTTTCTTAATTCGGGTTCCAGTCATTGCAGCAGTCTCTGTTCTCTGCCTATATATAAACTTAGCTCTAGCTCTTCCAGCATTATGATTTTGGACCATTATTTTGGTTGCTTTTATTCCTCTTCCTACTGTCAAGTATAATATGGAAGCTTTATAAACAGTTTCAACTTTCTGTTCACTTTACTTACAAATCAGAGCGCAGATGAATATCTCAAGATGACGGCTCATTAAAGATTCCAAACATTAATAAATTAACAGGGGGAGGTTAAGTTTTATGTGCTGCGTACCAAAACTGTGGAACGATGCACCTGCTTAAATAAGATTATCCAGTGGTCTGGTTTCAAACTCAGACTGAAATCTCACTACTTTAATCTATCCATCCATCCATCTTCCAACCCGCTGAATCCGAACACAGGGTCACGGGGGTCTGCTGGAGCCAATCCCAGCCAACACAGGGCACAAAGAAGGAACCAATCCTGGGCAGGGTGCCAACCCACCGCAGGACACACACAAACACATCCACACACCAAGCACACACTAGGGCCAATTTAGAATCGCCAATCCACCTAACCTGCATGTCTTTGGACTGTGGGAGGAAACCGGAGTGCCGGGAGGAAACCCACGCAGACACGGGGAGAACATGCAAACTCCACGCAGGGAGGACCCGGGAAGCGAACCCAGGTCCCCAGGTCTCCCAACTGCAAGGCAGCAGCGCTACCCACTGCGCCACCATGCCGCCCCCACTTTAATCTAGCATACCCTAATTAGAGGTGCTCATTAACTATACATATTGGACCTGTTTGTTAGTCATTTGTACAAAAGTACAAGGAATACAATAACCTTTACTAACCCTCCTTAACTCTAATTCCCTTCTCTGTGTCCTGGTGTAGCACATGGTGTCACTGCACTACTTCCAAGATGTTTTCTACCCATGGAAAAGACACCTGAGATACCAGGAGCCTTTTGGATTCAATAGATGGAATGATTCTATTGTCATATTAGATGGCCCAGCACAGACTTTATTGTAGAATGCCCAGGAAGGGGAGGACCACCATTTGGCAGAGGTCTCTAGGATTGTGATTGTGTTTGACTTTGTCTGTTATAACTGACAAAGGTTTCTTTTATCCAGGGATGCTTCTGATTAGAGTTTTTGTTTTCATCTCCTCTGATGTCAACTGGCTGTAGTTCAACAATCAATGGACAGATACTGCTGGGCTCCATTTACGTTAATCAGGATAATGGATGGATGGTTTCAGACTACTTTATTTTCCCATGTGTTTAAACAAATCTATATCTTTATGTGGATGCATACTGTAAAGTTTAAAATTGAATTTACCTGTGACCTTTCACATGGTGAAGAGCATCATACAAAAGTAAACTGATTTGATTTGAACTGAAAAGCCAGCACATTAAAATGAAATTAGGACATTAGAATAACTGTAATGAGAACAGGCCATTCAGCCCAACAAGCATGTCCATCCTGTTCAGCTAGATTATCCAGAATAATATCAAGTCTAGTTATGAATGTCCCCAAGGTCCTACTCTCCTCCACACTACTTAGATATTTATTCTGTGTGTCTATGGTTCTTTGCATGGAGAAACACTTTCTAGCATTTGGGTGAAATCTATCCTTAACAGGTTTCCAACCATGTCTCCATGTTTTTTTGTATAAATTATTTTAAAGCAACAGATATGATCCACTGTACTAATTCCTTTTATAATTTTTAAACACTTCAATCATGTTGCCTCTTAATCTTTGTTTGCTTAAAATGAAAAGGTTCCACTGCACCTCTCTGTTGTGAAATCAGCCTAGTCACTCTTCTCTGGATTGTCTCAAGTTCTGCCAAGTCTTTTTGTAATATGGACACCAAAATTGTACATAGTACTCCAGGTGAGGTCTCACTAGTGTGTTATAACTTAAACATAACCTTCCTCACCTTATACTCTGCACATCATAATATATAACCTAACATTCTATTAGCCATCTTCATCATTTCTGTTAGGGCTGTCACAATACCAAAATTTTTAACTTCAATACTATACTAAGTATTGAAATTTGATAATATTTTTGACACCCAATACAGTATATAACTGAACAAAACAATTATTTAAATAAATTGCAATTCTGTATACATTACAATCTTTACAGTGATGAAAACAAAAAATAGAAATGTTAAGAGAAATAATTGCAGACCCCTGTCTTAATGTGTTAAAATGTTTAACAGACTACAAAAAACACTTTAACCTGTAGGGAAAAAAAACATGCGTCACACCCCTAAACTTCAAATAATGTTAAGGTTTATCTTCTTCGTCTTTTGGCTGCTCCCATTAGAGGTTGCCATAGCAGATCGTCTCTTTACGCATTTTCCTGTCCTCTGCATCTTGTTCTGTTACACCCATCACCTGCATGTCCTCTCTCACCACATCCATAAACCTTCTCTTAGGCCTTCCTCTTTTCCTCTTCCCTGGCTGGTCTATCCTTACCATCCTTCTCTCAATATACTCAGCATCTCTCCTCTGCACATGTTCAAACCAATGCAATCTCATCTCTCTGGCTTGGTCTCCAAACTGTCCAACCCGAGCTGACCCTCTAACGTCCTCATTTCTAATCCTGTCCAACCTTCTCACACAGAATGCAAATTTTAACATTTTTAACTCTGCTATCTCCAGCTCTGTCTCCAACCCATATAACATAGCTGGTCTCACTACCATCATGTAGACCTTCCCTTTCACTCTTGCTGGTACCCATCTGTCACAAATCACTCCTGACACTCTTCTCTACCCACTTCACCCAGCCTGCACTCTCTTCTTCACCTCTCCTCTACACTCCCCATTACTGTGTACTGTTCTTCCCGAGTTGTTAAACTAGCCCACCTTTTCCAACTCTACTCCTTGCATCCCCTCACCATTCCAATGTCCTCCCTCTCATTCACACACATGTATTCTGTCTTTTTCCTACGGACCTTCATTTCTCTCCTTTCTAGAGCAGATCTCCACCTCTCCAGGGTCTCATTGAGCTGCTGCCTACTCTTGCTACAGATCAAAATGTCATTCCTCAAACATCGTACTCCACAGGGACTCCTATGTACTTAAGGGTTATACCAATAAGGTTTATACTTATTAATGTTTCTGTAATTTAAAAATAGGATATCTCTCCAATAGCTTTGTACTGCCCCATGTCATTTAAGTGTTTGACTTGTTACCTATTTAGTTGGTATTGTGTGGGAGAATAATTTTTCATACAAGATTGTGTGAACGTTGTGGTTTCCATCGCGTTTGCCACAAAGCCAAAGTATTTCCAAATGCCACTATAGCTGCCCTTTCTGTCAATTAAGCATGGTGATTAAGGCTCCAACACTGCTGAAGTTGCCATCTTATTGACACATGAGAGTGGCTGCATACAGGGCTGTAACACTAGATATGCTCTTTGGTAGCCTCTGAGGCTCAACTGTCAAAAGCCACAGTTAACCCGAAGTTTATTTGTAATGTAGGCTGTAGAATCGATACTATGAAAAATAAGCAATGAAACAATTTAAAATGTTACAACTGAAACTTATAGACATTTAATACTGTTGACGACGCTAGCTTCTCTATGCTGTCTTGAAGTAGATAGTGACAAGTGAGTCCACTATGACTCCAAGGTCCTTCTCATATGGTGTACTTTCAAGTTCCAGACCTCCCATTGTGTATTCATACCTAACATTTCTATTTCCTATAAATGTAACACCTCACATTTAGTTAAATTAAATTTCATCTGCTGGAAATCTGCCAAAGTACGTATGCTGCCCATGCCACTCTGTAACAATCTAGCTGATTCTATGTTATCTGCCTTTCCACCAGGTTTGTTATCATCATCATACTCAATAAAATTATTGATTATATTCTTGTCTAGATTATTTGTGTACCTTAAAAAGAGCAGTGGCCCTAGCACTGATCTCTAATGGGCACACATTTAACATCCCCTAATTCTGAAAAAGATCACCTGATCATAACGTTCTGCTGCAGTGTTAAAGGAAGTTTTGAATCCACCTATACACTGCACCTTGAAATCCCACTTTTTACTTTAATTAATAACTTTTCATTATTTATTTATTTTATTAATTGCTGAGGGGAAATTGTCATTTTGCTTGGAGGTCAGGGTGTAGGGTCAGCCATTGTACAACACTCCTGGAGCAATTTTCAGGATAAGGGCCCTGCTCATAATAATAATAATAAATTTTATTTATATTGCACTTTATATTTTAGCAATCCCAAAGTGCTACAGAGTAAAAATAGAATAATAAAAAAACAGAAGAATCTATAGAATACTTTAACAAAATGTCTTTCTCATGAACCCAACAGAGTAAAATCCCTTCTGGGAGTAATAGGATTTCAACCGGTAACCCTTTAGATACCAGCTCAGATCCTTTGCCTCAGAGCCACCACTCCGCTTCATGTAGTATATTATCAAACACCTTCTGGAAATCAAGATGAGCAACATCACATCCAGGCCTGTTATTGAAGCTTTTGTCCCTACCTTTACAGAATTCAGGATACTCCCTGTCTAAACCCAAGGTGACACACCAGCTCTAAGCCATGTGCTGATCCGTGTTTTACTTAATAGTTGCTCCCATTAACTTACCTGCAATGCATGTTAAGTTTACTGGCCAATATTAACTTGGATCACTCTACTTATACAAAATGATAATATTTGCTAGCTTCTTAAATAATGGAATGCAGCAAACAGAAAGACAAATGACAGCAGTGTAACATATTAAAAAAAGCAAATATAACAAAAAGGGTAGAAATGAGAAGGCAAAATAAACCACTGGATAAAATGACACCAATTACTCATTCATCCTTTTTTTTTTTACTCAGTTTAGGATTGCAGGAGCCAAAGACTATCTCAGTGGCATCAGATATAAAGAAAAAACCAACCACTGAAGGGGGCACCAATTCATGACAAAGAAAACTTGCACACAACCACATGGTGCTGGTTTGCAGTTTACAATTAGCACAAGCCACACACCTTTGGGTTGTAGAAGGGGAAACCAGAAAACATATAGACAGGGGAAGGGTAGGAACTCAAATAAGGACGAGACTGGAGTTGTGAGATGGTGGCAGTAAACATGGCACCATTCCACCATTTTATTCATTCCTGCCAAAGAGCAATGGGTTCAGCTGTTATAAATAAAGCATTTCCATATATAAGCTTCTACAGCAAATAATACCCATTTTGAAACTGCTTATATTATTACCAGGTTACAGGAGGCCCAGTTATCTCACCAATACAGGCACAAGGCGGAGACCAGCCATTAACAAGATGCAAGGTAATCACAGGGCATACTTAACCATATACCTGCACTCGCATTTAGCCAATGTAAAGGTGCCAGTCAACTACACAGTCACAATTTTAGAATTATAAGAAAAGCAATGCAGATATGGGATGAATGTTTAAACACAGCACAGGCTGTTTATAGGGAGAAACTCAAAAATCAGAATCCTGGCGCTATGAAGCAAGCAGCACTAACCACTGTACCATCCCACCCTTCATTCATTCATTCACTCACTCACTCCTGCCTAAGGGCAATGAGTACAAATGTTATAAAGAAAGCATTTGTCCTAAAAGAGATCCTGCAGACACTCTGAATATTCAAAATGAGTACAGTGGGTTAAAGAGAAAGCTGGAAAGAACACGTCTTTGAGTGGGTGATTAAGCTAGTAAATGTAAAAGTGTTTTCTACAAATGAGCAATTACTGCATAAATGTAGCACACAGTCTAGGATTCTATATACCTTAACTTACAATGAGGATCCTAGTGTAACAAATAACCAAAAACATTTCTAGGATAATGATTTAAAATGACATTCTTCCGATATGAAAAACTTAAAATATTATGGAAAATGCTAAATGTCAAAATTTAAAAATGACACATTCCTCTTCTGTGTTCTTTTTTGTGGCTCGGTTCTGGCAAAAAACAGTAATATTATACTGACAGCATGCAACTTAAACATATTGAAGCCATTGCCTTTCTTGAAGTTTTAACTACTAACCACAACCATTGAACCAATGCAGCGATGCTGTTTTGACCTTTTACCTGCTCACTTATTTCAAAAATAGTCAGAAATGACAGTCTTCATATAGGATGCACTGCACGCACATATTCTACTCCTTATTAGCTACAAAAGCTGGCCCCTGACAAATATAAGTACAATATTTTTTCATCAAAAAGAGGTAATACTTTGAAAGCCAAAAGGTACCAGACATGGTTTTTATTACTTAAAAAAATACATTTTGTATAAAGATTTAAAAACAGTCCAGAAGAGGGCAAAAAGAACTGCAAGAGACAAGTCAATCAAAGGATGACCTGGAAAATGACTGAAAGTAGAGTTACAGTAAGTGGATCAGAGATGAACTGAGTGAAATGACAATTGATATCTTACATAACAAAGAAAAATAACATTTAAATTAAATCAATATACAGCATTAATTTTCATAAAGCCTCTTAACATATAATCATCATTCTAAACTACTTTTACGCGTACAGTGGAGCACTGCCATTTCTTTACAAAATCTGTATATACTGCATGTTTATGTGTAATTTTGTAATCTAGAATACATTTTTTTCATCAAGCTGGTTAGGGTAGTTTACAGAGTATCTCACAATGACAGTTTTAAAATAGTCAGATTCTTTGCTTCAGGCTTAGTAGTTTATTGTAGTTTTCTTTGAACCTTTGTGTGAAGGAATGATCTCTAGTTCCCTGCATTTCCCTTTAGAATCTTAAGGGTGTCCTTTAGAATCAAGTAATGCATAATTTATGGCACAGTCCTGTCTCCTTTTCTCTTCACTCTGTAAACCTCCGGCTATAAATATAACAGCAGGTCATTTCACTAGTAGAAATTCTCAGATGATTCTGCACTTATGGTTGTATTGACAAGGTGGTGGGATGAGACAGAGGAGAAGAATCAGGTGGAGAACTTTGCTTATTAACATTTACTGCACCAAAGAGCCTCTATGTCTGGTCACTATTCAAGGAGTGGATGTACAGGTGGTGCATTCCTACAAGTATATGGGGGTCCACATTAATGAACAGTTGGACTGGACTTGGAGCACAGAGGAATTACAGTATATAAGAAAAAGCAGGGCAGACTCTTTTTACTTAGGAGACTGTGTTCCTTTAATGTGGGAAGATGCCCCCTTCAAATTTTCTTTAACTCTGTTATTGCCAGTGTGATTTTCTACGCTGTGGTGTGCTGGGCAGGTAACATCAAGCCAAGATAGGTCTACCAAATTTACAAGCTAATTAAAGGGGCAGGCTCAGTTATAGTACACACTCTGGACCCCCTGGAGGTAGCAGAGGAGGAGAGAATTACAGTGATCCCTCCTCCATCATGGGGGTTGCGTTCCAGAACCCCCCGCGAAAGGTGAAAATCCGCGAAGTAGAAACCATATGTTTATATGGTTATTTTTATATTGTCACGCTTGGGTCACAGATTTGCACAGAAACACAGGAGGTTGTAGAGAGACAGGAGCTTTATTCAAACACTGCAAACAAACATTTGTCTCTTTTTCAAAAGTTTAAACGTGCTCCATGACAGAGATGACAGTTCCGTCTCACAATTAAAAGAATACAAACATATCTTCCTCTTCAAAGGACTGCGCGTCAGGAGCATAGAATGACAGAGAGAGAGAGAGAGAGAGAAAAGTAAACAATCAAAAATCATTAGGCGCTGTTTGGGCTTTTAAGTATGCAAAGCACCTTGCGAGAAGCATATCACTTGACAAAGCAGTCGCAAGTAAGCCCAACAAGGGAGCAATGTGAAGGTAGTTTTTCAGCATTTTTTTAGACGAGTGTCTGTATCCTCTAGAGGTGCGAACAGCCCCCCTGCTCACACCCCCTCCATCAGGAGCAGAGAATGTCAGAGCAAGAGAGAGAGAGAAAAACAAACAATCAAAAATCAATAGGTGCTGTTTGGTCTTTTAAGTATGCGAAGCACCGTGCGGGAAGCATATCGGGCAACAAAGCAAACACAAGTAAGCCCAGCAAGGAAGGGAGCAATGTGAAGACAGTCTTTCAGCATTTTTTGAGGAGCGTTCGTATCCTCTAGGGGTGCGAACAGCCCCCCTGCTCACAATATATTTGAGGAGTTTTATTTAATACGTAATACGTGCTCTGACTGGGTAGCTTCTCAGCCATCTGCCAATAGCGTCCCTTGTATGAAATCAACTGGGAAAACCAAATGGGGAAGCATGTACCAGAAATTAAAAGACCCATTGTCCACTGAAACCCACGAACCAGCGAAAAATCCGCGATATATATTTAAATATGCTTACATATAAAATCCGCGATAGAGTGAAGCAGCGAAAGTCAAAGTGCGATATAGCGAGGGATAACTGTAAAACAAAACTGAGTGCCATTATGAACTGTGCCGCACGTCCTCTCCGACACACCAACACTGAGGACTTTCAGGGAATAAATTATTCGGCAGAACTGTGTCAAGAAATGCTAAGGGGGGCTCCATTATACCAACAGCAATACACCAGTATAGTGCCTTACTGGGACTGGGTCTGCCAAGTCAGAAGCTCTTTTCTTTCTTTTTAAATTATTCCTCCTTTTTAGTCATTCTTGTGTATGTTCAGATCACAGTGTGTGTGTGTGTGTGTGTGTAATATATATATATATATCTATTTATGTATTTATATATGTAAACAGCTCTCTCAATCCCACTGAAGTAGTGCAACAATTTGGTAGTAAAGTCAACAGTGTCTCAACCTATACAGTGAGTTGACAAATGAGAGGAGACCATTTACTTTGTCAAGCTGGCCTAGTTATCTGTAAGTTATAAGATGTCCCAGTATCACATCAATATACATTTCTGCTTGAACTACTTGATTTAGTAACTTATTTCAGACTCTCATAAACATATCTGCAATGAAGTGCTTCTGAATTCTACACTGAATGCATTTCACTTTAAATTTCTACTGGGGTCTTTGATTAAGCAATTCACTTCTTAAAATGAAGGAATTATGCTGAATCAAGTTTATTGTTGTGTTTGGGAATGCTGAAGACCTGAATTAGGTCTCCCAAGTAGTCTCCTTTGTTGAAAATGAAAACAATTTAATTCATTAAAGATACAAGTGAAGGAGAGACCCTTTAATGTTTGGTTAGTGCTGCTGTCTTTTTTTTGAAGTGTGATTTCCAGAGCTACACCAAAGGACTCTAGCTGAAGTCTTACCAGTATATTACCAGTATAATTTTAATTGCTTTTGTAGATTGCTTAGATCAGAGGTTCCCAACCTGGGGTATCCAAGATTGCATTTCAGGGGGTGCAACAAACAGGAAGGCTGCATTGCGATTGACCAAAATTGAGTGAGGTGTATCATCAGACTTTATCATAGTGCAATTGGTGTCTTGTAGTGTGGTGTCATTTGTAGGTTGTTTATCAGTTGGTGCTCCTTTTCTATGATATTAAAAGAATCAAGCATTACACGTGCAATTGTCACCTGGGAATGAGCTATAGAAATGTGCGTTCTTGCAGATTCAGAACATTCATAAAGGCAAATAACTTTTCTTTGCAAGAATGGAATTCGGACTTTCTAATGATCCATAGAGAAGGCTGATGTCTTTGTATTGGATTCTGTGCAAGCCCTGATTGTGAAACATCACTGATTTCAAAGTTTGATTGACATTTTTGCCAGCGGAGGAATGAATTGGATGCAACACTTGCTGCTTACACTCAGACTATCACTCCCAATTTTAACTGTGTGGTGCATTTGTTTTTGAACTGCAGTGCTGGTGCTATCAGGAGACAAATCTCATGGGCTCTGTTTCATTACTTAGAGGCGTGCTGGCACCTGTTGTTTCACGGGGGTCTCCAGTTCCCTTGATAATAATCATATGCCATTTCCTAGTCAACTGAGTGTTTAAGCTTCACGGGGACAAATTTACAAGATTCTATTGGTTTATAAAGGTAAATTGCTCAATTTACATATGTGCTTATATTTTTGATTTCATTTTGTTCACCCACAGTACTGTATGCCATTAAATTGTGGTTCAAAAATGAGAAATTTGACTTCTTCATTTTTAAATGTGATATTACTTTTGTAGTGGGTGCAAACATAAATCAAACATCATTAGAGAAAAGCTTAGTAAGCACTGAAGCAGATAATGAGAATATTTTGTCAATGAAAACACCTATTCAGAAATTTCACCTTGTAGTTCAGGAGAGACTATATATATTTTTAATGTTCATTTGTCTGTATATAGGGCTTTTTATTTTATTTACATTAATTGTACTTCTTCAGTTATGATGATTGTCCAGATTTTTTTTTTTTAAATTTATTTTGCTTCTTCCTTAGTATCTGTTATCCCTTTAACGGAAGTGTCACTTGCACATTTCACAGGTTTATTAATTCTATTAAAATCATTGGCTTTCTTATAAATTATCTGTACAGTAATCCCTCGCTATATCGTGCTTCGACTTTCGCGGCTTCACTCTATCGCAGATTTTATATGTAAGCATATTTAAATATATATCGCGGATTTTTTGCTGGTTCGCGGATTTCTGCGGACAATAGGTCTTTTAATTTCTGGTACATGCTTCCTCAGTTGGTTTGCCCAGTTGATTTCATACAAGGGACGCTATTGGCAGATGGCTGAGAAGCTACCCAACCAGAGCGCGTATTACCTATTAAATAAAACTCCTCAAATATATTGTGAGCACGGGGGCTGTTCGCACCCCTAGAAGATACGGCCGCTCCTCAAAAAACACTGAAAGATTACCTTCACATTGCTCTCTTCCTTGTTGGGCTTAAATGTGGCTGTTTTGTCAAGTGATATGCTTCCTGCATGGTGCTTCGCATACTTAAAAGCTCGAACGGCACGTATTGATTTTTAATTGTTTGTTTTTCTCTGTCTCTCTCTCTCACTCTCTCTGACATTCTGTGCTCCTGACGGAGGGGGTGTGAGCAGGGGGGGCTGTTCGCACCACTAGACAATACGGATGCTCCTCTAAAAAAATGCTGAAAGGCTACCTTTACATTGCTCCCTTCCTAGCAGCGGAGGTGCTTCGCATACTTAAAAACCCAAACAGCCCTATTGATTTGTTTGCTTTTCTTTCTCTGTCTGACATTCTGTGCTCCTGACGCGCACTCCTTTGAAGAGGAAGATATGTTTGCATTCTTTTAATTGTGAGACGGAACTGTCATCTCTGTCTTGTCATGGAGCACAGTTTAAACTTTTGAAGAAGAGACAAATGTTTGTTTGCAGTGTTTGAATAAAGCTCCTGTCTCTCTACAACCTCCTGTGTTTTTGTGCAAATCTGTGACCCAAGCATGACAATATAAAAATAACCATATAAACATATGGTTTCTACTTCGCGGATTTTCACCTTTCGCGGGGGGGTCTGGAACGCAACCCCCACGATAGAGGAGGGATTACTGGATATGAATATAAATTATAAACTAATGTTAAATACAACATCTCCAAGAGTAGGCGCCACTACTCACATCACCTTTTATCTGTAACAGTTGCCACAATAACCATCTTGAAATTCAGTTGTGTAAGTGAATCACAAATTAGGTGAAGGAAACTAAAGCACTCAATGTAAAGACACTGAAACATCTGTTTGGCAACTGCTTTTTATTTCTAAAATGTACTCCCACCAATTAACTTTTACTGTTTTGGATTCAAATATTTGTAATATTTATAACATTTGCATAGAACAAAAATTATTGCAGTTTCTTCTTATGTTTTAAATTTTGGATACAAAGCTAGCCAAATAAACACTAATTCTCAAAATGTGAACCATAATGTTTTTATAAACTGTATATACTTATATGGCAACTAATACCCATTCAGATTCTGAAACTGCTTATTCCATTACCAGGTTGCACGAGGCCCTGAACTTTTCACATCAGCAGTGGCACAAGGCAGGAACCTGCCAAGAACAACATGCCAGTCCATCAAAGGGCACACCTGACCACACACCCATTGAGCCAATTTAAAGATGTCAGTCAAATTCACTGTCAGTTTCGGGATGTTGGAGAAAAGCCACACAAGCACAAGAAGAATGTGCAAACTGTACACATTGACAAGGTCAGGATTTGAAATGAGAACCCTGGATGCTAAACTGTGACACCATGCCACTCCAGCAAATAATACTCACACAGTAACGAATACCAAATGTAAATAAACTGGCATTATGATTTCCTTTAAAATAATTAAAATATATATATTTCTTTTATAAAACTTTAATCAAGAAAAAGTTAAATAAAATAATGTTTCTTTTTCAAAGAATAGTTCATCTCACAAGAATATTTGTTTTCCTCCCGAAACTATATGGCCAAAAGTGATCACTAAATATTCTGGAAACTGCAATGCCCATCCTGAACTGCACAAATATTCAAGATGTCAGCAGCACATCCGGCTAAAGTTTTATTTACATACATACCTGCCATAAATATCCCCAAATAAACCATCAAATGACTCAGTTTCTGCTGCCCTCCAGCCTGAAAACACTAACCACCTGAGAAGTCACTTACAGAATGTTTTATTGTAATTTTCATCTTTCCATGATGTGTAAAACTTCACAAAGAACTGCTTCTGCTCTTCCAACTTCAATTAAAGAATTGCTAGGTGTGTTTTGAGTGTTTCAATTTGGAATTCCAGCCTCATCACTGCACTGAAGTGACTTTTACAGACATTGTGAATGGCTTTCTTAATACTGATGCCACATCTCCTTCTGTAACATTTCACTCTGACTTCATTGATGCAATCTACTGACCACAGCATATTCCTGAAATGCCTAAAAAACTGCAGGAGTTACTACAGAGACTCTCTAATACACCTGTTATTGCTTTGTCCTGAAATGGGGCTTTGTTGGGGGTATGTAGAAAAAGTGTTGTCATTTGTACATGGTGGGCCAAACATTTATGCAAATACAGTATCTCACAAATATGAGTACACAATATTTTTGTAAATATTTTATTATATCTTTTCATGGGACAACACTGAAGATATGACACTTTGCTCCAATGTAAAGTAGTCCGTGTACAGCTTGTATCACAGTGTAAATTTGCTGTCCCCTCAAAATAACTCAACACACAGCCATTAATGTTAAAACCGCTGGCAACAAAAGTGAGTACACCCCTAAGTGAAAAATGTCCAAATTGTGCCCAATGAGCCATTTTCCCTCCCCAGTGTCATGTGACTAGTGTTACAAGGTCTTAGGTGTGTTAAATTTGGTGTTATCGCACACTCTCTCATACTGGTCACCGGAAGTTCAACATGGCACCTCATGGCAAAGAACTCTCTGAGGATCTGAAAAAAAGAATTGTGGCTCTACATAAAGATGGCCTCGGCTATAAGAAGATTGACAACACCCTGAAACTGAGCTGCAGTACGGTGGGTAAGACCATACAGCGGCTTAACAGGACAGGTTCCACTCAGAACAGGCCTCGCCATGGTCGACCAAACAAGTTGAGTGCATGTGCTCAGCGTCATATCCAGAGGTTGTCTTTTGAAAACAGACGTATGAGTGCTGCCAGCATTGCAGCAGAGGTTGAAGGGGTGGGGGGGTCAGCCTGTCAGTGCTCAGACCATACGCCCGCCGCACACTGCATCAAATTGGTCTGCATGGTTGTCGTCCCAGAAGGAAGCCTCTTCTAAAGATGATGCACAAGAAAGCTTTGCTGAAGACAAACAGACTAAGGACATGGATTACTGGAGCCATGTCCTGTGGTCTGATGAGACCAAGATAAACTTATTTGGTTCAGATGGTGTCAAGCGTGTGTGGCGCCAACCAGGTGAGGAGTACAAAGACAAGTGTGTCTTGCCTACAGTCAAACATGGTGCTGGGAGTGTCATGGTTTAGGGCTGCATGAGTGCTGCTGGCACTGGGGAGCAACAGTTTACTAAGGGAACCATGAATGCCAACATGTACTGTGACATACTGAAGCAGAGCATGATCCCCTCCCTGGGCCGCAGGGCAGTATTCCAACATGATAATGACCCGAAACCCACCTGCAAGACGACCACTGCCTTGCTAAAGAAACTGAGGGTAAAGTTGCTGGACTGGCCAAGCATGCTTCCAGACCTAAACCCTATTGAGCATCTGTGGGGCATCCTCAAACGGAAGGTGGAGGAGCGCAAGGTCTCTAACATCCACCAGCTCAGTGATATCATCATGGAGGAGCGGAAGAGGATTCCAGTGGCAACCTGTGAAGCTCCAGTGAACTCCATGCCCAAGAGAGTTAAGGCAGTGCTGGAAAATAATGGTGGCCACACAAATTATTGAGACTTTGGGCACAATTTGGACATTTTTCACTTAGGGGTGTACTCACTTTTGTTGCCAATGGTTTAGATATTAATGGCTGTGTGTTGAGTTATTTTGAGGGGACAGCAAATTTACACTATTATACAAGCTGCCTCAAGTGGAGGAGTTCAAGTATCTCGGGGTCTTGTTCACGAGTGAGGGAAGAATGGAGCGTGAGATCGACAGACGGATCGGTGCGGCGTCCGCAGTGATGCGGACTCTGCATCGGTCTGTCATGGTGAAAAAGGAGCTGAGCCGTAAGGCAAAGCTCTCACTTTACCAGTCGATCTACGTTCCTACCCTCACCTATGGTCATGAGCTATGGGTAGTGACCGAAAGAACGAGATCGCGAATACAAGCGGCTGAAATGAGTTTCCTCCGCAGGATGTCTGGGCTCTCCCTTAAAGATAGGGTGAGAAGCTCAGTCATCTGGGAGGGGCTCAGAGTAGAGCTGCTGCTCCTCCGCATTGAGAGGAGTCAGATGAGGTGGCTTGGGCATCTGATCAGGATGCTTCCTGGATGCCTCCCTGGTGAGGTGTTCCGGGCACGTCTAACCGGGAGGAGGCCCCGGGGAAGACCCAGGACATGCTGGAGGGACTGTGTCTCCTGGCTGGCCTGGGAACACCTCTGGATTCTCCCAGAAGAGCTAGAAGAAGTGGCCGGGGAGAGGGAAGTCTGGGCATCTCTGCTCAAGCTGCTGCCCCCGCGACCCGACCTTCGGATAAGCGGAAGAGGATGGATGGATGGATACAAGCTGTACACGGACTACTTTACATTGTAGCAAAGTGTCATATCTTCAGTGTTGTCCCATGAAAAGATAAAATATTTACAAAAATGTGAGGGGTGTACATACTTTGTGAGATACTGTACCTTTAAATGAAAGACTGCACTTTAATCACATCTGAATTGTTTGTCATTTTAAGCTGTGGAGCATAGGGGAAAATCAAGGAAAAATGTGTCTATGCCCCAAACATTATGGAGGATGCTGTATGCGCTACTACTGGCATGACCTCTTGTTTGTCTCACACACTGAAGACATGCAGAGAAAGCCACATTCTTATTAAAAAAACACACCGGTGCAATGACCTCTTATAATGGAATACTCTGTAAAAGCAGAAACACTTCTTGAGGGTTTTCTAGCTCAGTCCAAGAAGCTTAAATTCTTTTCATTGATTCTTGAATCCTACAAAGATTCTCATTTCTGTCTATCATGAAGCCTTGTAACAACACTAGACATTACAAAATGAAATCACAATAACATATCTGAGCTATACTCAAGACTTTACACAACAAATCATTTTCTACAAAGATTTAAAAAACATAGCAGATCCCTGCCTGTCATCTACCAACCCTTTACGACTTCCAGTTGGTTGCTGAAATTCTCATTTTCTGTAATCTTCAAATTAAGGCACTTCTAAATGCTGCTACCAGAGTCTTAACCTGGAATGTACACTTCACTGTTTTGGCAATACTGGATTACTGACTGATTAAGAATCATTCTCAAAACTTTAGAGCTGTTTTACCAAGCTAGAAATTCCAAAACTACTGACAAGACAATTTCCGACACTACTGACAACAGACTACTTGTCATTATCATTGCCTGGATTTAGCTTGCCAGACATTAAAGACTCATAGCTGAACTGAAATTTGGAAATAGAAAGTACAGCATTTTTATATTTTTTTACAGTATGTATAAACATGAGCATGGAATGTTTGAGTTAAATATCAATACTGCAGACACATTAAATGATCCAAAATGCAACTATCTTCATCTGCAAAACAAATTTTAGTTCCACTTTGATATTTCCAAACAAAAATAATAATAATTATTGATAATACTCCACTGCCACCTATATGTACAAGGTCAAGAAGTATACACTGGTACAGTGTGTTGCCGCACCCACCACACGATGGAACAGCTCGGGATACTGGTTGGCAATGGCAGACACAGCCCAGAACTACCCCTCAGAAATGACCATCTATCTGCCACAGTCAGCTGTTACGTGGGTGTCACCTTGGCCTGGTCTGGCCGCTCAGGTCCTCAACGATGAGAATCCTGTGAGCCAGATCACCGTTGGGGAATTGCGCCACATGGATGATCCCTCACAATGCAGGTACTGTGTCTCATTTGGGACTCCATGAGAAACCACTCATTCATCACAAAGTTAAACCAGTGGTACCCAAGGATTCTCTAAAGAGTCCAGTCATCGTCTCGGGTCACTAGATAGCATCCATGTCTCACAAAATTATAACAAAACAAGAAGCGCCAGGATTCTAAAGATTGGAACCTTTGTCCTTTTCCAAAGATATTGGGAGAACTACTCACTTGTTTCCAGCAACCTCATGACCCCACAAACCCCCCCAACGCTCTCTCAATCCGTGTACTGACTTCAAGGGAAGAGTCACCAGAGACATGAATGTCACTGCCGAGTTAAGTAAACCTCACAACAAGGTCGACACGCTCTCTGCAGACCGATAAACAAATGGTTGTGCCAAAGAGGTCATGAAACACATGGATGTTGTTTTTTTACCCAGGGCACTTGTAAATCCAAGCACTCGGACTCCTCGCTCAGTTTCTCTGGAGCCCCAATCAGACCCTCCATTGGCTCCATGAAGATCACAGCATCGTTGGCGAAGTCAAGATCACTGAATCTTTCTTCAGCAATGAGGGACCTACCTAAACCTGACACGTATTGTGGCAGACATAGTAAACAGTCGATTCTACATCTTGACTCGTTGCTTCAACTAATGAAGACACCTTATTGGCCAGAAACCTCAATACAACATCTGGTTCACTATTTAAGGGCTTGCAGCTTATAATAGCCTAGGGCCAAGTGCTATTCCTGGATGCTATGGGGAAATATAACCAAAAAACGTACAATGCTAAAGCAATAAAATTCCTCATACAACTTTTACATTTACATGATTAGAATACCACAAACATGAATGGTTTTAAAACTGACTAAAATATAAAAACTGGAAGAACAAACCTTTCACAGAAAAATGTCTCCACTTCACAGCCGAGAACCCAAAGTCCAGGTTAATGAATAAAGATGGGTGATTAATGTATCTAATTTAACTCCAACTCTGCAGTACCATTTCAAATTACAGTCCAGTAACTAAGCTACTGACTGCAAAATACTTTGGTTTCTGAATACATTCCTTCATATATTATGGAGTGCCTTTCCCCTTACATTCTCTGTTGTAATCTTAGATCCTCAAACAGTGGTTTGCTTATTAGTCAGAGAGCCAGAAATAAAAGAATTGGTGAGGCAGCCTTTTGCTTGTATGCACCAAAAATCTGGAATGCTTTACCGACATACTATATACGCCAGGCTAATCCCGTGGAACATTTTAAAAAACCTTCTAAAACCTCATTTGTTTTTTTTTTGGCTTTTCCAAAATTACTTTTTTTTCCCACACCAGATCTAATAGATTATAATATATACTACAATATCATATACTTAAAAGACTTGCACTCTTTGCTAACCTCTGCTATTCTTTTTTTGGTTTTCTGTGGTGGCATCATATGCCACTGCCATCTGATCAAAGTACTCTGCAGCCTTCTTTGATGTTAGAAGGAATGTGAATGCTCTGACTTTTGACAAGACCCACTGCGTATAATGTTCTAGGATGATGAATCATAACAATAATGAATTTATGTTTTGTAGAATGCCCAATGGGTGCTGGATGTTTTTTTTTTTTTTGGACTTGTAACCCAATGAAGGTTACTTTTATCTTTTATCTCTCTGGCTGAGATGTTTGTTTGTCACTCCTCTTTGATCATGTGATCACAGCATTGGACCCTGTCATTTACCACTGTAACTACTAACGACCTATAAATCGAGTTTAGTACATAATTTCTTGATCTATGAGTCATGGGTTTTGTGAATTTGGGCCACACAGAGTCATAATTTACAATTATATTCAATGGGAATGGGTTGCAAATGGTTCGTGGAGTATCTCATGATGGGTTGCCACGGGCAGTTTAAGCAATCTCCATTGCTCCGCTGTGACCTGTGCCAACGATTCTCTATGGGAGACCACCACTATCCATCAGAATGATGGTCAGTAGCAATTCTCCAAGGGAGACCATACTGTAAAACCCTGCGATAACTTTCGGAGGCGATTCTGGGTCTTGAAAACACAAAGGCGGCAAAATTAGGTCATGAGAAACGAAAAGTGTAGGAAACACTGCTCTAGTTAAAACATGCTTAGGGACTCATCCATTTTTATAAAACCCTTGTCACACTACAATATTTTTTCAGCAATTTCATGTGAAAACTTTATTTACATAACCTCGAGTGTTTGGGATAGTTGCAGTACACTTCCATGACCAACAATTGTGTTTTATGACAGTCCAAGTGACTCAACCAGACTGGTCTACAACTCACACTGACAACAATCAAATGAGTCTGATTTATCCTTAAGTCATGGGGTGCGCTCGTTTGTGTGCGACAGCTGAATACAACATAGATGAAACATAGATGAAAGACGAAAAACGGGTTTTGGACCAACGAAAACAGAAGAGAGGCTTATCTGTCCAATATTTTTCATAACATGGTAGAACTGAAAAAGGTAGAAGAGGGACAGAGGCTGCGGCTTAAACTCACCATACCTGGAAAACATTCATACATATGGAGTGGTGGCTCTGAGGCTAAGGATCTGTGCTGGTATCCGGAAGGTTGCCGGTTCGAATCCCCGTCACTACCAAAAGAGATCTTACTCTGCTGGGCCCTTGAGCAAGACCCTTAACCTATAATTGCTCCAGGGGCGCTGTACAATGGCTGACCCTGCGCTCTGACCCCAAGGGGTATGCGAAAACTAAGAAATTCCTAATACAAGAAATTGTATAAGGCGAAATAAAGAACAACCAACAGTGCTGTCAGGTTGAGATTTAATTGACTGTCAAAATGTGGAGAGATTGCAAGACTTTAGAAACTTGAAACTGTGCTCAGAAGTCATGAGGCAGTTGTGTAGTCTGTCGTCCCCTACAATTACCAGTTGGGCAATCTGACATCCAGCAACTGAAGTCCTTAAATTTCACATGGTCTTCAATGAGGCACCATGTAATTAAATGTATTGTTTAAGTTTGTATTTATTTGTCTGTTTTATTATAATTCTCTTTTACTTCTCGTAAAGCACTTTCAGCTACACATTTTGTATGAAAAACATTTTAAAGGTAAAATACTTAGAGAGGTTTATTACACAAAATAAACCACATGTAACTTCAAACTTATTACTGATATCTACATATAGTGCTTGTAACTTCTCTATAATTAGACTTGAGTAGGTATAGTATACAGCATGTCAGATTTGATGCTTTTTACTTAACTAGTTCTTATTACAAGGCAGCGTATCTGGGAACGAGAACTTAATTAGATGGTCTGGAAATCTATATGAATTGTGCCTGTTCTCTGCATTTTTGTGGGCTTTCTACAAATTCGCCCCTCTTCAAACAAAAACACAAACAAAAAATACAGTGTAGCAACTGACCACATGGCAGTAAAATTGCTTATGCTGGGAAAAAAAAACATATTTTTAACCCAAAAATAACAATCTGTGACCAATGGGAATCATGCTACACAAGATTTAATTTGTATGACTGCAGTTGTGTGTTTGTACACATGTGGGTTTGCTTTTCTTTACAAAGTACACATTTCGATAAAATACATACTGTAAATTTCCCACCAGACAAGTTTTAGCTTTGGCTATCACTTATGATGGTGGTAAGATACAGTGTATAAATTTGTACAATAAAAATAAATAAAGAATACACAATGACCCTTGTTATCATAATGGGCTGTTCTTCTTTTGAAGTAAATGATAAATATAAAATTGCACATATCGTGGAACACCTTATCCCATAATGATACTGCATGTTTTACATTTCTTCCACTTCACAAAATAAACTTTTTTTTGCTGTAATGTGAGCATAATGAACTATCCATCCATTCATTTTCTTTGCCATAAGCACGCTGAACTAATAACTGGTGAATTTAGGTAAAAAACTAATTTCTATGTCCTTACCACGAGGTTGTTAAAAAAATCAATTCCAAGTTGTTTATTTGGTTTTAAAAACACTTACTTGCTATTTTGGATGTCCGTTTCAAAAAGATGCTTTGAAATAAAGTGGTATTCCACACCATCACTCTCATGGCTCTTTTTTGCTCTAGTTGTGTCTGGGTGAGGAAAAAAAAAATTCTCACATTTAATGAAGACAATTATTTTTAATTAACTATTGTCTATTTAAACAAAGTATGTTATTGTTGGGTCAGCAGGCAAACTGGTATGGTTAAACAGAGCAAACAAATACAATAGCCTTGACAATTCACATTATTTCATTATGACAGTGTTTCTCAAACTATGGGTCATAAGACATCTCTAATTGGGCCATGCGGAGTTATGAATTATAATTAAACTGAATAAGAATGGATTGCGAATGGTTGCAGAAATCCCCGTGATGGTTCGTCACTAGCATTGCTGAAGCAAACTCCCTGGAAACGCACTGTGTTGGCGATTCTCCAAGGAGGAAGGATGAGGATCTACGGCTATTCTCTGGTGGGAATCACCCCAACCCGGACGATGAATGGCGGGGATTCTTCCAGGTGGAACGGCATCAAGATTGGCCGCTTTTCCACTGTAGTTACGGGTCGTGAAGAAAAGCAATAGACAAAATTGGGTTGCATGAAAAAAAAAAAGTTTAAGAACCACTGCATTAATATTAAATAATAATCCTAATATTAAATAATCTGACAGATGATAATTCATAGCTGAGGGTTCAGTGTTCCTATCTGTGGCCATTAACCTAAAAATAAAATAGGTCATAAGTACGGTAAAAGCCACTGACTGATTATCTGTCAGGTTTCTTCCTTTAGTTGCCAGTTTTATGTACCCTGGAGGTCTTTACACTGCTACTCAGAGCTTATAACCCAGTTTTGCTATTCTTAATAAAATGTTCTTCAATATAAGAAGCTGTGTTGAGGTAACTTGATCTGTTATCGTATTCAAACAAAAAAAGACTTTTGCAATAAACAGGCTGCAGAAATACAAAGTAAGGTTAATTCTCAAGTACCTAAAAGCTACCTTTATTATCTACCTCTCCAAATCTAGATTGGGTTTCTAATCTTTGGGAAGCTGTAATATTCATATCACAACTTATTATGTGTGAGACTTTTATTGCTGTTCAAAAAATTTTTTTTTTGCATTACTAAAGTAACTTTTACATATTAACATAAACAAATATCCTACTCTCCCTGTTTTAAGAAATATATTGTAATATTAAAGTCAATAATAAAATTAATTCAGCAGAATCTTTCATTTAAATAGTGAATCACATACTCGGGGACACCTCGTGGAAATTAAAGGAAAGTGTATTTAACATGAAATAATGGAAGCCCTTCTTCATGTAAAGCATCATCAAAGGAGTCATGTGAAGCAGAAACTTTTGGCAACTTGCACTAAGTATGAAGGTAAATCAAAAAGTAGAGGTGATTTCGATTTGAAAGTTACGTAGTAAACTGCAGTGGATAGAAACTGGTGCAACAAATTCACAACTGGTGAAACACATTCACAAAGGCTTATGGGTAATTTGAACACACAAACTGTGCCGCTAGTCTAGTTGAAGTCAAGGTGTAATGTACACGGACACTCCACTGCAGGATTGCACCATTCTTTAACAAAGTAAATCTAGTGAGATTTCTTTGGGCAGAGGGAGTGAAACTTGCTGAAATTCACTGAAGGATGTTGCCGTGTTCTGATCAGTAAGCTGTTTGGGTACCCATATTGCCCAAACTTTATAGTACCCCAGGTTATGTACTATGGAATGTGTAGATCTATAACTGATATCCAAATGTGCAGTGACAAATTGAGGTCTGGACTCTGTCTTGGCCACCCTAGGACATTAACAGTGTTGTTTCTGAGTTATGCCTTTGCAGTTCCGGCTTTATATATGTATGCGTTTGTTGTGTTGCAGGAAAATAAATCTTCACAATCATAGTTATCTTGCAGGCTGTAGCAGGTTTAACTTCAGGATCTCTCTGTATTTAGCTGCATTCATTTTACTCTCTACCTCGAAAATCCTTCCAGGCCCTGCTGTTGAGAAGCATCCACTTTGCATGCTGCTGCCAACACCATGTCTGGGTGTGTGTTTTTAATGATGTGCAGCTTATGGTTTATGCCAAACATAATGTTTATTATGATGACCAAAAAGGTCAATTTTGGTCTCATCAGACCATGGAATCTTTTTCCACTTTAGTATCCCACATGACTTTTGGCAAATTCTAGCCAAGATGTCATACGAGAATTTTTTAACAGTAGCTTTCTCTTTGGCGGCGACTCGGGAAGCACCCAGACAACAGTTTTTATATGCAAAGACTCTCCAATCTCAGCGACGGGAGTGGATGACTAATGATGAGAGGTGTATCTCAGATTTTTATTTTTGAGACTAACTATAGTGTTCAGCTTGTTTAATAAAGAATTATGATGTTCAGACAAGTAAGGTCCCAAATACATAATGAAGGAGAAATTTAAATCAAAGCTCAGAACACTGGAAATATTATAAATAATGAATACTGTTTGTACAATGCTGTTGTGCAGAACACATTAAGGCATGTTTGCATTAAAGTTTACATTTATCACATTTCTTTGTGACTGTATTTAATTGTACATGTGAATATTAATCTCTCTGCAAAATGTAGGTTCATTGTTTTTATTAATACTGCATTCATCATGACTGTGAAACTAAGTAAAATAGGACTTCAGTTAAAGTTGGATTCCACTCAAAAATGAAGCAGACTGTCATTTAATTTTAAAAAGGGAGAATAAAATTGACTGCAAGGCCAAAATATGAGGCAGTGGAATGGTATTTATTCAAAAGGAAGGAAAATAATTTCTTCCATCACTCAGAACTGTCAGGCCGGCTATGAAAAACTGACTGTTACACTAGAAAAGAAATAATATTGTTCTTGAAAATGAAATGCTTCCATTTTGGATATAGGTCTTCGAAAAAAAAAAAAAATACTAACTATAATAAAAGTCATGTTCAGTAGGAGAAACTAATTACAACATTTTGGGAAAATGTTAAACATTTCCCCAAACAAAGTTCTTCTAGTATATATCTGGTGAGTATAAATCTACGTCTGTGAGGTAATAAGAGCTTGTTATAATCAGTAATGACGACATATGCTCCACCAAGAGGGACCATTTGACAAAAAAAGATACATAAATCATGATCCATCATAAAAAGCATGATCATACCCAAAAACTTGTTTGAGCTATATTGGATTAAAAATAGTTTGACTTCTATGTGTGGATTTTTTTTTTTTTTTTTTTTTTTAAATTAAATAAGGATTTTTTTTTTTTATTATAAAAAGCAGTGCTTAACAAATGGAAAACTGAAAAATAAGAAGTGTGATTGAGAGTTTTCACCGTGTTTACTCCTCTAGACTTGTTCATGTCAGTGAAAAGTATAAACCCTTCATATATAGATATCATGTATGGTTACTTCAAACAAAAATCAAAAATAAAACTTGCTTTGTACTGTAATCATTGATATGTTCTATTTCTCTGTTAGGTTTCTTCCAGGCTTCTTCAGCTTATCTTGACTGTCCATTCCGTATTCTGCATGCTATGTATTGAATGGGAGTTTACCTTTCTAGAAAGATTCACACTGCATTCTCTCAATTAAGAGGTGAAATAAAGACTGTTTTAAAATTTTAAATTAGGGACTTGTTGTAGACTCACTTGTATTGCTTAAGTTCTTAAGGCCTGTGCTGACCAACTTTATGGTGTCACCTTCTGCCTCCTGTTCAGTCTGTCTCTAAGGCTCCAAAAAGTGCAGATGTTGTGGAAAAGACACTGCATTGTTCCTGCTCCAAAGAAGGCAGGCGCCTCTTCACCTAATGACTACAGACCAGGCACCTGCCTCTCAAATCATGAAGACCTTTGACAGGCTGGTCCTGGACTGTAAGAGTCCTTTTATGGTAGGCCACCTGGAACTACTGCAGTTTGCCTGTTGGACAAAGACTGGAGTGGAGGATGCAATTATCTATTTGCGCCACAAAATTTATTTCCACCTGGGCAAAGCTGGCAGCACTGTGAGGATGATGTGATTTTCGCCGCACTTAAAGAGCCTCTATGTTCAGTGACTATTCAGACAACGTATTTAAAAGTGAGGTGCTCCTGCAGGTACTTGGGAGTCCACATCAATGACAGGTTGGACTGGTCTCAGAACACAGAGAAACTTTATAAGAAAGGACAGAGCAGGCTCTTCTTCCTTGGAGACTTCTTCTTTCGGCTGCTTCTGTTAGGGTTTGTCACAGCAGAGCATCTTTTTCCATATCTTTCTGTCCTCGTCATCTTGCTTTGTCACACCCACCACCTGCATGTCCTCTCTCACCACATTCATAAACCTTCTCTTAGGCCTTCCTCTTTTCCTCTTGCCTGGCAGCTCTATCGTTAATATCCTTCTCCCAGTATACCCAGCATCTCTCCTCAGCAAATGTCCAAACCAAAAGACTGCAATCCTTTAATGTGGGAAGTGACATCCTTCACATCTTCTATAACTCTGTGATGGCAAGTGTGATCTTCAATGCTGTGGCGTGTTCGGCTGGACACGTCACTTCAAGAGAGGCCCACCAAATTAACAAGCTAATTCAAAGGGCCTTCTCAGTTATGTGACACACCCTGGACCCCGTTGAGGTAGTATAGGAGTAGAGAATTGAAACAACACTGAATGCCATTGTGAACTATTCTGCAAATACGCTCTTCTGACACACTAACACTGAGGGACTTTCCGCCAACAAAATATTTAGCAGAAGTGTGTCAAGAAACACTATGGGGTGCTCCTTTATACTAACAGCAATATGTCTGCATAATGCCTCATTGGGACTGTGACTGCCAAGCTAGAACTTTTCTTTTTTCATAAATCTTCATCCGTTTTAGTCATTCTGGTGTGTGTTCAGACCATAGTGTGGGTGTATATATTTATCTGTCTATTAACTTCTGCAAAAAGCCAATTTTCCTCCTGGGGACAAATAAAGCTATCTATCTTTTTATCTCCCTCTCTGTCTATACAGTTGCTTCCTAATAGTTACACTGTTATTCTTTTGTTTCTTCAGTTTGTTTTTAAATTAGGAGTTCTGTATAAATATTGCTTGCTGCGATTTATTTCCTTACTAGTTAATCCTGCCCCACACATAAAGCGTGCCAATTTTAAAGTCATGTATTGCAAAAAATTACCCAGGGCAGGGAATGTGGACTTCATTTTGTGTGCTACTCTTATTTTAAAAGTACTGGTTGGTACATTTATCTAAGCTACCACCAGCTGTTATTTTCACTAATAAAGTAAGTAAAAACTTGGTCTGATTTTTCTATTAATCTCCCTTGCAATGGTGTCTAAATAAGTGAAAATTGTGTAACTGTTAATGCAAAACCACCATAAGAAACAACCACTTTATGTACAACATGTTGCTTACAGTAAATGAAATTGTAAAAATGATAATTATTGAAATAAAAAATGAATGATGTACAAATTAAAAAACTGAAGGTGCTGTACCATATGAGTCAAATTAAATGAATGCAGAAAATGAAATTGAATTGCATATGGTTAAGCAATCATTCAGAATAAAATGCTTATTTCAGCTTGAGAGGTAGATGTCTTAATTTGGGAAAACTATTACTTCTTCCAGAATTTGTTTTGTGATTTGATTACTACCACCTACTGACTGACCGTCGTGAGATGTGCTCATTGCCGGCAGCAGTCAAGCTGACTTAATGCAAGTGAATTTTTCTGCAGTGATGTTCACTTCAATGCACGCTCATGTATAATACACTTGATCGCACAGAGTTCACTCTAAAGAGTGAACACATTGAGGAACAATGAAATATGCAATGTGAATGATGCATACCAAGCAGTAGTAAGCAAACATGTGGAACATATATAGTACCTGATTGATACGGAGGTAATGGACAAACTTGCTTACCTATCCTGTAAAGCTTCCATGTTCATTTATACAGATGGACACACTTGCTCACCTACCGAGTAAAACTCTCGCATAGACTTACAGATTAGATTTCAAAATAAGACAGTAATTTAAGACACAACTGCACCGAGTCAATGAAAGTACTATTTACCACTGCCTAAACTGGGTTCCATTAACATTAGGATACATTTGTCCAACTGTTTCAGTGTGTCTGTTAATTCTGGACACTATCCTATCAAATTGCAGTTTATAGGGAACAAATATGTGTGTATACTTTGTATATAGTATGCTATTAATAAATAACTTGTGCAAGTACTCATTTCATTATTTCTTCCTCTGAAAACTGGTACTAGATAAAATATTTAAATAAATTGAGCCATTATTCTTACAAAACTTAAAATTAGCAACTATCGATAGAACACATAAAAACCAAGAGTAGATAAGACTTACGTGGTACTGTGACGCCATAGTGCTGTGGGTCAGAAATAAGAAGTTTCCTTTTAAGTTCATTTAATCCCACTCCAACAGGTCCTTAAGAAAATAAATTGCATTTTAGTTTATTCTGTCAAAAACACATATACAATAATTATCAAATATTATTATAATTAAAGGAATTGAATTATTAAAATTTTTTTGTCAAACAAAATCCTTATCAAACTGTATATACATATATTTAAATTAGTTGATATTTTGCACCCAATAATAAGCCATACAACCACATTTTTCGTTATTTCTTCATTGTGAGCTTTAGAAGCATAATTGGGATGTTACTGGAGCTGCAATCTATTTTTCTGGATTAAACAGCCAGGCACTTTATCCATTAGACCATTCTCCCTGTGCACCCAACCACACAACACCACAGTATATATACATAAGAAAAACAACGAACCATGCAAGAGCTAACTCTTAAAGCTCCAGAAATGTAATACAGAGTAACAAATACACAAGTGTATATTTATTGTCTTCTTACTGAGTTACCCAAGGGACAGAATACATAAATAAATGACTGACACATATGAAAAATATGAAACAAAATCCGAGTTTGAAAAATACATCATCAGATTTTAATTGGAAAGCAATGGGATATGCATTTCTTTCATGGTAAAACTGTGAATACCCTGTGTAGCAGGTTATGTATGGAAAGTTCAAGGGCTAAGTAATGTAATAGAGGTAATTTATGTGGCTTTTCTTGAGCTTTATTGAAGGATATGGCATAGGTTAACACTTAGAAGTAGTTGGTGATGTTTGGACTCAAATGGTATGACAGGAGAGATGACAGGCATCTGTGGAATGAATCGAACAGATTTAATGGGGAGGTGCGAGATGCTGAATTAAAAAGTAACTCCCCAAAACATGTGCGTTGAGCTAGAGAGGTAAATGAATGACAATGTCTCCTGTTAAAGCTGGACTGTTTTATATTTCAATCTAGTCATGCACAGAAATATAAAAACATTGTAAAATACCCCTCAGGCATGATTACTATAGGCTAGCAGTGCCCCTTTTGAAGTGCAACTGCATTAAAGCAAAAACCTAAAAAGTTTGTACAGTAGTATGAAAAGTAAATAGTGGAAGTTTCTGCATATTGTGCCTATTTAGTTACTTGTAAGCTTCACTGAAAGTGGACAATTATTAGAAAAGGGTAAATAACAGGTTGCACAACAAATTTATACGCAAGCAAAATGTTTAACCAGAAATATTATGTTTGAATTAATATGAAGCATAAATGTTCACAGATGTTCTCGCCAAGTCTGTACTACATCTCATACGATAGACTAGCAATTCTAAACTGGCCCTGAACTGGATTAAGTGAATTTGAGAATGCAATGTTAAGCATATAGTGTATAAATACACTATCACATACTTATTTTACATTTTATTGTTGTAAACTTGTGCTAAAATCAATTGAATTATTTTTTTACCCCACATCAAGCAACACTCAGTACACCAGAATGACAAAGTGACAACAAGAGTTTAGACATTTTTGTAAATTTATTACAAATAAAGAACTGAAATATTACACTAACACATGTATTCTGACCCTTTACTCAGTACTTTGTTGAATCACATTTGGATACAGCCTGGAGTGTTCTTGGATGAGACATAACAAGCCTGGTACACCCGGGATTTCAGGATTTTCTGCCTTTCTTCCTAGCAAATCCTCTCAAGCTCTGTCATGATGGACGGAGACTGTCGGTGGACAGCTATTTATAGGTGTTTGATTGGATTCAAGTCCAGTTTCTGGCTGGGTCACTCAAGGACATATCCAGAGTTGTGCCTACGCCACTTCTGTTTTGCCTTTGCTGTGTGGTTACTGTCATTTGTTCTGTTGGAAGATGAATCTTCGGCCCAGTCTGACGTCCAGAGTGCTATGGAGCAGGTTTTCATTAAGGGTATCGCTGTACTTTGCTTCTTTCAGCTTTCCCTCAACCTGGTCTAGTCTCCTAGTCCTTGCCACTGGAAAGGAAAAAAAAAAAAACACAAAATGATTCTTACACCACCATGCATCATCGCTGTAATGGTATTGAACAGGTGATGAGCAGTGCATGACGCAGACACAACCCTTACCTTGACTTCTTCAGACCACAGAATCTTGCTTCTCACAGTCCTAAAGTCCTTTAGATGTCTTTCACAAACTTCTAGTGGGCTTCCATGCGTCTTTTACCAAGTAGAGGCTTCTGTCTGGCCATTCTGCCAGATCAGATCAATGGAGGGCTGCACTGATGGTTGTTCTTCTCCACAAAGGTTCACTGGAGCTGTGACAAACGGGTTCTTGGTCACCTCTCTTACCGTGGCTCTTCTCCCATGATTGCTCAATTTGGCTGGGTGGCCAGCTCTAGGAAGAGGTGTGGTTGTTCCAAACTTCTGAATGAGGAAGGCAGCTGTGGTTTTGGTAACCTTCAATGCTGCAGGAATTTTTTGGATCATTCCCCTGATCTGTGCCTTGACACAATCCAGTCTCTAAGCTCTGCTGCCAATTCCTTCAACCTCATGGCTTGTTGTTTTATTTGATACACATTGTCAATTGTAGGACTTTCATATACGGGTGTGTACCTTTCCTTCTCAGTCCAATTAATTGAAATGACCACAGTTGAGCAAAATTCATGTGTTGTAGCAAAGTGATCTAAATATTGTGACCGGTCACACTGCATTTTTTTCTGGGGCTAGTTCAACCACAGAGAAGAAACACCTTCAAAACAGCAATCAGAAACAAAACAAATACACTTTTCAAGTAACTTAAAGTTTATTTAGGCAGGATCAGATGTAGACAATAGCACCTAAGTCATATGCCACATATCGTTTATGTTCTTTAAAGCAAACTGCTTGTGGCTACGTTCGTGCTTCCCTTTGACTGAACACTTCAAGTTCTTTTATTCTGAAGGAACCACTGCTGGTGTAAAGCGACTAAGAAGTTTGCTGTGTGTTGGAAGAAAAGTCTGATACTTTTCCTTTAAGTGTCAGAATAAAAGTATCTTTGCCCAGTTCTCCCTCTCCTGGCTCTCTTTCTGTGCAACTCAGAAGCCCAAGTGCAACAATACTTCTGTCAATGGGATATTTCAGTTATTTTCCATTTTTAATTAATTTGCAAAAACATTTCTGTTTTTGGACTGTGATTCCAGGGTACTGACAGTTAAGGGAAAAAATTAATTCAAATAATTTTAGAATCAACATGCAACATAATGTGATGAAAGTAAAGGGGTCTGAATAATTTCTGAATCCTCTGTATACATTACATTGAATTATGGGTATTAAAATATTCACAGGAGTGTACACAGCTCACTATCAGTTTCACAGGCTACAATTTAAAAAGTATACGGACACAGTGGCAACCACTTTAACAGCTATTATCTGCACATACTCAGGCAAGCGAATTACTTCCCAGGTTTGTTTCTTCCATTTTCAGTGGTCTTAAGCATCCTTGAAGTTGAAACCCCATTCTGGGCATGTGATCAAATATCACTTCCATTGATTTCATCGTTGGCCTCCACCTTAGCTTCTTTCCCTCCCCCATTCATTACAGTGGCCCTAATTTCCCCACCATCAAAACCTTGCTTTCGATATGTTCATAACATAACATACTCTTCTGTCCAAGATGGCAAATTGCTTGTGTGTATTTTTTTCCTTTCTTCATTTGGTGCACTTGAATATTCTGCGACTGAACACTTGATTCCAGGCATTAGGCTGCCAGACTCACCCTTCTTCCAGATGTTAAACCGCTTTAAACTGGTTGTGACATACGATCTTCAAAGCATTGTGTTTAGTGGTTGAATGATTTTGTAAAATGATTGTATTTTCCAAGTAGTACATACAAATGGTTTTGTGCCTCATCCCGTCAATAAAAAAAATCAAAGTATAATGATGAGTGTAATCAGTGTGTTGTTGTGTGGTTTGATTATCAAGCTATTATTGAAGCAGTGATGAAAAGAAGGAACTGGTGAAAGTCTCCTATCAGCCAAGACATTCATATACGGCAAGGTATGGGAGGGGGTTAGGAACAAAACATGATAAGAGAAACCAAGTGACTATAACAAGGAGGAAATAAAAGATTGAAAGTACAAATCCATATGATGTACTGATGGCAGCAGCTCTAGCATGGCAAACAAGAAGTAATAAGCCATGACACAAAAAGTCTCCTGAGAAGGAAGCATAAAAATCACCCTCGGCAACTACATGCATCGCTTACATGGACCAACTTCAGTACGGCAAAAGGAGGCAATTTGAAAACAAACATGTACAGCCAGTATTGCTCTAGCAGAACACGAGCGTAATTTGGACATTTCATAGTACCTGGAAACAGTTAATGTCATTTTTAAGCTTTCATTTACTTTATACATGTTGCTTTTAAAACTTCATTTTGAATGGTTGGGTATTTGCGGAACTGTTTTACAGTTTGAAAAAACTGATATCATGTTTCAAGTTGTTCCAATCAAACAGATTAGAATCTTTCAAAAGCATGCCAGTAATGGTGTCATGACAGCTTTCTAGCTCTTAAACAATTTCCATGCATTTCCTTTTTCATTTATTACTATTTGATTCTGTGCTTCCCTATATACGACAAATGAGTGTATACACACCAAATCTTTATCTTTGTCCACTTTTACCTAGGAGATATTATATATGATATGCCTAAAATGCAAGGTAGCCAATAATTCAGACCAAAATTGTAAATATGAGCACAAATTAAAACATAAAATCACCCAATTTTAGGCATAGCAATAGTAAATAAATTAAAAGAAGTCCTATTTAGTACATTGTGGCAAACATTATGGATCCTGAAATGGGGGGGACCATGTTTAAAAAGTATTTTCAATTCTTCACTGATGGCAGTGGGACAATGAATTCTCAAGTTCCCGTAAATGCTTCTAAACTCACTGGGCAGCCTTTCATCCTGTAACACAGGAGTTCTACAAAGCTAAAAAATGGAAAATTCTTGAATAGCCAAGCCAGGCACCCAATTTAAATTCAACTGAGCATACCTTCCATATGCTGAAGAGAAAACTTTACGGGGACAAGCCCTTGAAACAAGCAAGAGCTGAACATGGCTGTATTAGAGGCTTGGCAGAGCATCACTAGAGGAGATCCTCAGCACCTGGTGATGCCTTTGAATCTCAGACTTCAAGCAGTCATTGCATGAAAGGGATGAGCAACAAAGTACTAACTATGACGGTTTAAATAGACATTGCTGTGTGCCAAACATTAGGATACCCTGAAATGGAAGGGGAATGGTAGGTAGAAAAAGCGTCCTGCGACTGCAATGTATGCAAATCCCATTAAATGAAAGTCTGCACTGTGCACTTTAATCACATCTGAATTGTATGATTTCTAATTTTAAGCTGTGGGGCCAGGGGGGAGTGGAGTGTGGTTTGAGGGAGATGGGTGCATGTAGGAAAAAATGAATCTTTGTCTCAAACATAATTGAGGGCCCTGTTGAACTGTCGCAAGACATATGGATAGTACTGAATATTTACATTTTTTGGGGCACATCATTTGTCTAATTAGTTTGTTCTGATCACGGTCATAGTATATTGATCCTTGTCTGTACTCTATACAAATACATAATACTCACTCTCATATTAAAAATGACCAATATTCATTAAGTATGGAGTGCTAGTTATAGTTATTGTATGTGGTAGAATTCCTAGCCTGATCTGCTCAAAAAAAAAAAAAGGTTGCATTATTAAGTAAAAAAAAAAAAAAAAGTTATAAGCAACAATAACAATGCAATAAAACAAAAAATAAACATACTACGAATAAAAAATATAAAACAACCAAAAATTACACATAAAGTAGTACATGTTTTGATTCAATGGGTGTTCCACACTCCTAAAGGCATTATAAGGTTATAAAAAATTGGTTAACAATAAATTAAAAATATAAATAAATGGTAAATCATAAAAATGTTATACCCATTCCTAAACATATATGCTGGCTTGGAATTATAAAAAATAAATAAATATATAAATAAAAAAAATAATTTTGTAGCTGAGCTACAGAGTCATTACATCTAAATGTGGAAAACATACATTTGAAAAGCTGCATCTGGAAAGCATTTTGTGGGGTCAGCTTGTTAATGGAATAATTCAATATCTTATTTAAATGAAATTATTACATTTAAAAAAAATTGTTAAATAAAACCTCTACAAAAAGCCAAGCCAAAAAGTGTGGCAAAAATCATATTTTTTGTTTTCATCTTAAAACAGCACTGTCGAAATTTAAATATTAATAGAAACAGCAACATAAGAAGTAGTGATGATAAATGTAATAAAAAAGATTTAACATACAGAGTGTACTTTCTGTGCAGTTTCCATTCAATTATACAAGAAGTGCTCTTTAGAATTTTAGTTTTATAAGCATTTATGGAAAGTTGACTTTGATTTTCTAAAATTTGCTCTTCTATATATGCAGCACCAATAAAAACTATTTACCCCATGGAAGTTCTCACATTTTATTGTTATCACAGAGGACTTCATTTTGCTTTTTTTGACATGGATCACCAGAAAAAGACTCTTTAATGTCAAAGTGAAAACAGATCTCTGCAGAGTGATCTAAATTAATTACAAACATAAAGCATAAAATAATTTACAGCATTAATATCCCCCCCTTTAGCTAAGTCTTTACAATATGTTCACTTCTCTTGGCTTCTTCATTTAACAAAAAACAAACAACAAAAAAACCTTTTGCATTCATGTCTGCATTCCTAATAAATATGTATCCTCATATGTGATAGTTCTGTATTAAGTGAGTGATATAACCTATTCTTGTATTTTGCTTTGTAGTTTGTACTACTGTGTTGTATTCCTAAAATGGCCATGATAGACTGGCCATCGAGCTCAGTGAAGAGGATTACTTGTGTTCTGCTATGTGTGTCGAACTCACCCCATTTTTTGACAGCCATTACACGACCTACCTGAAAAGGGGCTTCTCTCTCTCGCTCTCTGAATTGCCTTTCACAAGATTTCTTCCATTTTTATTTCCTACAGGGACCACTGCGGCACTCCTTGTGTGATTTTGGGCTATACAAGAAATAAATTGTTGTCGAGGTGTCTGCATTTTCTAGTCTGTTTGCATATAGTTCCAAAATAGACAGGTGTTTGAAAAGAGACAGCAAAGTTTAAAAATAAATAAACATGTTTTTTTTTTTTTTTAGAGAAAATAATATTCTAAAAGTTGTTCAAATCAATTCAGGGTCAAGAGCCCCCTGCAAAATCTTAAATTCAACATTCCTGGCACAAAAGTTGGTTATCTTATTAACTTTAAATATTTGAGGCTGGATGAATCGTAATTGCCTTATTGTTGGGGGTTTCCTTTTCTGGTCTGCATTGTTCTCACTTAATTTAGCATGTTTTTATAAAAGCTGAATAAAGAATTGCATTATTTTATTTTAGAAACTCACTAGATATTTATAGATTAGATATTCACATAAAATAAGTGGATATTCAATTATTTTTATGAGCTTTATGACTTAACATGCAATTAGAATTGTATGAGATATGCAGTACTGTTATACAAGCCACCCTTTAAAACTGGTTATGTAAGATTCAGATTAATATTACCATTTTTCTGACACTGTATTTTCCATTAACAGAGTTACTGGAAGCTGAAACCTAGCTTGGCAGCATCAGGCTCAAGGCAGGAACTAATTGTTATCACAACAGCCTGGCAGCATCAGGCTCAAGGCAGGAACTAAACCCTAAGGTGATGCTAGTTCTTTAGACAGCACGATCACCAATACCAAGTCAATTTAGAGTTGCACATGTAATACATGTCTTTGAAAAATAAAAGAAGCCCAGAGTAACTGAAGAATAAGACTGTCAAGGAGAATGAGAGCTCAGAGAGTGAAAAGACTGGGAACTGAACCAAAGTCTCTAAAATTGCAAGGCAGCAGAGTTGATTACTTTGACACCCTATTATTTACTAATTAGCACCTAATTTAATTCAGACAACAATCAACATGGAGAACTGTGAGTTTATTTTGTGTATTTATTATGTAGAATAGTGAGATCAAATTATGCACTGACTTAATGTGGAAGAAAATCATTGTCTTTTGGTTACAGAAATAGCTTAAAGCCACATACAGACAGCAATCAATCTCCTCCTTTTTAAAAGAATTTTAACACAGCTCATGCTGATTTATTAGGGAAAGGAAGTGAGATTAATTCTAGATTTGTTTCAAAAAAACCACAAGGCATTTCTGTGCTACTGTAGAAAAATTCAATGCATCATGGAGCAGTGCTGTTTTAAATGTTGTTCTAGGTGTTAAAGGCACTCAAGCATGGCAATGCATGTTTTTATGAGCCATATCTCAGTCCAGTGAATAGGCTCTCCTCCAGTGTAGGTGAAAAGAGCAAGTTGTTCATAAAAAGCGGCACACCAGTGTCCTCAACTGTGGGTGCGTTCAATAAGCAGAGAGACTCAGAGTGCAGTAATAGGCGCTCAAACCTTTCACAATGTCATTCATTGCTGTAAATAGCTCTAACTCAGAGCTTTCCCCAAATGACTTTTCCTCAGTTGCAGCAAATTCAAACATGCCAGTAAAATTTACAAAATGGGGAAAATACTGATTTATGAGGATTGACTAGGCTACAGTAAGTGCCAAAATACAAAGTAAATGAAACAGAAAAATTCTTGAGCACAATGATGACTTGTTAATGCCAATATATTAATAGAAATTCCAAAAAAAACATTCATTGTGCAAATTATAAAATTGTATTTACCGATTTACATAAACAAACCCAAACGTGCTTTTCATTCTGTGAACCACATTTAAAAAAAAAAAAAAAGAAAAAAAAAATCCTTCATGAAACATGCAACAGAAAAGCAAATGCCTTATAAAAGTGTCAAGCTTCATTACCATGTGTATTAAAAGAGCTACAGTTAATATTCTTATGAAGTACGTCCCAGGCTAAATGGATCAAGTGTCATTATACTTTCAAAAAACACAGTGCTACTTTGAACAAAAAAGTCTTCAGGCGATTTCTGTCCAAAATTTAAATTGCTTCTAAAAACAAAGACATCGTTTCTTTAAAGAAAGAACAAAATGTTAAAAAAAGAAATACAATATCTACTGAGGTAATTATTTTAGGTACCAAAATATTAATCCACTATAAATGTAGTTCTAAGAAAAAGGATTTCACTTGTAAAAATTCAATTTATAATAAGCTAAACAACTGTAAATGCTTTGCTTTAGCCAAAAAAGAATTTATATTAATTATGCACAGTACAATTTTTTTTTTATTTACAGTAAATGAAAATCTATACCAGTTTATATTCCTATGGTAGCACCTTGTTCAATTTATGTTGGCTGTAACTAAACACTCCAGAGCTGAGCTTTAGATGACAAAATTTATGCATGCATTTACGTGAATCTACGAACAAAACAAAGCCAAACCTTTAATCCTTATTTTGGTTTAAATAACGACATAGATAACACTTACTTAATCCCCAAAGGGAAATTTGGGAGTTCCAGCAGCTCAGAGCAAAATTAAACAAGTACATATAGGCTAAATAACTAACCACCTAATACATATATAAAATGAAACAGGTAAGATAAATAAAAACCATGCAATACCAAAAATAGTGATACACTAGAAAGCAGTAAGAAATACAGTGCAATATCACAGTTATAATACTGTAAAGTGTCTACTGATGAATAAAGTACCAGTAATTACAGAGTCTGGCATCCTGTACATACAATTCATTAAATAATTACATTTATCATTTAATAATGGCTTCATCTTAAGCACATACCTGCATTTAAAAAAATCTTAATTATTTATGCTGTTTGCAAATAAAGTATAATTTGATATATATATATATATATTTATATAAATAAATAAATAGATATGTAATGTAGATAGATATAGATAGATAGATAGATAGATATAGATATATTGATATATATATATTTATCTATATATCTACATCTATATATATATATATATATATATATCTACATCTTCGCTTCCCGGGTCCTCCCTACGTGGAGTTTGCATGTTCTCCCCGTGTCTGCGTGGGTTTCCTCCCACAGTCCAAAGACATGCAGGTTAGGTGGATTGGCGATTCTAAATTGGCCCTAGTGTGTGCTTGGTGTGTGGGTGTGTTTGTGTGTGTCCTGCGGTGGGTTGGCACCCTGCCCAGGATTGGTTCCTGCCTTGTGCCCTGTGTTGGCTGGGATTGGCTCCAGCAGACCCCGTGACCCTGTGTTCGGATTCAGCGGGTTGGAAAATGGATGGATGGATGGATATATATATATATATATATATATATATATATATATATATATATATATATATATATATATATATATAAAGTAATGTTGGAGAATTTTAGTTATTTAAGATGACTTGCTTACAGAAACAGATGTGGCTCAGACTATGAAGAAAAAAATACGTGTTTGTCCATATGCAGTTGTACAGCGGCACAGTCCATTATCGAAATATTTCATCTAGATGTTATGTTTAACATCCACTTCACAAAGCTCATGATGCTGCTTCGCTAAGTAGGTCTAATGGACAATTTATAATAAGCTCACAAGAGAATAGTGATAAGGTATACGTAAGGATCACTAGCATGGGATAAACAATGTATAATTAGAAATACAGCTGATCTCTGAAAAGGAAAATGCCATGCACTCAACTTAATATTTGCAGAAAATTATCAAAGAAAAAATCTGGTAAGGCACTTGCCTCATTGTTTTAATTTTTGTTCCCATCATCATTGTAGAAATTAAAGACAGTAAAAAGACTTCCTTTACCAAGACTTTCGGGGGGAAAAAGATCTAACTATATATATATATATATATATATATATATATATATATATATATATAAAAAACATAAAGACAATTTGTTTTACCTATGATGTATTTATTCTTTTTTGACAATAACATTAAGTTTCTGGTGTGTTTATCAACAACTGTGCAAATTATTTTTCACCCAATTTCTATGCATTTATCCATTCACCCATTGCCAAACTTGCCTAATTCACTTCTAGGTTGCAGGGAGCTGGAGCTTAGCCCAGAAGTATCAGATGCAAGGTAAGGGCCAAGTAATAATTTACATACCCTATACATCACCATCTAGCAGACTTAAATGACATACTTTATATACTACAAAGTATTTAAACTATCTTGTTTGTTTTTTTTTATCTTGATTTGATATTCTTTATTGGTCCCCGAGTGGAAATTGTCTTTCCACATGTGTTTTGGGTGTCTGAGTGCGGTGTCAGCCATTGAACAGCACACCCCTTGAACAATTTTCAGGTTAAGGGATTTACTCAGTGGCACAATGGAGTAGCAATTCTTCTGGCAGTAACTGGATTTGAACCAACAACCTTCCACATATAAGCACAGGCCCTTAGCCTTAGTAGCTAAAGAATTTACAGTATATTTCACAGTTGTTCATGTAAATGTATGTTCTATATGCAAACTCCGTAATGAACCAAGGCTGTAATCTGGATTCTGTTAAAAATATTCAGCTGATAATTTTGCCTCCAGCAAGTTATCATAAACATACCACAGATTTTCCACGACCAGGCTACACTGTACTTTACTTGCCAGGCCAGATGTAACAGAATTGAGAAGCAGAATTTCTGCTGGTTAATCACAATAGTTTACTGTGATAACATGAGAGGTTTCTCTATAAGCAGAAAAATTAAGTGCAGACGACAGGAGACTGAGAAGATTTCCATTGTGTGCAAACCTACATGCATGGAGTCTACTGTTAGAAAGGATCGTTTTTTGATACTGTAGTCTATAGGTTTAAATATATATAAATAAAATACTATAAGCTGAATTCTGTCTAAGTAAAAGAAGTGGTAAGGTATCCTTGTGAAGTTATGCGCCAACAATATAGAATACTTTACTGATAGAGATATGCCAGGCTAATATGTTTAACTTTTTCATGGTGGATGTCGACTTTTGTCAAGAGGATGGGTTGAATGATGGTAATCAACTGTAAACGGTCACCAAACCCCAATGTTATGTTTTAATTCGACTCTCTTTGCTAGAATGAAAGTTAGCTTTGTTGGTCTGACCAAGACTTCCTGCGCTTGCGTAAGTAGTGAAGAGCAAACAGCAGCAAAAATGACATCGACTTCTGGCAGGAGATCGAAGGGGATGTACAAAGCAAAATGAGGTTTTGCATATTATCGCTAAGAGTCTGATTTTGATACGAGTGATCAAGAACAAATGTGAGATATCAGCATCAGTTGATCGTGGTGCCACTTACAATGATAAGAGGTACAAACCAGATTGTGTTGCACTGCAACTGCTGCTGCTGTCCCCGCCCCACAAAGACAGCCTGGCAGCCACTCATTCCTGCCAGCCATTGGGCTGGCTGTGAACGGCTTGAGCCGCAACAGACTACGAACTGGCAGCCACAGCACGCACCAACAGACGTTTTATGTTGATTTATGTGTGAAACAATTTCTTTGTGAGCTTTTCAGAAAACTGTTTTTTTTAACCTTAAAGAGTTAAAAAAACTCTTAATTTGGCTTTTACAAAGTAGTACTTAAATTCACTTGTTTATTATGTGCATAAAAAATTCCATATTTGTCATTAATTTGCATTCATTATTAATCTGGTTTTGCACCACAACCTGATCAAACTACTGTGCAGCCAGACAGTGACGTTCGAATGAAACCGGAAACTCCTGCTGATGATGAAACCCACTACAGCAAATCTTTTAGGACAAAGCTTAAAATACAATAAGGAACGACTTGCGCACATTCATTTTTGGTAGAATGTCCAGTGGGGGGTGGGAGGTCTTTTGGCCTTTTTTTCCCTCCAACAGAGACTTGAAAAGAAATCTATAAAGAACTCTGTCTATTACTGATATATCTGTGTTATTAGAACAGTGTTTTCCAGATGACACCCCCACGCTGTACCACACACATACACTGACAAACATGCTAGATTCACAAAAGCAGCACTGCAGGTGGACTGTGACCAACTGTGGACAAAATCACATTCACCTGTCCGATGATCAGCATCACGGGTGTATTGCGGCTGATCCTGGACGACATCCTCAACCCCAGCTCTGATTATCGTGCTGGATTCACCAAGGAAGAAAAGCATTGACGGTCAAGCTTGATTCATTTATCACTTTGACATTGGTGATCACAAGGACCCCACAAACTTCCACCCACCCTTAACTTGGACAATCATGCCCAATTTACTAAAAGGCCCTAATCTGGTGGGTTGCGAACACACTGGCATGTGAAAAAATTGGTTGAGACACCACACAAAGGTTGGGAAACACTGTATTAGAACATTTGAATATTAGAACAATTTAGATGACAGCAAGTCATTCATCCCAAAAAAGCTTGCCAGCCTTACGCACTTAATTCCTCCAAAATAACATCAAGTCGAGTTTTGAAGGTCCCTAAAGTCCTACTGTCTACCACACTACTTGGTCTCTTATTCTATGTGTCTACGGTTCTTCTCTTTGTGAAGAAAACCTTCCTAATGTTTGTGTGACATTTACCCTTAACAAGTTTCCAACTGTGTCCCCGTGTTCTTGATGAACTCATTTTAAAGTCCCAGTCTCAATCCACTGGACTAATTCCCTTCATAATTTTAAACACTTCAGTCACATCCCCTTTTAATCTCCTTTTGCTTATACTGAAAAGGCTCAGCTCTTTAAATCAGTTTAAGTGTGTATTGATTTATTCTTAAATACTATTTTCATTATGCCATTTATTAAATCCTTTTCTTATCGATTTTTAATTTGTTTATGTTTTCTTGAAAGTTTTTTTTTTTTTTTTTACTTCTTATAAAGCAGTTTAAACGACATTCTTTGTACAAAAATGTGCTATAGAAATAAAAATGCTGTTGTTGTTGTAGTGTAGAAGAAAAATGGAATAGTCATTTAGGGGTAATATAGTTATTGCAAATGAAGTGTTTTGGTAGGATTTCCAAATTAAAATATAGCAGCTGTCTCAGTTATATACAAGGGTTAATAAATATCAGAAACGTGTTCAAGCATATCAGGAAACTGGACAGAAGCTGTCGCAGGTGGCTGGGCGGGCGACCCGGCCAGGATGCCCCGGAGGACCGGAAGAGGGTTTACGCCTTCCCCAGCCCACGTGGGGGCGACCGCCCTGGTACCTATGGGGTACCCCTGTAGGGGCCCGTGGTCACCGCCAGTGGGTGCCCCAATGCCTTTGGAGCCCTGGACCTTAGCACTTCCGCCACACCCGGAAGTGCTGGGAGGAAGAGAAGCGAGGACACCTGGAGTGCTTTCGGGTGCGTAGCCGACAATTCCGCCACACTGGGGAGTGCCGGTGGAAGATTGCTAGGAAGCACCTGGAGCACATCCGGGTGATTATTAAAGGGGCCACCTCCCTCCATTCGATGGCTGGAGTCGGGTGGAAGTGGACAGACCTCGGGAGGAGAGGAAAGAGGCAGCCTGAAGAGAAGGAAAAGGCATTGTTGTTGGCCTGGACTTTGGGGACTATTGGGGTTGTTCTGCACTTGTAAATATTTATAATAAACGTGTGTTGGGTGAGTTCAACGTGTCCGCCATGTCTGTGTCCGGGTCATCTTCCACAAGGCCAAGTTAACAACAAGGAACAAAAAGTTCCTGGCTGATGGTTCAAGAAGTTGGCTGACTATCATGTACCCAGTAAGACTGGACAGATGTCATACACACAGGAACTCAAGATGCATTAAGAAGTACTGAAAAGTATTGTAAGGACCAAGGACAGAGTGAAAACAGACTTATTTTAGAGTGGTTATACTCTCTGCTGGAAACATGTCTCTTGAGGCAATCAGAGTGAATGTAAGCTAGTGAACCAATTAGAGTACCGTATATACTCGCGTATAAGTCGGGTCTTGAAACCCGAAAAATCTATAATAAAATCAGAGCCCGACTTATACGCCCAATCAAAAATGCAGACACAAGAAATTTTGTTGCAGCAGCGTAGTTACCAATTTCTTTCGCTACTTTAACAACGTTTAATTTTAAACCAGCTTCATATTTTCTTCTGGTCGAATGCTCCATTGTAGATAAGAGATACTATTAGATAAAGGTGTATGAGGGTGTGAGATACAAAAAACACAAATCAGTGCAAACGTTGCTTCGGAATAGTTCAGGAATTACCGTGTGGTTATGTAGGCACGAGAGAGAGGGAGAGAGAGAGGTTAGGAGCACACGCTGATACAGCGCATTGCCACACCCACATAGAAACAAAAGGCAGTGTTCTCCGATTTATACGACCGACATTATAAAATACCCGAAATTATACGGTAAAATCAAGTCCCGATTTATCCGTGGGAGAACTTATCCATGAGAATATACGGTAATTAATAATCCAGCATTGTTATGTAAATTCAGTTATCTATAAATACAGCTCTCTTTCTTTACTTTGTGACAATTGCTGTGATGGAGTGTATCCTTCTACATGATGAGAATTAAAAGACACAATGGACAAGCTTCCTCCTGCCTGATTCTTCGGGTTGATTGTTAATAGATTTGTATATTTAAGGTAACAATTTCTACCACAGTAGCTATTTTTACCTATCTTTCTGGATGGTACTACTACTACTACTATGATTGTGAATTTACATTCCAAAAAAAAAAAAAACAAAAAAAACTTTTTTTTAAACCTAACCCTAACTAGAAGTAAAACTCTCTTCTTAAATTAATTTATACTTTAACTAGGCATATTTTTTCAACAAATTACAGAAAACAATGCAAAAATAATAATCAGAGCTTTTATTATAGAGGCACCTAATAACTATGATTGGTTAATTTAGTTTAATTTGAATTCAATAGTACCTTAATCATTTCCTCTTTTCTTAAGTGTCAATGTGCAATAGGCTGCGTATAAAACTGTAGGTAAAGGTGAATCATTCAAATGTGCTACACTAAACAAAAAGAAAATAATGAAGTGGCCTGATATACTAATATGCATACTTAGATTTTCTTCAAACAGTTAAATTTACACTCTCAAGAATTTCTAGGCAACAGAATGAGAGCTAGAAAATGTTATCCAACTGAAGCAGACATTAGATTAACGGCATACATTCATTTCTAAAAAGAAAACTGGTTGGACAGAAATCTAGTGTGGGCTTCCAGGAACAGGGTCAAGAGCCAGTGGCCTAACTTGTAGGGAAGCACCTGCTACTAGAAGACAGTATAAGATTGGCGAGTATAATGTTGACATGTGTGAGTATTACGGTTGCCAAGTTATGGCTCTTTGTTCTATTCTTTAAAAAAAAAAAAAGCTGTACTACTGTATTTTTCACCATCTATGTAAAACCTCAACAAAGGATTTAAACAATAGAAAAGTATAAAAGTAAAAGAGATCAGAAGCCGTAAAAAGCTATTTATGTACAAACATTTCAGGTAGTCTGAGATGTTAGGGATAAAGTTCAAGTTTATACAAAAATATTTTCTGCTGGCTAGCTCACAAAACGGATTATTTTTTGTAAAAATTTTAAAAGCAGAACAAGTACCTTCTGTAGGAGCAGAAAAAGGTACACAATATAGAGAACACCATTCATCAAACTAGGATCCAGTGATTTAACCTAACTTGTGAACTGTTCAGGGCTGGCTCCTGCCTTATACCCAGTAGGGACAGACTTTGGCCCAAAATGGATATTATTCTTGTAGTTCATGGCTTTTAAAAGCACATTTAAAGGGTGAATATAATAAAGTTTAACAGAGGAATTTAACCGGGTCACTAAATCAAACAAATAAATACAGTAGATTATTTTAAATTACTTTTCTAATCTGGACAAGTTTTAGAGATCCATTGTCCTGTGTTTGAATCTGTATGGAGTGTACACATTCCCCATCCCTCATTTCTGAATAGTTTTTTCTCCCCTATTCCCAAAAGGTGTATATGTTAATTTAACTGAAAGCTCTAATTTTGCTCCCATATGAATGTGGGCGTGGGCTGGTGTCTTTTCCCACCTTGCACTCAGTGCTGCTGGGGCATTTTTATGCCTACTATAACCCTGTTATGCATGTGTTGTCCGCGGCAGGCATACTCCCTTGAACCTGGGACATCAATAGTCATGTACCGAGATGGACTTGGCACTGAGGACACACACACACACACACACACACACACACGTACACACACACACACACACACACACGGAAAGAGTGATGAAAACAGCTCAGTGATTTTATTTCTGTCAAAGTGCAAAGAGTGCAGTACAAACTTCCTTAAATGAGTAAGTCAATAAATAATTAATAAAAACAGTGATCCCAGTGGCAGTTAATATTATCAATGAATAAATAACCCAACACTGTTAGAATCAGATATAAAAGCAAAGAGATAAAATCGTCATCTCTTTCTCTGTCCCCGAACCTAAGTGCCTTTCTCCTTCTCTCAGCCCCAGCTCAACCATCAGGTCTATACAGCCAGGTGCAAAGACTTTAGCATTTGTGGCCAACCTTAAAAATGGCTTGCACCCTAGCACCCTCAGCTGGTTACCGTTGGATCCCCAAGCCCAGCTTCATTGTTCCACCACCTTTCGGTGTCTGCTGGATGATCTCTTCAGGCCATCGGCTGTTTCTGCTTTCTGATCAATCAGCAGGAGTGACCCTGTCCCCTGCAGCACCGCCCACCATGCCTCTTGTCCTTTGCACCAACTCTCACTCACAATTTCTGCTTTCTCCCCCCCCCCCCCCCCCCCCCAAATGTCTCCTTCTTGATTTCCTCCCATACATCTTTCTGTAGGGCGTGACGGTGGCGCAGTGGTAGCGCTGCTGCCTCGCAGTTAGGAGATCCGGGTTCGCTTCCCGGGTCCACCCTGCGTGGAGTTTGCATGTTCTCCCCGTGTCTGCGTGGGTTTCCTCCGGGCGCTCCGGTTTCCTCCCACAATCCAAAGACATGCAGGTTAGGTGGATTGGCGATTCTAAATTGGCCCTAGTGTCTGCTTGGTGTGTGGGTGTGTTTGTGTGTGTCCTGCGGTGGGTTGGCACCCTGCCCGGGATTGGTTCCCTGCCTTGTGCCCTGTGTTGGCTGGGATTGGCTCCAGCAGACCCCCGTGACCCTCTGTTCGGATTCAGCGGGTTGGAAAATGGATGGATGGACATCTTTCTGTTCCTTCTCTTCTTTTTTATTTCCCTTTCTCATGTCGCATTTATACTCCTGTGGTTGAGGCGTCTTAATTGCAATCCGTGGAGTGTTGATGCAGAACAGATGAAAAAATTAAGTGATCAGCTCGAAAGCACACTAAACACCTTGTGGCCGCACCTATAGAACCCAAGATGCACTGTTTTTATCCCTAAAAACCTGCACACTGCCACAGACCCTAAAAACACACTGTCATATATACTTAACTGCATTAAGCGTTTGTAAATAAATGTACATTTTGTGTGTACGCATATAACAGAAAAGAATTTTTGTGTATTTATTTCCCTTAAAATTTCATATTCTGGCCTGTATATTAGAATACTCTCGTACAGCAAGAATTGTGTCATTAACAACATATATCTTTCTATTACAAGATGTTGTGCTTCTTTGTCGTGGAGTTGTACTTTTGGACCGACTGCACATGTTAAAGTAGTTTACACTACTTTTTCATACAGTAAAGACACAAAAGCAATTTAAAAATGAGTGCGGAAAACAGCTGTACTCCCCTTGGGAAATTAAGGCAAGTGCAGTGCAGAGACTGATTATGCTATCTATTATAAAGAAGAGATGTTACAATAATTCAAACGAAAAAAATGTAAACCTACTTACCAGTTAAAACTACTAGTCTGTACTTGTCAAGGGGTTGCCTTCTATACACACCGACCTCCTCATAGGTGGGGATATCAGCCATGTCGTACTGGTCACTCTTCTTACATTCATACATAGATTTGTTGGTTTTTCTATCCTTTCTGCTTAATCGGAAGCTTCTTCGCAAACCAGCTGAAACCATAAACATAAAACAAGATAATGACTACTGGAGTAATTGGGGAAAAAGTCATTTCCAAATAATACATTTCTCATCCATCATACAAAAAGCTATGGCTTCTACGCAAACATTTTAACTGTGTGAATGCTATAAAGATTTTAACACAATTTCACAGAACACTGAACACAAAGTTTCTGAAAGTATGTAAGAAGGTTAGTTAATTTACAAGAATAAGCTAAAATATGTACATTTTACATTTATATTTTTAGATTTTGATTACAAGAAGAAATTTATTTATTGGGCATGGTGATAAAATTATGCATTAGTTAATTTTAATTGTGAGGAGTAGTAAATATACATTATTGCTATTTACATTTTGCAGCATTTCACCTACTCAGTGTTCAGTAAGTTCAAATGCACCACATTGTCTTTCAAAAATAACATTATAAAGAACTTTTAATTTAAAATTTTATCAATTTTATTATCACTTTATTCATCCATACAATTATATTTATTTTTATGCCATGGGCAACAGTGTCATGAATTCCTGACTGCATACAACTTTCATGACTTAAATTTTTCCTTGACTTTTTGTTCCCATTTTCTGGACATGAAGACTTCAATTATTTTTATTGCCTTGCACCCCCTAATCCATCATAACCTATCGTCTAAGGGGGAGTAGCAAAAACTTCAGATTTGTCAAAAATTTTGATCTCTGGTTTTTGACGGATCACAGCGTTTTAGGTTGCCCTGATACTGAAAACACTGCTGTGTCGATAATGGGTTTGTGTCTGTCTGTCTGTGTTTGACAGTTTCTTGAGGACAGTCTCGAGCTAAAAAGGCCGGATGGAAAAATACCAAACTCGAAACTTAAGCCTGTTATGAGATGATGATGTGCTGATTGGTTTTTGAGCCAAATCGTGCAAGAGAAAGAGGCACTCTAGAGGAACCCTCAAATACTGTAATTCTGCAATTAATTATGAATTCTTCTCGTCAATTGCTATTGTAATGACATATTTCAGCATCAGAGCAGTAAATAATTACTGAAATGTTATTGAATAGTTCAAGTAACTTAGTAGGCTTTGCGCCCTAAGAACCGACGCTCATAAATTGTTTGTTCTTATTTTACCACAACATAATTTTGTGCACAAACGTGAATGTGGGATACTAGGCAACAAAACGCAGAAGTCACACTGAGTGATGTCACTGGAGTGCCAATATTTAAGCTGTCGATTCAGCTTAGTCACTGTCCAAGTTTGACTATTCCAGGGTTTCTAATTTCTGGCTACAAACATTTGACTGCGTACTGACTCTGATTATAGTTCATATTCTGGGTTTGGAAGTTTTAGGCTTGTTTTCCTGGTTTTGACTATGCTTGTTCTGACCTTCTTCATTTTTTGCACCAGTGGCCTGCCATTTTCCACCCCTTAGCAGAACACAGAGTAATAGGCTAAGATTTCATGCAAGTACCCTTTGATTTTTCCTTGGTAACTTTGATATTTCTATGTCTTTGACACCTGGTACAGTCATAAAATCTTATTAGACCATCCATTTATTTCCATAACTTGAATACTTAAATCAGGGTTGTGTAGAGAAAGTGACTATATAGGCAACATTAGGAGGAAGTCAGGAATCAAGATTTGAAAAGGGAACCAGTCCATGACAAGGTGAAATAACTACGTCACAGGAGGTGCAACGTTATTGCTACTGCCACGTAGTAAGGACATCAGGGGGTTTATGTCCCAGGTCCTCCCTGTGTGGTAGTGCGTTAAGTAGTGACAAAAGCACTATATAAATGTAATGAATTATTATTATCATTATTATTAATATTATTTCATCTATAATCACTAATACTGGGCCCATTTTACATATCTTTGGCATATGTGATAGACTAAAGGACCACAAGGGGGGGAAAAAAAAAAAAAGATATTCTAACATCATATACAAAATGATATGGCTGGGATAAAACCCTCATTTTCTGGAACTCTGCTGTAACAGCACTTCAGACTTTGCCATCATGCTGTCATCTGCTTATCAGTTTCATCTACAAAAAAACAATCCTTTGTATAAAATAAAAACATTTCATAAAGCAATCTTCAAAAGTAAGGACAAAATTATCTATGCTTATGCTTACTTACACGTGTATTTTCCTTTCTTAAAAGTCAGACTCATGCATGAATAAAGAAAACATGTTTTCTTAATCCATGGGACAAAGTACGCGATCAAATCTAATCAGTAATAATCTTTTGGCTAACCTAAACTGCAGGTCAATTTTCCAAAGCACTCAGAAAGAAGACGATATTTCCATAATTGCAATGGAAATCAAGTATAGAATTCAGAAAAGGAATTATTTTCAGTTATTTAAATGATGCTGTCAATGTCCAAAGAATTTAGATTATTTTCAAGATATGTGTCTGAATTTAAAAGAAAAAAGAAAAAAAAAACCCTTTGCTTAATTAAAAATAACTCCTTCCTTAAATAAAATCAACCAAGGGCATTCCTACTGTTCTATACAATTTACCTTAAACTACAGAGAAGAATTTTCTCATTATATAAACACTATCAACACGCACAATTTGCAAAAATATATTCATTCTGAAGTCCCATTGCTATTGCGTCATTATTCCCATTTTCCACTCTGATAATATCTTGCAGTCAAGTTGGAAATTTAACACATGTGAGGAGAAGGTAAACAGAGGAACTAATTAAAAATTAATACTAGCTGCCTCCTTTCCTGCTTGTCAAATGAAAATTAGATGAGAAGGGGAGCATAGTGGTTCTGTGATTGAAGGTCCAGTCAAGGGACTGGAATTCAATTCTGCACTGGTTATTATTTGTGTGGACTTTATACCTTCTCCCCATATCAGTGCATCATTTTCCCCTGTACTTCACTATCCCTCCTATAAAGCAAATATATAGTGTGGAGTAGTGGTTAGGGCTTTGGACTTCAAATCTTGAGGTTGTGGGTTCAAATCCCACTACTGAAACATTGTGACTATGAAGAAGTCACTTCAGCTGCATGTGAAAACCAGAAGAAATGCAACCAATTGTACCTCAAATGCTATAAGTCACCTTGGATAAAGGTGTCAGCCAGATTAAATGATAATAATAATAATATGTTAATTCAAGGCTTTAAACTTGCCTGATTGAAATGAATGTGTTGTGTGGTAGTGCCATCCTGACAGGACATGCTTTTAAGTTCAGTTCACACATTGCTGTATTTCCGGACAAAGCCTTACTGCACTTGAATTTTCTTCTTTAAATATAAAAGTACAAGAGTTTAGTACCTAAAACACAACTTGCAATTTACCAAATTGTTCCTTTAGAACAAGTGTCTGAAGATTAGGGACTATAAATCTGAAATACAATTTAAAAATACTTTCCCCTCAAAAAATACTACTGGCATTAAACAAATTAAAAGGCATTTTTTTCTCCCTACATTAATTTCACAGTTCTCCTATCTTGCGGGTTTGCTTATTAGCTAGAATAACATGGTTTAACTTTTATTAATAATCACAATTTTAGAAATACGAAAATAAACTATAATTGTGTAGATTTTGTAATATTCTGTAATTGGAAACTAATTATGTTATTTCAAAACAAATATATAGAAGAAAGTCATTATTCTGTAACTGGAAACTAATTATGTTATGTAAAAACAAATATGTAAGAAAGTCATGCATACTACTAGAGATGTGTAAGGAAATGAGCAGACAGGTGGTTAAAAAAGTAATCACATACTTATTGTGAGCTGACTCTTTAATATAATTCACCCATTCCTTGCTTTTTACAATAAATTCACTTAATCTAGATCAGAATTATGGGGCAATGGGCACTACCCTAGCTGCATAGAAGGCCAAGCAAGAACCCAGCCCAGACTGGGAATTAGTCCACTGGTGCTCAAATCTACACTCATTTATTTGGGATCAATTTGCAGTTGCAAGACAAACTTTAGCATATGGGAGAAAAACCGGAATACTCTAAAGCAGGGGTCCCCAACTTCGGTCTTGGAGGGCACCAGTGGCTGCAGGTTTTCATTCTAACCCTTTTCTTAATTAGTGGCCTGTTTTTGCTCCTAATTTTCTTCTTTTGAATTAATTTTATTTGACTTGCTCTTGAAGACTCGGACACCTTATTTCTTTTTCCTTAATTAGCAGCCAAACAATAATGATATACAAAATGAGCCAAAACATGATCAGCAAAACATGACCATCATTGTCGATCATACAATATCTGAAAATAAAGAAAGATGAAGGTCTCAGGAATTCTATCTGCTCAGGTCCCCAAAACACTTGGAACAGTGCACTTAGAAAGGAGAAAATCAACAATTTTGGAAATGTATGTTATTGAACAATGAGAGCAGCAACAAGCCATGGAATTAAAGAACGGGTTTAATTAACAACAAGACTTGGCACCTAATTAAACAACTGGATGGAGTGAAATTGGTTGGATTTTGAGGCCCTGACTTAATTGGTCTTCTGTTGGCTCCCTCACTTCACATTTCATTTCTCTTTGGGTGCCATTTAAGGAAAGAAATGAAGCAATTCAGAGGAACAATTAAGAAATTCAAGGGAACAAATCTTAAAAAACAAGCCAGCTAAAATGAATTCAAAAGAGGTTAATTAGCAATAAAAATAGTGCACTAATTACGAAAATTGTTAGAATCAAAACCTGCAGCCACTGGGGCCCTCCAGGACCGGAGTTGGGGACCCCTGCTCTAAAGAAAACACACACAGCCACAGGAAAAAAAACATATAGTGTCAGCACAGGTGGGTATTTAAGGCCAGGATCTGGAGCTATGAAACTGCACTTTATCCATTCTAGCATAAGTATGAAATATACTTTTCCAGACTTGGTGAGGCCAGGAGGAGGTGTTTACCCAGTTGTCTGTGTGTGGATCCCAATGCCCCAGTGTAGTGACATGGACACTGTGCTGTAAATATGGTGCTGTCCTTCACATGAGACATAAATCCGAGGTCCTGACTCTATGTGGTTATTAAATATCCCTGGGAATCTTTCATAAACAGTTGGGTGTATCCCAATGTCCTGGCTAAACTGCCTCATCCATTCTGTCCCCCTAATCATCCCCAGTCTCTTAAACTGGCTATTTCTGTCACCCCTTCTCAATAGCTAATGTTAGCAAAATAGCTACTTTGGCATCATCCAGACGGGTGCTACATATTGGGTGCCTGAAGTGGTTCCTCTGTGTTAATATGTGTTTTGAGTAGTGAGAAAAGTGCTAAATAAATGTAATTCATTATAATAGATTGAAAGCCTAGGATATGTGACATATTCAGTAAATTTCTTAAGCAAAAATCTTAGTATTTGCATACATATTTTAAATTTTAATTAAAAAAAAAAAAAAAATCAAGTTCCTACCAATAGCTCACAAAGTATTTTTTTAAAATAATTTTTTACTTAAAATGCCAACTAATGAACCAAAACATTAATAATTTTTATTTGAAATGCCATCATTTCAATGAACTATTAAAAATTCTGCTTCCCATGTCTTAAAAATTGTCATTTTAAAAATTACACATATTAATCAAAGCTCATTTGACCTATATATGATCAATTAGGCTGTATTATGTTGCCCATCTTTAATAACACTCATTACAGTGTCACAGGGAGACCACATCTTTCATGTAGGCATAAGGAGAAACCCTGCATAGGTCAACAGTCCAACAAAACATAGTACGCTGCAGAATTTAACCACACTAACTCTATGCATACTGTATATTTGCACAATTTACATCCACCAATTGTCTTAACACACACATTAAAGGCATGTGAAGAAGGCCAAATACACAGAGAAAACCTGATTTGGCACAGAGAGAAAAGTACAAACTCCACCATATCAGTGCCTAGGAATAGAACTGTCCTATTAAAGCCATGAAGCAGCATTACGTACCTCTATGCCATCCTCACTGTGCTTTATTGGTGAATTTGTTTATACGCTAGGCATACTGCATTTACAGGCCTGTGTTTTGCAGTTTTCTGACAGTATACATTTTTCCATAAGTACGAACAAAGATCTTTTACTTCCAATGTTACTTATAAACTAAAATTACTAACCTTATGCAAACACTGTATAAAAACGAAGGTAGCATCCATATCTGATCTCATGGAATCTTAAGCTAAAATGCATAACTAAAGAGCAAACAGAGAAAAAAAAAGTTTCTCTTGTCAAATACACTAAAGGAAAGGTTGTGAAATAGGCAGATGCAAAATGACCGACATTGTGGAAGAGGTGTACATACAGTACAGCTTTTTAAAGAGGCTTTTACCTGCTCATAAGATCAAAAGCTGATCAACTACAAGTTATTTGAATAGTTGGATAGGCGCATTCAAAATTTCAACTCCCCAGCAGAGGTGTGTCTCAGGTGTATATTTAATTATAAATGCTTCCAACCATATTAGCTTTATTTTGCCACCCATTTTCTGAATCAGCTTCATCTAGCACAGCATCACCAGATGTCAAAACCTATTTTAGCAGCTTTGAGTGCAGAATGGAAGATAAGCCTGCTCATTACAAAAATATATTGTAGAGAAGGAAAAAAAGCTGAAAATAAAAAAGCTGAATCTTTTAATTGTCTAAACAGGGTATCTGAAGAAAACTCACGCAAACGCAGGGACATGTGCACACTCCAGGTGCAGAGTGAATTGGGCACAAGTGTTGTGAGGATGTAATGAGTTACCATACCTCAGACTATTTCTGAAATAAAAATAATGAAAAAAGCAGCTTTCTGCCTTGACCTCCTTACAGAACATAAATGAACATTATAATGCAGAATAACTTATGAAATATGAAGAGCCATACATAGTCTGCAAATGTGGTGGATAAATTTGCATGTGTAAATGAATGACGGGGGCTTTCACCTTAATGGAACTGGCAGCGGCAAATTGTCCATTTCCTATCATTTTAGCATAATTATTTCCCCCAAGTTTCAAATAACATATCTAACAGATCATGTACTGTATAAAGAATAAAATATTTGTAATCTGTTTTAAAGATAATATTTTAGAAAAGACATGTCTGCAGTTACAAGTGGCCATTTAAATAGAAACAGTTATGTCACAGGAAGTTATTAATTTAGTTAAAGAAAAAAAGAAATCTAGTCAAATATGCTATGTACTAGTGCTAGTTTATGTTTAAATATAATTACAAAGCTGAAAAATATGGCCATTTTAACATTAGATATGTTGTGTTAAAAAATACTCCAAGGATTATATGAATTTGCTTGAGTAGCTTGGGCAAATATAAAATTTAAACTTGACTGCAACCTAATAAAGTAATGATGCTTGGGACAAAGACACGTTTTTCCTTGATTTACTCCTCCGCTCCACAGTTTAAAATTACAAATCAAATAATTAAGATGTAATTAAAGTACACAGGTTGTAATTTAAGGTATTTGCATACATTTTGACCATACCATTTAGAAATGAAACACTTTTTCTACCGGGTCCCCCCATTTCAGGGCACCATAACGTTTGACACAAAAGGCATCTCAGGTGTTTGTGAATACTAAAATGGTTTTCATTGCTTCATTAGTGTTGGCATAAGACACCACAGCTTGCTTCTACTCTATGGAGTCTGTAGTTGCCATTGTTCAATATGAGGACAGCAGCTGTGCCAATGAAAGTCATAGAAGCCATTAAGAGGCTGAAAAACATGAATAAAATCACTAGATACCCCAGTAACACCTTAGGATGACCTAAATCAACTGTCTGGAAATAATTAAGAAGAAAGAAGGTGCTGGTGAACTCAGTAATTGCAAAGGGTCCGGTAGGCCAAGGAAGACCTCCACTGCTGATGACAGAAGGATCCTCATTATGGTAAAGAAAAAGTCCCCAATGCCTGTCTGACAGATCAGAAAGTCTTCAGGAGGCAGATGTGGACGTGTCGGAGATGATTATCTGCAGAAGACTTCATGAACAGAAATGCAGAGGCTACAATGCAAGATGCAAACCACTGATTAGCCACAAAAACAGGAAGGCCAGATTACGATTTGCCAAAAAGGACCTAAAAGAGTGAGCAGAATTCCTGGAAAATGGTCTTATGGACAAACAAAACAAAAATGAACCTACAGTATATCAGAGTGATTACAAGAACAAAGTGTGGAGACTAAAAAGTACTGCCCAAGATCCAAAGCAGACCACCTCATCTGTTAAACATGGTGCTGGGAGTGTATTGCTTGGGCATGTATGACTGCCAAAGATGGTGGCCCACTTCTCTTCATTGATGATGGAACTGCTGACGGCAGTGGACAATGAATTATGAGGTGTATAGAAACATCTGATCTGCTCAAGTTCCAGGAAATTCCTTCAAACTCTGTGGATGGCGCTTGATCCTACAACATTATAATGATCCCAGGCATATTGATGAGGAACCACAGGAGTTTTTCAAAGCTAAATAATGGAAGATTCTTGAATGGCCAAACCAGTAGCCCAATTTAAATCTAATTGAGCAGGCCATCCATATACTGAAGAGAAAACTTAAGGGGACAAGCCCAGGAAACAAGCAGGAGGTAAGATGGCTGCATCAGAGGCTTGGCTGAGCATCACCAGAGAAGACACCTCACCACCTGGCGATGTCTATGAATGGCAGACTTCAAGCAGTTGTCACAGTCAAGAGATGTGCAAAGTACTAAATATGAAGGCTTTAATGCTGCCTTGAAATGGGGGGACCATGTAGAAAAAGTGAGACTGAAATGTATACATATACCCTTAAATGAAAGCAATGTGCACTTTAATTACGTCTGAATTGTTTGATTTATAATTTTAAACTGTTTGGCAGAGGGGTAAATCAAGGAAAAATGTGTCTTTGTCCCAAACATTATGGAGGGCACTGTAATTCAAACCAGAGGTATTTTGTTTAATATAACTGATATGAATTTCATTACTAAAACATTGCCATAAATTTCACTTTACACTTAATACAATCACATTTGTTTTGTATTAGCTAACATGGATGAGGGCATATGAGACAATGAAGACCAGGAGAACAAGCAGAGGAGTCAATAGGCACAGATGACCAAAGCTAACCCAATGACAGAGGTTTGAAGTCAGCGCTTAGTATGAAAATGACTGCTTTCATGTATATTTACTTAATGCCAGGTGTTCAGCTCTCCTTCTGCTTATGATCAATTCATGCGCCATACTTTTCCAACGCCACAGCTAACTTGGCTCCATTTGGATAGATCAATATACATTTTAGGAAATGTGGGGTGGCACTTGTTAATGTGACAAATGGCAAAAAAATACAAGGGTGCAAGATTTCCTTCTGTGTTGTATGAGTCAGATTTAGATACTGCAATTCTGCCTGTAAAATTACCTATAAAAATAATACCATTTATTTTTAATTAATCCCTTGTGTCTCAATGGTTTATTTTTAAGGACATTTCAGAATGAAACCAATTACAAGTTGACAGGCAAACTATGTTAATTTCCATTACCCAGTCATAGTACCACTTCTGATCATAAATGAGCTTTTGCAGATGTCAACTAGTTGTCCAAAGGAATGAGGACACATTTGCTTTTGAATGTGTTAATAAATTGTTGTAAGAAAGTGTAATGGGCAAACAGTGAGAAGTTCTACACCATGAACCATGACAGGAGGCTGAGCAGTGAGAACTGCTACATCCACTGCAATGAAAATACCATTTACACATACTCCATTAGTGCTTGACAGATTTCGACAGTCAATGGAATGTATGCACCAGTTCATTAGTATCATCTGGAATGTGGAAAAACATTTGCCACGCTGACCTTTGTCTTCCAGTCTGGATATAATCCTTTAGGAAATATAATTATAATATAATTAAAAAATAGTAACTTAAAAACACAAAATAACATTCTTAAACCTGCCTAATCCAATTCAGTATACTAGGGGCCAGAGCCTAAACAGAAAAACTGGGTATAAGGCAGGAAAACAACTCCAGAGATGGTGCTAGGCTACCAAAGGGCTTACTCAAGTTCTTCTCAGGGAGCCAAATTAAAATTGTTAGTTAGCCACAGGCTAAAACCAGATTACTACATTTTAATATAAAAAAGTCAATTTTAAACTGAAAGGATCTCCATACAAACTAGCATTTTCACGTCATTTATCTTATACTAGGCGCAATGCACAATAACGTGCAGGTGAATCCACTTGACTTGATCATTCCTAGTTTTCATCCCCTTTCTCTGTACATTTAGCATTTATTTGCTCAGAGGTTGATGCGCTTGCTGCTTCCTCAGCAGCTCTTCTCTTCTCCACCCTAGCTGCCCGTTTCTTCTCTTTCTTTCGTCGGCATCTTTTTGCATTAAAACTGATTAAGTCAGAGTTTGCGTTGCAATTACTTAGTACGTTTTCTTTAATTTATCACTTAAGCTGGCACTTAAATCATTCATGAGGCAGATTGAAGACTTAAGATATGAAGAGGTAGAGGAAGTGAAGGCGAAGGTGGTAGGGATGAGAATGGCGCCCGTGCGCATGCGCCACCCTGCTGCGCGCTTCCGAAGAGTTGATTCTACAATAAAATAAAATAAAAATAAAAAGAGACCTTGGAGGTCAATCATCACCCCGAAAGCAGATAGTAGACGTCACGTAGTATATGTGTACCAAATAGCAGGTCAATAGTTTAAACTGTTTGCGAGCTACAGGTGATTTAAAATTCTGGACAGACAAATGAGATTTATTGCCAAAAGAGATCCTGTTCTGCTGGGCCCTTGAGTAAGACCCTTAACCTACAATTGCTCCAGGGGCGCTGTTCAATGGCTGACACTGCGCTCTGACCCCCAGGGGTATGCAAAAAACTAATAAATTCTTAAAACAAGAAACTGTATAAGGTGAAATGAGGAACAACAAAAAAAAAATCTGTTTTCACTTCAGCTACCGAAAACACATATGACGTAGATATCTGCTTACACTGTGCATCAGTGTAAAAATCCTTGGAGGAATGATAATGCTGATGGCCATGGGATTTAAACTTTTGCATCCAGTAGTTATTTGCTTTTTGTGCAGGCATGCAACATTTAAACTGTACAAAATTTAATTCAGATTCATATAGATAAGCAATACAACAAGTGCCAAGGAAAGCAGGGACTCTGTGTTTGTTACGTTGGAATATGGTTTTCGTCTGGCATGAGTGACCAATCACGGAACAAAATGTCATAATGAGCAGGGAAGGGCTGAATAACAAGTACAAACAAACATGAGGGCAATTAGAGTCTGCGTTTTCAAAACTGTATGTTTTGACCCATCCTCACTGCAACGGCAAGCCAACATTTTCAGAAGTATATGCCTCTGCAAAGCGCTTTCATAAATTTCCATCTTTGGGGGCTAAAAACACCAAGGTAGTGTAAACAAAACAATGAGTAAATAAAGTTTTTACTCAGTAACTACAAACCACAGTCCATGGTCTAATGTGGTGACTTTACTTACTACCTATAGTATAGCAGCCTGCAAAATCATTACATGCCGTCAAGAATGTCTCAACTTCAAGTCAATGCCACCGTCAGGACTCCAGCTGATGTAACTGTTGCCAGGTACATCACTGCAACAGTTGTGATGTCCATTTCTGCAGCAGTTTCCCCACTTGTACAGCGAGTGAATAAGTCATCCTACATCTTTCTATATATTTGTTTTATCCGAAAACCCAAATTACTTGTGTATATAACAAAAATGGCATTTTTTTCCATCAGTGTGTTAAAGCTTATGAAGGGCACTGTATGTCATTAATGTCAAACATATGTACCCGGGGATGTGGAAGCAGCACACAGCCTTTATGTTAGGGTTGCATTGTTTATTTGGTACTTACCTTACAATGTTGAGGTACCTTTGTCTACCAAATATGAGCAATTGTCTAAATATTGTTCCTGAACCTATGGCACAAGACATACCTCAGCCATTCCCTGCAACTCTGTGACTTAGCTGCTGGATAGTGATAAACGAATGAGGGACAGTACAATAGCATACCTATGGCGGAAGAGTACAAGTCTGATTTTCCTTAGGTTGAAATCAATATCACTCAATATCAGCTTTTTGAAGGCTCAGAAGGGAAAGCCACTGATCAACTCAACGTGCTCTTACCCAGTTTTTTAACCAGGTCTGGCTATCTCAGCTGATAAAGGACAAACACCAACTAAAATAGTGGCAGAAATGTATTAAAAGTAAAAAAAAAATAAAAAAAAAATACAACTTTATAAAAAATAATAACTCAAAGGTGAAGTAGAAGTGGCTAGCCAAAGAACAACAAAAGGAACAAAGCCAATTCTGCTCATTTAAACTTTACAGCATGTCTTTTTTTCTCTGTGTGCATTTGGTGAAGATTTCACAGGAAGGCCTATTGTGACATTCACATATCTCCACAATTCTTACATTTGATAAAATGCAGACAGTATGTCTTTTACGTTAGCTTTTTTTTTTTTTTTTTTAATGTGGTTCAGAAGATGCCACACAAGCAGAACGTGCGTGAGCCAGATGACTTTTTCCATGTGGCCCTCATTGGTTTTCATAAGCCATCAGCCAAAAGTGAGGGTGGTTAAGGCACTGCATTATTCAAGGCCCCTATCCTTAAACCCCCCCTCCTAAAAAACAGCCTGCCGGCAATATTTTTTAAAATGTGCAAATACTGAAAGTGGAAGAAAATCCAAGACGGGCATGTGTGTTCTTTTTTTCACGGGCGTATTATACTGGCTCAAATATAACACGGGGATTTTGAAGGTACAGAAATAAAAAAAAAAAAATCTACAGTATCCTTTCACTCATTTTAATGCTATTTCACAATTCAACTAAAGAATTTCTTACATGTGGAGTTTTAAAAAAATAATAAAAATGGACATGAACCACAACATGCTGTACCTCATGTGTAACGCTTTGTTTTTTTCTGTACGATGCAAAGTTAATCCCACAAAGAACAATGTCTTGCATTGAAGCATCATAAAAAAAATTGAAACTGAAGAAAGAGCATTCATTTTTAAAAAACAAGTACACATTTAATGTATAGAATGAAATAACATAATCAACAGTACAAAATCAACAACTGCATAAACGGTTAGGATGAAAAATGTAATACCAGGCACTGATGTCTAAAAAATCTAATGCACCGTTGCGTTGAAATGTTCTAACCTATTCGAACAGAAAAGAGGGGAGAAAAAGAAAAAAAAAACTTTATAAGTTACTCCTTCCAAATATTTCAAGTTCATTTTGCATCCTGTTTAGAGTAAGCACAATAAAGCCTGGAAACCAGTCAATACATTTGTAATAGCCCTGTTACTGACATAAACCTTACATTAGTGTCAGTAACTGGGCCAGCTGAAGAGTGCTGATCTGAGGACGAGAGAGGCAAAAAGCTACATCTGCCACACTCACTTTATTATTAGGGAAATCAGCAATCACCCACTTTCCATTCTACTGCTACTGCCATAGAAAACAGCCATTTTTCTTTGTTGTTTTGTTTGGTATACTCTGTGCTTCTTTACAGATCAAAAAGTCATGACGCAGATCTACAACATGTTTTTCAGGACACGATTCAGATTGAATCATTACACTGTTTTTTAAAAAGAAACATGTCTGGCAGAAAGGCTGCAGCAGGGTTTTCTTTCTGACGTGGTACTTCACTTGATTAGCCTGCCACAAAAGTTACTCCTGCCATCTTCTGAGATAAAGCATGCAGTGGTGCCAAATATACGCAATGATGACAAAAAGCAGGAACTACTGGATCGTCACTACTTGCACGGATAAAACATTTTATTAGAATTGAAGGGAATACTACCGATAGGCTATAACATAAATAAATGTATAAAATTTACCTATATTTATGAATAAAGTAATACTACAGTATAAATATTCAGCTAATGAGGACACAATAACAGGTACAAAAGGATGAAAATATGACTTATCATTTAGAAATTGTGTCACTAGAATATAACAAAGAAAGAAAAAGGACAATTTGAACAATACACAGATATATGTGGTGTAGTCAAAAATAAACTAAACTTTGTATACTATGTGGCAAAGTCAGCACCTGTGGCAACATGAATGGTCATTGGATAGTGGTACATATGTCTATAACCGTTTTAACAGATGGTATCAGTTGCAAATAGATAGACAGAATACCGCCAGTACAACTGAGTCTGTTCATGGTAAGTACATTAATTTTTATGTAAAATCATTGTGTGTATTTTTAAATTTACGTCAAAAAGTGAAAACATTAAAATTTTTCACAGGCATACATAAATGTACTAAAGACATTATATTCTCAAACCCACTAAATCCAACCTAGGGTGGCTGTTTGCCACCCTGTCTTAAGGCAAGAACCTGCCACATTATGTGACTTTTCCAGTGATTTTCAGTTGTAGCCGTCACTAACGTAACAGTCCGCGGTGCACTCCTGTAAAACTAGTAGTATAATGTCACATGCCCAGGGGCTTACGCCAAGCAGTTTCTGACTCGCTCCAACAAAATCAATCAGATGAGTTGGAGGCACTTGGTGGTGCACCCCCATAAATCCAGTAGTGTAATGTGACATGCCCAGCGACTCACACCAACTAGTGGTTTGAGTTTGTCTTTAGTTGTAGGGTGGGCTCTGTGTGCATGAGACCTAACAACCAATGAAGGCTCATCCAGAAGTACGATGCATATAATGCAGTGTTGAGGTGTAAGGAACACAGGTGTTTTGGACCTCACAAACAGAAGAGAAGATCATCTATCTGAAGTCTCATATTTTACGTATCATGACAGAACTGAAAAAAGAGTAGAGATTGTGGCTCAACTTGTCTTAGCTGTTAACCCTGCATACTGTGTAGGATCCATCAAGTAGCACATTATTGCTTGTCACAGAAAAGAGGGAGATGGTGCTACAAGGTCAACACAGTTAGTAAATTAGACATGCCCAGCAATTTCAGTTGTTTGAATCGCTATGGGTCAGCAAACACATCAGCAACTGCAATCAGCAGCTCTGACATGTGCTATGACTAAAAGTCACATAATGTGACATCGGCTTTGCACAGGGCCTACTTAACGCACACATCCACACTTAGATTTGCCAATTAAACTCACTTTAATGAATTTGGGGCTACATTTGGAAAATATCCGTACCCACAGAAAAGCTCCAACTGCACAGGAAAAAAAAAAATTAAAGCAGGACTTTATTTTATTTTTCCTGGTATCATCCTGTTCATTAAAGTTGACAACACATACCACAAGTGATTGGGTCTATTAAAAAGGCAAAGTCAAATAAATGCCGTCATTTTCTTTAAAGTGCTTGTGCCATACTGACACCTTTGCCTGCAAAATTCTTTTGAAGCACTTTAAAAGTGTTTCCTTTTTTATTGAATTTCATTATATTTAATGTTCATCCACTGGCAATGTTAATGATCTTCACTACCAATGACAGTGCTCAGGATGTAATGTAATCACCTGAGTGCCAGTCACCTTTCAATTCTAAATGTGTTCTTGTGTGAATGATATATTAAATTGCGGGCTGTTAAAGAATTCAAGATACAAGTGCCAAAAACCCACAATTGCTTGCACCGTCACAATATGCAAAGTTTGATTTATTTATTTATAATTTTTTTTTTAACTATGCCACATATACACCAATTCTGGGGTAGTAGAAATCTGACTGTAAACTTTTCAAATGACTATCAGGATAAAGAAATGGAGGAAAAAAAACCAATAATGAAACGACACAAAGCAAAATGAATAACACATCAGCAGAAACACCACAACAGAGCAGCACAAGACACAGACAATTAATGCGCACAAGAAAAGCATACTGGTTTCTGACAATTATTTGCAGAGTAAAGCAAATGCTCACCTATGTAGACTCCACTTATGCTGGTACCATATTCAGCATCTTCTGGTTGAAGATTTAAAAGGACAGAAAGAACAAATGCCAGAAAAGGAAGCAAAAGAGTTAGAAGGCCAGACACAAAGGCAGAGACACAGGAGAGCACCCAAAACATTTCATTAAAACTGCTCTCTTGTAATTTGACGCTGACATCCCTCTCTTCACCAAACACATGGATTTTTGAAAAAAAAAAAAACATTTCTAATTAATTAATTCTGATTTTTGATTAAGTATTTTTTTTAGAAAACACAATTTAGGCAGATCAATAAATATTCTTAAAAATAAAGTGTCCCCTGTAAAAAAAAAAATTAATAAAAAATAAATCATTATGCGTGATGCTCCAGCATTTTCCAAATTGTCTATTATTACCCACAGTCAAGCCACTGTACAGAAATCTTTGTGACATTCTCTTAACAAGACCTATACATTACTCTGCTTATAAATAATAGAGATGAAACGAATAAGGACGAAAATATAATGAATGATGACAAAGCATTTGACTCAGCCAGTGAACAGCAAACTAAACTAGCATGTACAAGCACATACACACACGCACACACACAAACACTGCAGAACACGTTCTACTAAACACCACTAGTAAGGGAGGGTTAAACTGACCCTAAAACAAATGACTGGCCACTACATATATAGATAGTGCGTAGGAAACTCTACGTTGGTAGTACAAATTGTACCTGCAATATCTTCTGTGAGGCATATGGAAAAATAAGTGCATTAAAAATTAGAAAATACATTTAAAAAAATGAGAATGAAAGTTATGAACAACTTAAAGAAATTACACCTACCACTGTCAACTGTTCCCTCATCTTAGAAAAGCAAGAGAAGAAAACAATTTTTTTGTGTTAAAAGTTATTGCACACAAGCATATCCACACACACACACACACAACCACCCAACACACACACACACACACACCCATATAATATTAAAGCAGCAAAACAAATCAGCAATGAATTAGACAAAAAAGACAAAAAGCACTATCTAATGATATTGAGATGATTTGGATAAATAGCAGCTGACTTAAGAGAACATGGAAAAAATGAACCAACTAATACCGGCTAATTACTTGCAATTTTGTTTACTGGTATTCTAAAATGGGTAAGCTCTTAAACAGAAAAAGAATGTAGCTAAGCAAGACGGACAACATGTAAGAAAAGCTGGGCTACGGCTGCTATCCATTACTACTCAACTTTTGGCCCTGTTAAAATTGGTACCATGCACAAAACATTCCTCCTTTTGTCTCCATTTAAGTACAATTTAAGCTGAATGTGGCATGCCAGCTGCAAGATGCTACTCACTGAACAAACTGGCTTTACATCTTGTTTGAATGAATAACATTTGGCTGCAGTTAAAAACTTCCTTTCATTCATGTGGTCCCAATTGCACAAAACAAGGCTAGAACAAAATATTTTTAAAACTTATCTCAAAGTTTACCCTATGTGTACTTTAACCCAGCACCAGAGAAAAAATAGACACATTACGCATCAATAATGCTGTAACAAGACAAAATTAAACAGACAGGAAATAAAAAAAAAAAAAAAAAAGTTGTTTAGCAATTTGTGGTAATTCAGGTGAAGGAAGACTCGGACAATACAATGAATAAGGATTATAAAAATAGTTGAATATTAACATTGTTGATAAAGTTTGGCAACAAAAGATAGATTAACTCTAAATGCATACAGTTGCAGTTGAGGCCAGCACACCTGTGCCAGAGTCGGAGGTTCCAAATGCTACCCATATCAAATACCTTCAACTACAGAAAGACTGACACTTCCATATTACAAAATTGAACTCAAATGAAGAAGCAAGGTTAAAAGAAAGAAATGTTTAAACATCAAAGTTCTACTTTACTTGCCTTAACCAACCTATGATGAACAGTCCTGGATGAGGATAATAATGGGCCACAGCCCTGCCCTTTAGCATCGAAGATTCAAATTTCAGTCTGGCTTGTATCACTGCTGGTATGCAATCAGAGAGCTCAATTATAATTTTTGCAGTACCGCAAAGCCACAGATTAGCACAACTGCAAGTAGTCATTGAGGATAAAGCCACAACATAAAGGTAGTGCGCCTGGCTTAGTGTCGGTGAAACATATTGTCACTACGGTTTGAGCGGCCAAGGCCACCTGGGACACAGTCACCATGGCAGAGCTGGACTGTACGTGATCAGCCAAAAACTTCATTCCTTTCTTGGATTAACAAAGGAAGGAAATTTAAAGGAGAAAAAAGGAGCTCTGTGGACAGAGCCATATTCCACCTGATCCAGACTTAAAAAGAATGATTACTTTGAAAGTCCCCAGGCAGTATTTTATTTCGTTCCAGACAGAGGCTGAAGTACAGCCAGGGGAATTTAGGAGAAAATGTCATCATACAGATCAGAGATTAACCTACTGTAGCACTGTGCTTACATTAGTAAATCTAATAACTGGACAGCTTGGGTAATAAACAGCTGGTACCATGCTATGAAAGTCTGATCTTTATCAATTCCTGTGTGCTGATCACAATGCTGGATCTACCATAGTGTCCTACATCTGGCGACACAGTAGCTATAAGATGTTGTGTGCCTGTTGGGTATGTGCATCTCTTTACCACTGTATGGAGAAATTAAGTTTCATGGTGTATATCTTTCTTTTACAAATTGGTGTACCCTTTGTCCAAAATGTGATGGACACCAATGAACACAAATATTGATCTCAGTGCTCTCAAGTGCCTGAGCATTAATAGAAGTTAAAAACATATTGCTAAAATTAAAATCTATAATAATTGTATGCTCTTGTATGATATCAGGATGAGGAGTGGTACCAAGACTGCCATTTAATAAGGATCGAAATATACTTACTATATCTTATCTAAGTCATACTTGGCAGTTGATACTCACAAAAGGGCTAAACATGTACACCAAACTATTTATAAAATAAACTTCTTAAATGAATGCAATTTGGATAAAATATATTCTAGAAGTTTATCTTCTTAAAAGGTATCGCTGCTTTAGAGTAACATAAGTCTAATCATGTCGGGGTCCGTCAAAGCGGTGTCAAAGTGGTTTTCATGGACAGGATATCAAGACACAGTCAAAGACGGGAGGCTGCTATCTATTTAAGGAGGCTAGGGGTTGCATCATTGGTTTATGCTGAAGATGTTGTCCTCTTTTGCCTCATGCAATTTTGACCTTTGGCATGCATTTGAGCGATTCACTGCCAAGTGTGAAGCAGCTGAGATGAGGTTTAGCACCTCCAAGTCTGAAATCATGGTTCACTCTCAGAAATGAACAAATTGCTCTCCTCAGGTGAGGTGACAACAACTGCCCTTAACAGAGGAGTTCAAGTAGCTCAGGATGTTCAGGGGAACATGAGATTGATAAGTGGATTGCAGTGGAGGCAGCTGTTCTATGAGCGCTGTACCGGTTTGTGTTGGTGAAGCGGAAGCGAGTCAAAAGATAAAACTCTCTGCTTAACAGTTGATCTATATCCTTGTCCTCAACTATGGTCATGAGTTGTAGGTAATGACTGAAAGACTGAGATTGCGTGGATAAGTGGCGGAAATGAAGTTTATTCGCAGTGTAGCTGGGCTGACACTCCATAATAAGGTGAGAAGCTGAGAGATTTAGGGTAGTCTCAGAGTACAGTCGCTGCTCCTTTGGATTTAGATAAGCCAGTTGAGGTGGTTTGGGTATATTTTAAAGATGCCCCCACCCCTGCATAGAGCTGCACCACGCACATCTAACTGGGCGAAGACTTGCTGGAGGGATTATAAATCTGTTTGCTTTGGAATGCCCGGAAAGTCCCCAGGATAAGATGGAATTTGTAGTTGGATACAAAGCAAGTCTGGGCTGACCTGACTGCTAGCTGCCACCTCGACCCTCACCAAGAGAAGACGTTTCAGAAACTGAGATGAGATGAACAATGCCCAACAAATTGTGAGATGAAGCCAGTTTTTTTTTTATAAATGTGTTGTCTTTTACACGTGAATAATTGGGACTATCAAGGATCAGGGTCTGAAAATTCACTAGTACACATAAAACAAAACCAGTAAGTAGCAAGCACACAGCTCAGACCTACCAAACGAAAAATAACTAAAGGGCATCAACTATGACTAGACACCTATAGATTACTGGTATCTATAAAGATGAGGCCGTTACCAGAACAAAATGTTTTCTCCCTCTAATAGTATGGAATCACATAAATGTGTTCTAATCAAATTTAGTGCAACATCATCACAAGGTTTTATGTCAGTAATACATGTGCATAATGCCTACTAGTGGCCTTAACTGTGCATCAAGTAGGCTCCTTATTAAAAAATATATACTCTTATTAAATAATCCCTACAGATGTTATGGACTGATAAATATATAAATAAATTTTTTGATCATATCTTTAAATCTATATCTCTCTCTCTATATATATTTATTATGTATCTATATCTCTATATATCTATATCTATATATAAAATCTAATGTCTGTCTGCTTTTCACAAGAGAACTATATGTCTATATCTATATTATGTATCTACAGTGATCCCCTGCCTATCACGGAAGTTACGTTCTAGACCCATCAGCGATAGGTGAAAATCCGCGATATCAAAAGACCAAATAAATAAACATTTTTTTTATAGTTAAGCCTTAAAATACCCCTCCCACATGCTTGAAACACATGTAAACTTATTATGATTGACGCGCAGAGTGAGGAGCAGAACAGGCATCTAGGCAGAAGCAGCACAACGCCAGTAGCTGATCCATCCGCTTCTCCTTAGTGTGTGTTCAGCTCCCCCCTTTCACAACGCGAGCGGGAGAGACGCGAAGTAGCAGGAACGTAGCGCGCCTCTGGAGGGGTTGAGCAAAGCCATCGAGATCAGATCATCTCGGAGAGACACTTTGACGACACACGAGACTAGACATTCCAACCTTAGAAAGCAAAACCTGTGAGACGGTGACTTTTGCACATCATGCCCTACTTACAAACAATTTAAAACAAGTTCACGGACATCTAACCTAGCAGTTGTTGGAATGCTTTTGGCAATCACACTTCAGGTGCTCCCAGCTCTTAAAACAATGACAAGCAGAACATGCAGCTTGCCAGCAGCAGCTGCAGCAAGCCAGCAGATGATCCGAGCACATGCGTTTATCCCTCAACCCCCCCCCCCCCCCCCACCCAGAATGCTAGCGGCAGAGACACGAAGTGGCAAAAGGACAGCTGCTGTACAGGATTTTAAATGATTGACACAAAGTACGACAAGCAGAACACACAGCTGGACAGCAGGAACAGCAAGACAGCAGCTGAACCGATCGCATCTCTTTAGCATGTGTTCAGACCCCCCTTCACAACATGAGCAGCGTTATAAGTCCTGCAAGAAAGAAATTTAACCACGCCTGGTGCAGGAAATAAAGGACAAATATTGTTTCTATAAAAGTTTTAAAGTAAAAATGAAAATAATGCATATGTAACAATTCCCATGAAAATAACAATCTCTTTAAATTGTTTATCCGGTAAACCAAACCTGGGGGTGGGCGAGCGAAGCGAGCAAGGGGCAGAGCCCCTTAGTAATAATAATAATAAATCCGCGATGTACCGGGGGCGCGATAGCTGAACCGCGATATAGCGGGGGATCACTGTATATCTATATATACCTATATCATGTATCTGTATCTATATATAAAATCCAATGTCTGTCTGTATGTTTGTCTGCTTTTCACGAAAGAACTACTTAACAGATTTAGATTGGGGTTTTTTCTATAATTTGCTTGAACATTCCAGTGGATTTTGTGACTCTCATTGCGCCAAGTATCATAGTTCGCTTGCGGTACCAATTTATTTGTGTGAATCCAAAAGAGAGGCTGGGGGCCGAGGGGAAGGGGGTGGTGCCCTCCTTACTCATGCGCCAGCCTCCGTTCAAGTCAGTCTGCGTCTTGCCATGTGTTGGGCGTACCTTGCCTCTGCTTAGCTAGCGATACCTGTTTGTTCAGCAGACATTATCATTTAGAGATTGTTAAGGAGTAACGTTTGACGTTTTTGAGAGAGAGAGAGATCAGAGGTACATGTGTTTTAGATTGATTGCCAGAGATATCACGCCGACATGCTTTTCTCCCCACATGAGGGACGCACTCCCGTCAGAGCTGAACATGATCAGATACAGTGCCAACGTTTGACTTTGGAGCGTATCTACCTTCCGCTTGGCCAGAATCACATTTTTTTTTTTTAAAGTATTTCCTGTTTCAATACTATGTGGAAGGAGCCGTGGGGGACAACTAGTTACCAATAGGTAAACAACCAAGTTAAAAAATGATTGTAATTATTAAACTACACAAAACTGTTTATATCAAACACCATCTTTACAGTTTATTAATATCTTAAAACCAATGTCATTTTATTATCTGTAATTATTTCAGCATTTTCTTTACATACATTTCTTTACAATAACTCACTAATTGTTTTTGTGGTCAGAATGTGTTAATTTTCTTTATTGTGTTTTCTATCTGTTCTTGAAAACCATTCCTGGTTCTAAGGATTGAATATTTCTAAACATGGCACCGGAGTCTGGCAAAACATTGCATGTTAATTAGTGGATGCAAGAAAGAATTTCACTGTACTCTGTACAGGAGATAATAATAAACATACTGTATATTCATAAAAACTTCTACTTATAAAACCTTATAAAATCCTGCTCTAAGACAGCATCATCAAATTCAGTGCTGCTTTACAAATGCCCATATTTCAGTGAAAAATTAATGTTAAAGGAATGCTCAATATGTTCTATGCATTGTTTACTGCTAGTTAAACCAAGCAGACTTTTTAAGGTTAAAATATGAGCAGGTTACACTGTGATTCAGTAAGGAGTAACTCTTTAGTAAGCCTCAGTTATTGTTTGATGTAAATGTTTTTGTTTTGAACATATAGAATCCTCCATAATACTAGGCAATGAAGTCAAAAATTCTAATACAGAAGCAAGTTTTGGGATGAGAAGACACATGTGGGGCAACAGCATAGAACACCACTTTTAAACCTGGTATTTCTGCACATACTGTATATGCTTTAATGTGGAATAATACCACTATTTGTGTTCCATCCCATCATTTCAGGCCAGCAAAAGGTCATAGTAATCAAAGCTCACCTGAGAGTCACTGAGATTACCAAACTCTTATTTTCAGATGCCTTCAAAAACCTTTGCTGTTGCTAATTACAATGGCTATATGGGAGTTGTTTTGTACAAATCATATATAGTACATGCTTTATTTGATTCCTATGAGTAGTATGATTAGCCAGTCTAATTTTCAACCTTAATGATCGCTCTGGTTGACTTGGCAGTGTTATGGTCATGACAATGGCTTGGCCAATTAGTTTGGAAACATTTTCAAATGGACTGTATGCTTCTTCCCAGTTCTGAAGTCATGCTGCTTATTAGTACAATCATTAGTTCTGTCATCATTACAAAGACAAAGCAGCCACACACTCCCAAAGCATTACACTATCGTATAACATGTTGAACAAAGTACCTGGTAGGCCTTCTAGTGTCTGTATTTCCTTCATTTCTTCACACTGAAACCTTGCTATCACATTTTTCCAGACCTCTCTACTCGCTAATCTGTGCTTTCCTTTTGAATATATTTATCGGGTTTCTCTGTTTTTAGTACCGATGACAGAATTGAATCTTGTCTGTTCATTTTATAATTTTGATACCAAAGCCTTCTCTGAACAGTAGACTGTGACACCTGTACTCGTGCACTGTGGGGGCTATGGTGATTTCAGTCACACTTGTCACAGTTTTTTTTCTCTGCAGCTCACATCACTTTTTCTGTCATTAAATGCAACTGTTATACTTTGCTGATTTAGTTAATGCTAATTTCAAAGTGCATCAATGATTTTGTTCACATCATTTCTACACTAAGTCCATTATTTTAGAAACCATATTCCCTGTTTCATTCAGAATAGAGTATAAGGTCTCCCTTCTTACCCATCAGTGTATTTATGGACATGCCCCTCTATATCTACAGGAACTCCTTACCCCTCATACCTCCTTACGCTCCCTCCGCTCTGTACACATTAACACCCTTCAAGTCCCCAGAACTAAGCTCAGCAGCATGGGTGACAGGGCATTTTCATCTGTGGCGCTGAGGCTGTGGAATGCCCTCCCTGATTACCTGAGAGCCCCACAGTTGACTGAGGCCTTTAAGCGAAACCTAAAAACTTATCTTTTTAGAAAGTCATTTTGTTAAAGTATTTTATAGATTCTTCTGTTTTTTTATTATTCTATTTTTACTCTGTAGCACTTTGGGATTGCTAAAATATAAAGTGCAATATAAATAAAATTTATTATTATTATTACTTAATTTAGCTTTGCTGGTCTTCAGTACTAAATAACTTGGTGGACACTACAGGGAACGGTCAAAGGCTACATTCAATGTAAAATGTGTGCAATTAATGCAACAGGAAACACCTGGAAGCCAGCAGTGAAAATACTTGGGTTCACCTAAAACTGGGAGATGAAATACAAAAAGGTGATATTACTAAACCAAAAAATAAAGAAAGCACACTCCCACAGCCCATCTTCATTTTGGCATCACCAATATTGGCACAGTTTATTTCAGTATTGTTTGATGCAAGAATGTGACCTGTAACCCTGTCCAGGGATATTTTCTACCTTGCATACACTGCTGTCCAGATAAGCAGCGGCACCCTGCGCCCTTGAACTGAATAGGCTTATTATAAAACTGAAAAATGCATGTACACCACTTTTAATTTCACATTCACAATTAATGCACTTGAATGCACAGCAGAATTATCAATTTTGACTTCACTGACCCAATCCTATGGAGGGCACTAAATTTAAATGCCTAACAAAGCATGTACCATTGAGGGGCTATACTGACTGTTTTACCTTTCCATAACATTAGAGTGAAATTGTACTAATCAATTCAAAAACAACGACCGACAGACAGACAGACAGACAGACAGACAGACAGACAGACAGACAGACAGACAGATATTTCTAACATGCTTCATGCAGCTTCACAGTCACAAGTATTATTACTTAGGATTTTCTCTCTTCAGTTCAAAAGCTGATCTTGTGTGAAGAGGCTTCCTGTTTGTCAACTACTTTCATTTTCCGGAGAAATTTATTTAACAATATTTTTAGCCAAAAATGCAAGTGCCTTGCCCATGGTGAGTATATAACTGACATGTAGATTATGTGACACAAGTAACTCAAGATTTTTTTATGCATGTTTTTGATGTTGTTTGCTGTTCTCCAGCATTGCTCACCATTGGCTCCTGCTAGATCAGGAACTTTATGATGTCTATTCTCCACAAAAAAACATGAGATAAAATTTTTCTCTCCTATCATTACAAACTACATCAGGTAAGTGACATATAAAAAAAAAATATCACTTTCGGATTGAATATTCCTTTAAGATATAATACTTTGTTCCTATCATTTTCAAAAAATCTGTAATAATAATGCAGTATAACTCAAGTGAACTACTGAACAGAACTTAAGTTTGGCATGAAAAATCTTTACATTGTTTCTTTCCTGTATCATGTTTTTAAAAAAAAAAAGTTACGACAAAATGTCTGAATAATGTGTTTGCTTGAATAATTTAAGAGCTTACATGATCGCCTGGTCGAGTTTCTCATTGGCTGTACATGAGGTAGAGGCCTTCTTTGTGAAAATCTCCTGTAGTAAAGATAAAAAAAAAAACAAACCTAGTAAAAGTGTCAGTTTTATTTGTTGATAGGGATAAAGAGCTTCTATATTGTTACAGTGAGTATTGTTAACTTTTAAAAAAACTGAAAATGGTAATGTAGGACATCTGCACAGACATCCACATGCCTATGCCTTATATACAGCATAGAAAGCTACTTTCAAGGTTTTCATTTAAAAATGTAAAGGATTTCAGTTTTTATCTCTCTTATGCCAAAAATCTGCTACAGCTCTGAGCTCTGTGTTGCACATTAATGTCGATTCAACCATCACTGATGTGCTTTTTTCCATATGTTCCTATTCCAAAGTGGATCAGTACCAGTGCTATCATTGTCTGTCATTACTCATTTTAAGCCAGACATGCAAGGAAATCCAAACTATTTTGGCAGAAGGATGCAAAACTCATTCATCTTACTGTCACAAGTCAAACACATTCAAGTTTAGTTTAATTTAAACTTGGTGGGCATAAGCAGCAAAAGTATAAGCAAAAAATATGCAGTGGCCAGACAGATCAGCCAGGGCAAGTGTATTTTCAAAGAATTCATTAGTAGCTCACCTTTCTTGGAACTGCTTGGATGGTATTAGTCCTGCGCGCGGGTTGGCATCACCTTCACGTTTGGCCTGCCACCAGGTTGCATCATCTTGGCTCATGATCTGAAGGATATCTCCCTTTTTGAAAATAAGCCCTGCTTCTTTACAAGGAATTGCTTTGTCCTCATTAGGATCATAGTCAAAGAGAGCTTTGACAAAAAACTAGAATAAAAAAATATATATTTACTCAACACCACATATATTACTGTACAGTACAACTGAGTTTTGAAAGAAATCCATACTTACATTAAACGTTAAAGAAACTTTGCCTTAAACAGATATCATGGTCCACCTGAAATTAACCTACAATGGAACTGCATTTTGGGTTTGCATTTATTTATCCCAAAATATTTGTGTGTGCGTTGTTTGTTTCTTTACCTTACAAACTAAAGAACAGTCAAGTTTTCAATTTTTTTTTCCTTTCCATTATCTAAGACTATCAAAAATTGTCATAAACACAGACAAACAAAACCTGTTAAAGAGTTAATAGATGTTGCCAATAATGGTACATAACCATTTTGGAATTTTATATTCATTATTTCTAAAGGCAAGTGCTTTTCAATGAGCCACAGCAGGTGGCAAACATTTTGTACTCTTTATTACTGGGAAAAGTATTACAGTTTCCAAGAATAGGAATTAGACATTCCTATTTCATATCTTTCTCCTTCTAGTAAACATACAGAAGTAAAATGATTATTACTTTTCAACAGTGGCAGCAGCTTTTAAATATATTAAAAGGTTTTAACAATAGTTTTTGTTGGGCTTAATAAATGCCTTATATGATTCCTCAAGTACAGCATATACAAAGTCATTTCTTTCAATCTGTATTATCAAACTTAATTTCCTTGTAAAGCATTAAAGTATTGGAGAGAATATCACATACTAATTTGTTGACGCACTACTCAAAGATTTTCTAGAAAAATGGCAAAGCTGACGAAGCCATGAAGCCAACAACATGACTCTATTTAATAAAAAAAATAAATAAATAACAATCAGAATGATGAATGTTGTTGTGTTGGGCAGTAAACTACTCCTAAATCAAATGTGTGTGGCTTTCCTAGGAATATCAACATTAAAGATCTGTTTTGGTGTCTTTTTAAAACTCTTTCTCAATTTATATATTTACGCTTCAACGTACAGGCAAGGAAAAGCTGAATTAAATACAAGGAAAGGTTTTTCAGTGAAACAACTTAAACTTGCTGCAGTTTTATGGTCCAGGGAACACTACTGTTATGTCTCCATTCTTCTACTTCATTTCATTACTAACTCCTTCTAGACTTTAGGGATTAGAAACTTAAATAAACCTTAGGCTCCAAAATAACTTCCTTTCAAAGCAATATGTCAATAAGGATGACAGTCATGGCTGTTTCTGTTTTCTAAAGGAATTCCCTTAAGATTACCTTATATTTAATTTGAAAATACTAACTGAACTGATGTAGGATGCCATCATCCCAGACTTCTAAGAGAAGTCACATTTGCATCTTCTGACATTTTTTTCTGAAACCCTTTGGCCAACTACAGCTCAACTGGACTCATTTTTATGCTCAAAATGAAGCATATTCTGCATTCACCTCACTTGATTTAAGGAAGCCTTATTTGAGAATAAAAAGGCAAAATTCACCGATACCACTGTATTGAATTTCAAACTATATGGACAATCAAGTGTTTCTATCTGAAAACAGGGCTTAAATAGTTTAGTCATGTTGACTTACTTGTATTTTTAAGTCAAATTTATATACACACAACTGATTTACGTGAGTCAATATTATCAGCTTCTTTGAATACTTTCCCTAACTGTTAATATCTATGGAGTATAAATTAAACAATTTAGATTTTTGACACTTAAGGTGGCTTGTTGCACTGAGAAAAAAAGTCAACAAAAAATAAAACTATCTTGTATATATAGTACATACAGTTAGGTCCATAAATATTTGCACAGAGACAACATTTTTCTAATTTTGGTTCTGTACATCACCACAATGAATTTTAAATGAAACAACTCAGATGCAGTTGAACTGCAGACTTTCAGCTTTAATTCAGTGGGGTGAACAAAACGATTGCATAAAAATGTGAGGCAACTAAAGCATTTTTTGAACACAATCCCTTCATTTCAGGGACTCAAAAGTAATTGGACAATTGACTCTTTGGCTATTTCATGGGCAGGTGTGGGCAAGTCCGTCGTTATGTCATCATCAATTAAGCAGATAAAAGGCCTGGAGTTGATTTGAGGTGTGGTGCTTGCATGTGGAAGATTTTGCTGTGAACAGACAACATGCGGTCAAAGGAGCTCTCCATGCAGGTGAAAGAAGCCATCCTTAAGCTGCGAAAACAGAAAAAACCCATCCGAGAAATTGCTACAATATTACGAGTGGCAAAATCTACAGTTTGGTCCATCCTGAGAAAGAAAGCAAGCACTGGTGAACTCAGCAACGCAAAAAGACCTGGACGTCCACGGAAGACAACAGTGGTGGATGATCGCAGAATCATTTCCATGGTGAAGAGAAACCCCTTCACAACAGCCAACCAAGTGAACAACACTCTCCAGGGGGTAGGCGTATCGATATCCAAGTCTACCATAAAGAGAAGACTGCATGAAAGTAAATACAGAGGGTGCACTGCAAGGTGCAAGACACTCATAAGCCTCAAGAATAGAAAGGCTAGATTGGACTTTGCTAAAGAACATCTAAAAAAGCCAGCACGGTTCTGGAAAAACATTCTTTGGACAGATGAAACCAAGATCAACCTCTACCAGAATGATGGCAAGAAAAAAGTACGGAGAAAGCGCGGAACAGCTCATTATCCAAAGCGTACCACATCATCTGTCAAACACGGTGGAGGCAGTGTGATGGCTTGGGCGTGCATGGCTGCCAGTGGCACTGGGACACTAATAGTAATAATAATAATAATAATAACATTTATTTGTACAGCACATTTTCATACAAAAAAGTAGCTCAAAGTGCTTTACATAATGAAGAACAGTAAATAAAAAAAATATATAAAACAACATAAGAAATTAAAATAAGACAATATTAGTTAACATAAAAAAAAGAGTAAGGTCCGATGGACAGGGTGGACAGAAAAAACAAAAAAAACACCAGACAGCTGGAGAAAATAATAAACTAGTGTTTATTGATGATGTGACACAGGACAGAAGCAGCCAAATGAATTCTGAGGTGTTCAGAGACATACTGTCTGCTCAAATCCAGCTAAATGCAGTCAAATTGATTGGGTGGCATTTCATGATACAGATGGACAATGACCCATAACATACAGCCAAAGAAACCATAAGTTTATTAAAGCAAAGAAGTGGAAAATTCTTGAATGGCCAAGTCAGTCACCTGATCTTAACCCAATTGAGCAGGCATTTCACTTGTTGAAGACTAAACTTTGGACAGAAAGGACCACAAACAAACAGCAACTGAAAGCCGCAGCAGTAAAGGCCTGGCAGAGCATTAAAAAGGAGGAAACCCAGCATCTGGTGATGTCCAGGAGTTCAAGACTTCAGGCTGTCATTGCCAGCAAAGGGTTTTCAACCAAGTATTAGAAACGAACATTTTATTTCCAGTTATTTAATTTGTCCAATTACTTTTGAGCCCCTGAAATGAAGGGATTGTGTTCAAAAATGCTTTAGTTTCCTCACATTTTTATGCAATCGTTTTGTTCACCCCACTGAATTAAACCTGAAAGTCTGCACTTCAACTGCATCTGAGTTGCTTCATTTAAAATTCATTGTGGTAATGTACAGAACCAAAATTAAAAAAAAGTTCTCTCTGTCCAAATATTTATGAACCTAACTGTATTTGTACATATAATGTATTTCTTTGTATGTATTACATGGAGGCCACACACGCATTATATTTCTCTGTTTTTATTTTTAGTCAATTAACATGTGCACCTATTGCACAATATGCTCCCCAGCCTTGACTCTCTAAGAAGACAACAAAACCCTTGTAGGGAAAAAATGGAAGAATCCTTGGGAAAGGCATTCAAAAAGAGACCCGACCCCTTTCCAGTTAGTTTGGGCGTGCAGTGGGTGTCAAAAAAGAAGGGGGTCAACACAATACAATACACAGAATAGAACAAATCCTCAATACAGTATAAAAATAAAAATATAACAAGCACAGAGCAGAATTTAACAGTAGATGATATCACATAATAGGATTTGGATTTGTTTATGCCAAAATATTATATAAAAAAAGAACAAAACATATTATATATTAGATAAACAGTAACTCCTGATCAATGGAATAAGAGGGAAGCATTTACCATACACAGTTTGACAAATGTAGGCAAAGGTTATGTTTTATTGTACTTTAGCATGACAGTTTTCCTCCTTCCTGCTAAACTAATTAAAACATTTTAGACCACTCACACTAAAGAAAAACATGGACGGCATATTAACTCTCACTAGTTAACTGTTTAAGTTGTGTTCATATGTCTCACAAAATTTTCTTGTGTCAAATGTGTTGTTTTGAAACTGAAGTTTTTATAATATTAGAGAAAAATCTCAACAGCTTTATGACACTTCAACGAACTTTTAAGCAGGACATGGCAGAAACCAAACAAAAAATTTCATCTCTCAATTTGCAATTCTGTCACTGTGATAAAGTAATAATTTTCCTGACAGCACATACTTTAGGCTCCTTCGATGGCGTTTCCTCTTTAAGGCTTGGTATTATTTTAAACGTTATTGCTCCTTGTGACTGCGCCTAATAAAAGAGAAAAATGATACAGTAATGAGATTAATTACACAGGACTGATGGCAATTACAGTTTGGTGATTAATTTAATGTTACCTTTAGGGGAAACAAATGGAAAAACTAACCAGCATGTGATGTATAGTGCAATTAATATTAGAAGCAGAAGAATACTTAATTGGGTAAACGTTTTTATTGAAACACAAATTAAAATGTTATCTTACACTAAAAGTTGATATTTCTGAAAGAATATACATGAAACAATGTCAAATTTGTGAAAAATTAACCTTGTATCTTCTGGTTAAAATTGTGCTGGTGGAAGAGAAAAAATAAATGTGATAATAAGCAATTCTGAATGTACAAAATTTGACAACATGTGGTTACCAAAATATGAATTATTTCCTCAGGCTTCTTATCTTCAACAGAAACCCCATTAACTTCTCTCAATTCATCACCAACATGGATAAGACCTGTAAAATAAAGTACAGCAATGGTCTGAATATTTGCTAACTAACACTAACTGACAGTCTTCCAAGCAAGAAATTTTTCTAATAATCTTATTTACAGATTCTTACTATACTAAATTAAATGTTTTTCCTCATCTATTTAATATTTCCATCATATAGTGCCTTTCATATCTATCTATCATATAGTGCCTTTCATGTCTATCTATATCCATCTATAGTGCCTTTCATATCTATCTATCATATAGTGCCTTTCATATCTATCTTTCTACCCATCTATTTATTGTTAACATTAAGAATGTTTCTAAACCATTGTGAAAGCACAGTGGTAGTGAAAATCTATCAATAAAACAGATTGCTTACTCTCAAGTACATGTTGAGATTCCACCACTGTCTTATTAAATTAAAAAGTAATCTAATTAGCCTATATTATTAATTAAAACTATGATGCGTATGAAACATTAACTTCCGTAAACAATGATGCCATTCTAGCAGTAAAACATCACAGACCAGTGTATGCAAAAAACAGCACATCATTATTTCTCAAAAAAACGTAAAAAAAAAAATCCACTGGAGCAATTTCTCCCAAAATCAATATGCTTCACATATATCTGCAAAATTGTATTTGGATTGAGTTTTAAGTTTTTGACTTATCAAGTGCATTGTCTCACAACCTGACACACATACCAATATTATTCTCAAAGTGGCAAAGTTGTGTTTCACGGTTCCTAAGTATAAACCTATTGAAAGCTCAAAGTTGAAATGCTGACCCTGTCACAATACTCTCTCTATATTTCTAGATTTATCGACAGTACATGTACTTATTTATTATTTCCACAGGGAACAAAAATCTACTGGAGTGATGTAAATCAAGCTTCAATAGGCTTCTAAAATATTACAATGCTAATAATCGTACCTTTGCCAAATATGTCTCTGGGGACAAATAAAGTTTGTTCTTTCTATCAATCCATTTATTAGCTGAATTGAATGATTTGTTTTATGAATTACTGTGTTCACATACTGTACATACACACAGATGAACAGGAATTATTCTTGAAGTGGTCAAAGAGTATGCAGGGCTGCCCAAAACATGTAAACTTGTTGTAAACTCAAAAGTTAAATTTCTCCTCATACACCTGCAGTATATGGATGAAAAGAAATAAACACATAAAATGACTATTCTATACTCACTGTAGGAGTACATTCATTATAAACGGTAGTTGAGAAAATAAAGGCTGAAAAAAAAATACTAAATATAACGTGACTCACCTTTTGAGAATAAATGAAGATTTACAGTTTTACAGACAGCAGTTTGGACTTATTTTAAGTTTTCTGGAAAGTTGATCTGTATAGCAAACTGTCAAGATTTTATTCCCTACATTAAATATCAAAATGTCTTGGCGCCAACTTATAAATACATGCACATACTTTGCTTACTGAATTCCATATATAAAGAACTATTTTAGATGACACTCTCTATTCATATTGCTCTCCTTTTTATTTCTGATTAGACATGTATGCACAGTGTTTTTCGTTTTTGATTTTGACGCATACCATTTTATTTGCTATGTAATTATTTATTGGATGGAGTTGTAATTTGTTGAAATGTTTTATTTTCAAATAAAACCAAAATAAGAAATATAATCACATTACGATTAAAAATCAAAATGCAATATGTTTTAGGAGTAGGTACTAGAGGATGTATTTATAAATTAGTATATACACCATCAATGAAATTTAGCTTATTCAAATATTCTGTGGATTTAGTGAGGACTATAAAAACAATCTTCACATTACATTATTGAAAGCTTTCAGCTACGTATGGGAAGGGTAAATCTAGCAGAATTAAATTCATGCAAGTTTAGATATTTTATTCTGGCTTAGTTTCGTACTGTAAAGAGATTTCAGCTTTTTGGCTGACAGGCATTTTCCCTACAATGCCTGCTGGCCAGGTTTGCTAAGGTGACGGGCACTGGAATGAGGTGAGACTTACTTGCCGGAAGACTAAAAAAAAGTGAATAAACTGAAAGGAGTATTTACAAGGCATAATGCATCCCACAACTAAAAGGCTGTGCCACGACTGCAGTGGAAGAAATCAGTTGCTGCAGTTCTAACTAGGCAGAGGGAAAGAAACTGTAATAGACATATGAGTGGAAATGATAGGCGAATGTTAATTATGAGAGGCATTAGAAACACACTTAGTAGTCTGTTGAGCCCTCATCAGGGTGAAAAACACATATAACTACATTATATATACAGTAATTACCACTTCTATCAGCAGCTCCTCCCCTCATTATTCTAGCAACAACAATGGCTCCAGTCTGCTCATCTCTCTTTATCGTTGCTCCCTAAAGAAAACAATATGAAGAAAAATTACTTGTACAAAGTTCAATTGTCTTTCTTCTTGTAAATGTAGAGAAAATAACACACCAAGCATACTGATGCTGTACCATGACTTTATAAATATCCATGCTTCAGTACTTTTGAAAAGTGGTACTGTAGAGGATAAATATGCATATGAAAGACAGACAACTCAGTCAGTTTTAGATTGGTTCAAACTAAACAGCATGCTGGACTCATTCAGATTCAAGATAACGCTAAGATATTGTAGTCAACTATTACAAATAATCCTCACTAAAGAAGGTATGGATGGTGTAAAACACAAATAAGGGAAGGAAAACAAAAAGGATGGATACCATCAAAGATTAAGCTGAACTGAAGGATGCAGTAATTGATGGTGAAACTGGATCAATTGTTGCCTATCATCAATACTAAAAATGTAAAAATTAGACTTTCCTTACAAGTAATATTTATGTTACAGTATGAACAGTTTCAATTGCTTAGAGGCACTTTCCCGTTTTATATAAATTATAACAGGCAAATCAAAGAATACACTTGAGTGCATGTGAATACCAAATGTGGCTATTACATATCATACAATACTCATTGTTTTCCTCATATAACCGATTTTTAATATTGACAGTAAACCCTAAAGCAAACCAAAGCCGACTAAACGATCATAAAATATATTTCCTATTCTATAGCATACACTGACGAATTTGTGAATTTTGCTCAAGAAAATGAAGCTTGTCTTGAAGCTTTTGTGTGGAAAACCACAGAGATATCCAATGAAAATGTGGAAACTCTCCTATGACCTTCTTTTGAAACATAGTTATTGCTGAACACCTACACTAAGGTCTAGAATAAAAGACAATGCAAACGAAAAAATGTATGAACTGTTATACTATTTGGAAACATGCGATTAAATCCTTCTGCATTACTGTGCAAAGGTGGGTTTACTAACAAAGGAAGGGAATCAGAAAAAAATCATCCATGTTCAGAGTGTCATGTACATCAGTCTGATTAGCAGCAACAGTCTCAAATGTTCAGTCTCTCTGTTGCAGGCATTAAGTTAAAAAAAGAGACAAAAAAGAGAGCAGGTGCTTTCTATGTGAACCTTAAAAAAATCAAAAGAAGATATTCAAAAAGATAGCTCATCAGACCAAAAAAAAAAGATTAAAACTGCCTCAAAACTCTTTAAAATGCATAAAGTGGGTTCAAATGTGTCTGCCTAGATCAACCTCTATAACCCTCATTATTAAATAAGTGATTAGTGGAAAAATGTATGGAAAGTAAAGGTTATACAGCTAGACATAGAAAGATAGATACAGTGGAACCTCGGGTCACGAATGTCTTGGACCACGTACAAATCGGGTTATGACCAAAAAGTTCGCCCAACTTTTGCATCTGTTCACCACCACACATTCGGGTGACGAACAATCCAGTTTCCCTTCAATTTCGTACACGCTGATGATTTCCGCATGTGTTCAGTCTCTCCCAGAGAGAGAGAGAGAGAGAGAGAGAGAGAGAGAGAGAGAGAAGGCCAAGAAGGCAGTTAAAGAATGCAACGGGCTTGTTTTTAAAGAAACTGATATGAGTATTGTTGTAACCTCGTATTTAATGAAGACCTTTTTCTATTGGATTTTAACCTCCACTTCACTTCTGTTTACAGCGTCGGTTCGTAGCGTACATTGTTACTTTTCTTGGTTGTTAATTAAATTGCGGATTTTTCAAATGTTCATGTTTTCCCTGTGCTTAAAACTCATTAAAAAAAGTGTTTACAGCGAGCGGTTCGTAAGGCTATAGCGTGAATTCTTGCAATGTTACTTTTCTCTGTTCAAGGTTTTCTCAGTGTTATTGATTGTTTTTACATTTAGTTTACTTTTACGCTGTGCATTCTATGATTTTGGTATAATTAACTATTTTTGTGCTTAAAAATCTTTAAAAAAATATATTTACATATAGTTCGTACGGTCTAGAACGGATTAATTGTATTTACATAAAATCCTATGGGGGAAATTACTTTGGGTCACGATCAGAGTTTTGGAACGAATTATGGTTGTGACCCAAGGTTCTACTGTAGTTAATAATTTCCCTGCATTCCCCTCTCTCACTCTATCTCTGTCTTCATAAATATACAGGGAAATGAACTCGAAAGAGGCCCTGGATATTCTGTAATAACTCTCTTTAGGACAAAGCAATCTGAACGAGGCAACATGCAATGCGCTCCTCAGTATATGGAGCTTCGAAAAAGCCGGGATGCCCCTGCATTGGAACAATGAGGTAGGCGCCGGACAGCCGTCGCAACGTTTAACCTCCTTTTGCAACTTCTAAGTGCATACCACCTGTACCCCTTCACTCAGTCACTCAACTCCTCATCAGGATGGGGGTGTACAGTATTGAGCAGCGTGTCTTCCTGGTGCAAACCTATCGGGTCACCACTTCATTTAAGCAATGTCAGAATCAATCAATGTCAGATCTGGATGATCATGAGTTAATAGAAGGTTACTTCCACCAAGATGGAGCAACGTGTCACACATCAGCAAAAAGCATGGCAGAAACTGAGTTGCCCTTCGGCAACAGGGTAATTTCAAAGGGACTTTGGCCACCACGGTCACCGGATCTGATACCACCAGACTTCTTCCTTTGGGGTATGCTCAAAGGAAAAGTCTATCAAAACAAGCCTCACACTGTGGAAGATTTGAAGGAAAACATCTAATGTGAAATTGCTGCTATTCCCCCCACTCCGAGATGCTTGATGATATGTTCAGGAACATGGAGCACCGCGTCGAAATGTGTCTGGCAGAAAATGGAAACCACTTCTAGCATCGCATGTAATGCAATCCATTACTCATACATCAAGGTACAGAGCGTATTTTTTGGTTCAGATTGCTTCATCCTAACGGGAGTGACAACAGAATATTTGGGGCCTCTTTCGAGTGAATCTCCCTGTATTTAAAACGTTCGAATTTGCTTTTTAACACATTTAAGATTGTCTTAAGCCTTTCTATCTTGGGTTTTGTTCAATAGCGATGAGCTTGCTTGTCTGACCTTGCTTATATTTTTTTTCTCCTGCTCATCAGCCTCCAGGTCTCTATAAAATAAGGCATTCCACTTTGCACCTCAGTGTCTGCATCAGGTAAAGATAGAAGTTCAAAAACAGACAGACAGAATCATTTTGGAAAATTATTTCTAGCTAGCCCATACAGTAAAGATCTAATAAAGCTAAGCTATCTATTGTTATTAAACAAAGAAGTATGAAATATTTGGTAATGTTATAGTTGTGATGGAAATAAAAATGTAAAAAAAAATTGTATAAACAGCAGAAAAGCATATAAAACACTTATAATTCCTATTTTAATATAGTTATTATGAAAAAGACATTCAGGATAAACTAGTGAGTTGAGCCAATGCTAAAAGAGAAAGGCATTTTCAGTAATTCAGTAAAGAATGTTGTAGCTTAAATTCAAGAATCATTTAGTGAAGGAGAATCTAATATTATGAAAATGTTTACTTTCTTGATGATCTCCATATGTACTCCCTTGCTTCTGGCTTATCTGTTTAACACACAAATGCTTCTGAATTATATATATATTTTTTGACATAGCCAAAATTATATCTTATCTGCAGAGAGCATTGGTAAGAGCATTCACTGGAGCCAGGAAAGTTCAGTTTAAACATTTAAGCATAGGGGAGAAAACAGATCAGATACAACTACAAATACATTCAACAGGTTTTCAAAGTTTCCATTGTCTTACTTTTATGACCCTGTAAGTAAAATGTTACTACATTAAAACATTCCTGATTTTACTTAAAGTATTAATTCCTGACTTTCTGAAGTATGAAATTGTGATTTTAAAAGTATGACTAAAATAATGCTAAAGAATCAGCTTTAAAAAAAATAAGATTTATTATACTTAAAAAATTAACAATAAAATTAACAAACAAATCTTTTAACTGTATAATAATTTAAAAAATAAATATTAAAACTCCTATAAAAAGATGAAACAAACATGATTACAGTGCACTTCATAAGGTTTGGGACAAAGACACATTTTTTTCCTTGATTTGCCCATCTGCTAATTTAAAAGTACAAATCAAACAATTCACTCGTGGTTAAAATGCACATTGCACACTTTTATTTAAGGGGAATTGCATACATTTTGATCCCACTAAGTACAAATGACAACACTTTTCCTACATGGCCCCCCCAGTTTCAGAGCACCATAATGGACAACTGGAGTTACAGGTGTTTTTGATAAGTTAGGTGTGTTTCATGGCTTAATAAGATACCTCAGCTTGCTTCTACCGTTCGAAGTCTATAGTTGCCATTGTTCAACGTGAGGACAAGAGCTGTGCCAATGAAAGTCAAAGAAGCCATTAAGAGGCTGAAAAACAGGAATTAAACCATTACAGACATTAGAAAGACCCTGGGGATGAGCTAAATCAACTCTGAAATATCAATAGGAAGAAAGAACACACAGGTGAGCTCAGTAATCAGAAAGGGACTGATAGTCCAAGAAGACCTCCACTGCTGATGACAGAAGAATTGTCAATACAATAAAGAAAAAGCCCCAAACGTCAGTCTGACAGATCAGAAACAGTTTTCAGGAGGCAGATGTAGACGTGTCAGAGACAACTACGAGCAGAAGACTTCATGAACAGAAACACAGAGGCCACACTGCAAGATGCCGACCACCACAAAAACAGGATGGCCAGATTACGGTTTCTGAAAAAGAACGTAAGAGTCGGCAGAATTCTGGAAAAAGTCTTGTGGACAGAAGAGATGAAGGTGAACTTGCATCAGAGTGATGGCAAGAGCAAAGTCTGGAGACGAGAAGGAATTGCCCAAGATCCAAAGCAGACCACCTCATCTGTTAAACATGGTGGTGGGGGTGTTAAGGCTTGGGCATATGCAACAGCCACAGGTACTACCACACTTAAATCTTCAATGTTGATGGAACTGTTGATGACAGAGGAATAGTGAATTCTGAGGTGTACAGAAACATCTGATCTGCTCAAGTTCCAGTAAATGCCTCCAAACTCATTTGACGACTCTTTATTCTACAACAAAATAATTATCCCAAACATACTGATAAAAAATAGAAAATTCTTAAATGGCCAAGTCAGTTGACCAATTTAAAACCAATTGAACATGCCTTCCATATGTTGAAGAGAAGTGAAGCAAAATGGCAGCTTTAATTGGTTAACTGAACAGATTACAATATGTAAGCTTTCGAGGCAGCTCAGGCCTCTTCTTCAAGCAGGCTGAGCAATAGTGATCTTTTCTCAAGATTGTATGACAGTCAGACGACTGGAACATGACAATTATAGATAATAATGAATAAAATTGAGGTTCAAATTAATTGTCATATGGGCATAGTACAGTGAAATTTTTCTATTTAATTTTCCCAAAGGCAATAGTAGCCAATATTACTGACTTTTAAAATAGCTTTGAACATGTCATCACACCTCAAAGGAATAATTCATTTTTTTTTTTCAATAGTTAAAGTTGTCCAAGGTTTGTTTAAAATACTGTGTTGTCTGGAAATGACCTGCACCTAAACTTCAGAATTCTCCTGTTTAAATCTCCATTATAATAGCAAAGTATATATATATATATATATATATATAAAAAAAATTTTTAAGCTAGGGGCATGCAGCACATTTTTATTCACAGTTTGAAATTTGAGAACATTTGTGCTTTTATTTTACTTATTTGATTATTGTTACACATTGAGAATGGCAACTCCAACTACCACACAGATCCTGTTTAAGAAACATCATGCCTCTCATACAGGTGTCCCCAACTCCAGTACTGGAGGGCCCCAGTGGCTGCAGGTTTTCATTCCAACCCTTTTCTTAATTAGTGACATGTTTGTGCTGCTAATTAACTTCTTTTGAATACATTTTAATTGACTTGTTTTTTTATGATTTGTTCCCCTGAACTTCTTTATCATTTCTCTGAAATGCTTCAATGCTTTCCTTAAATGGCACCTAAACAGAAATTAAATGTGAAGTGAGTGAGCCAACAGAAGACCAACTAAATCAGGGCCTCCAACCAATTTCAGCCCTACCAGGTTCTTAATTAGGTGCCGATTCTTGTTGTTAATTAAACCCGTTCTTTAATTACTTGGTTTGTTGCAGCTCTCATTGTGCAATAGCAGACATTTCCCGAAATTGTTGATTTTCTCTTTTCTAAGAGCTCTATTCAAATGTGGGACCTGAGCAGATCAACATTCCTGAGACCTTCATCTTTCTTTATTTTCAGATATTGTATGATCGACAATGTTGGTTATGTTTTGCTGGTCATGTGTTGGTTCATTTTGTATCTCGTTATTGCTTGGCTTCTTATTAAGGAAAAAGAAAACAATTAAGGGGTCTGAGTCTTCAAGAGCAAGTCAATTAAAATTAATTCAAAAGAAGTTAATTAAGAGCAGGAACAGGTAACTAATTAAGAAAAGGGTCAGCATGAAAACCTGCAGCCCCTGGTGCCCTCCAGGACCGGAGTTGGGGACCCCCGCTTTAGAGTATTCCTGTTTTTCTCCCATATGCTAAAGTTTGTCTTGCAACTGCAAATTGGTCCAGAATAAATGAGTGTAGATTTGGGCACCAGTGGACTAATCCCCAGTCTGGGTTGGGTTCCTGCTTGGCCTTCTATGCAGCCAGGGAGTTGGGGACCCCTGGCCTAATACAATACAATGCACACATTAAAGTGAATTTGCAGTTATGTGTGTAGTTCTAATCTCTGTACAACAGGGAGGATATAGATGCATTAGATAAAGTCCAGATAATACACATCATATTTATTCCAAGGCATAAGGCCATTTATCAGTGTACACCGAAGGAGGTGCACATTAACAAGAACATTTTTCAAAAAGACCTTATGGTTTATTAATTATTCTAATGTGGAGGTCGAAAAAGCTTCTACAAAAATATATCATACTTTAAAACAATTATCAAAAACTATGCTGCCGAAAGCACACTGCAAAACTAAATCTTTACGAAATCATTTTTGTATAGTTTATCAGTCGATGAGGAAAATTAGTGAATTATCCTCTGATGTCTAAAATTACTTTCTCTTTTAAGATTAATTAACTAGAAAGTAGCTTAGTGCACTTCTTGGGGGGCAGGTGGGTGGAAAGTGTAGTTTTCTTAACATGTCCCCCTTACTGCGTTGCTATGTAACACCAACAATTGTTTCATGGTCTTTACTATACTGTATTTCACTGGCTATAGCACTAAAACAATTATCAAAGGTGACTTTAATTGTACTAAAATGCACCAGACATGACAGACAAAATGTTTTAGAGCATTGATCTTTAAAAGAAAATTGCATTCCACGTTTCTAATATTTCCTGGATAATTTAGGGTACTTGTTACCTCAATTATAGGATTATAAAGAACTATTCAAACGCTGTATTTATTTTAATATGAAACATAAGTTGTACTACTTGAGATAACCTAAAAGGAATCTAAAAGGGATGTACGGGGCCTTTCTTTAAAAAAAAAAAAAAAATCAAATGCTTTCTTACTATTAATTCAACATTGAATGTTTTTCAGGTGTTTTGTTTCTTGCTACCTTTTTTACTTTATACTTGAGTAAAACAATCTGCCAATAAACAAAAATAAATCTTGAATGACAAACATAAGCTTTCCGTGCATTGTTATTTAGGTTTTCTTAAAAATATTCAGTAATTACTTCCAAAAAATGATGTTGAAAGAGAGAAAGTGAAAAGAGGGTCAAATACAAGAAATAAGGAGTCAACCCATTATATTGTACTATCATGGTTTACTCAGGTAAAACACTGAGTGTGTGATTTAATTTAAGAGTGCATACAACATTAAAAGCTAAGAGATAAACTGAACAAAACCAAAAAATAAATTCAGGTACACACAGTATAATGGCCAATTGAACATATACAGGGTTGGGCAAAAGTACTGTAGGTTTACAGTTATTCATACAGAAAAAGACGTGTAGGTCATGATTATTACAATAGCTTTATTACCTCAAAAGAATATCACAATGGCACAGTGCACTTAGGTACAATCTTGAAAGTGCTCAAATTGCCGAGCCTCATGTACTCACAACTGTAAACCTACTTAAGCCCACCCCTGTATAACCACTGGCAACTGTTAAAGAACAAACCTTTAATCCAATTATTCACAAGGTTTATCACTAATACATGTACATGAAATATGTTCTTATCACACATTGGTATTAAACCAATTAGATAAACAAAATGTGAATAAAACTAATGCTAAGGTTAGTACACGGGCTAAAAAAGCAAGATATATATTGGGTTTGAGTGCTAGTTTGAATATACCTTACTGGACTAAACATCAAGGTTTCTGAGTTACATCCAGGTTTTGACGAACAGTGTGAAAATCTTCTGTTTGAACTTCAAGCCAGGACATCACAGCTGCCTTGACATCTTTGTCACTTGAAAACCGCTGTCCACGGAGAGATTTCTTCAAAATTCCAGGACAGGACTGTAAGATGGATGGTTCAGCTGCTGGAACCCACATTCTGAACCGGTGCATTGTCATAAAGAAGCTGCATGCCTGCTGTGAGTTTTTCTCATCTTTCTCCTTGATTGACTCCCACAAAGCGATTATTGTGTTGGCATAACTCTCCCCAGTTGTGGTTGTCTTGTGTGGCATGAATTCCAGAAGCAATAGTCCTTCAATATCCCAGAAGACAGTTGCTATGACTTTGCCTGCAGATTTTTCTGTTTTGAACTTTTTTAGGGTGGGGGATGACTTGTGCTTCCACTGCATTGACTCCATTTTGGACTCAGAATCTCTGTGACCCAAGTCTCATCTCTAAGTCCCCAAACAATGAAAAAAAAAATCACTTGGTATTCATGGAGCATCTCCAAGTTCTCCTGACAGCACTGGAGCCTCGTGGTCTTCTGACATGGTGTCAGCATTCTCGGGATCCATCTTGCACTGTCCTTTGACATGCCCAACTTTTCATGAATTATTTTCCAAACTGTACCTGCTGAGATGCCCATTTTGTCAGCTATTTAAGAAACCTTAATTTGACTGTCTGACAAAATTAAATCCTCAACTTTCTTGCACATTTTTGTGGAAGTTGCTTCCACAGGCCGTCCAGCGTGAGGGTCATCTTCAATAGACTCTCTACCCTACTTAAACTGTTTGCTCCAAAATTTTACTTTGTAGGATGATGGGGCAGACTCGCCATAAACTGCAGTCATGCGTTTATGGATCTCCTTTGTGTTTTTCTCTTCTTTTGTGAGAAATGTTATCACTGAACCTTGCTCCAAATCTAGCATTTGCTTACTTGAGTACACGAGGACTCTCTTTGACATCCTGTCTCTTGGAATGTTAGACTCACACTGAGCCACAACTTTGTAGGATTAACCTTAAAACATGTCACAGCAGCCCAGACTTGTTTCAAAACACTTGTTACTTTCTTTCATACTCGGGTAGATAAATTATTGGACACCGCTTGTAAGTCGGTGAAGTGTGAAAGAACTACTGACAGTAAGGTAGTGGACTGTCATCCTGCGTGCAAGTGCACTGCAACTATGTACTGTATATCTCCAAATGTTCTTTTGTATATAAGTTGATAAATATTTTGTATGTCTTTATTTGTAAGTCAGACAAAGCAAATGGTCCTCCCTGCGTGGAGTTTGCATGTTCTCCCCGTGTCTGCGTGGGTTTCCTCCGGGCGCTCCGGTTTCCTCCCACAGTCCAAAGACATGCAGGTTAGGTGGATTGGCGATTCTAAATTGGCCCTAGTGTGTGCTTGGTGTGTGGGTGTGTTTGTGTGTGTCCTGAGGTAGGTTGGCACCCTGCCTGGGATTTGGTTCCTGCCTTGTGCCCTGTGTTGGCTGGGATTGGCTCCAGCAGACCCCCGTGACCCTGTGTTCGGATTCAGCGGGTTGGAAAATGGATGGATGGATGGATGGACAAAGCAAATGTAATATTAGAGTTTCATTAGGCTTGGTGTACTTTCATGTCAGACAAATGACACCTGCCTCCCAATCCCCTGAGTCTTTAGGACTGACTCAGGATGTGAAATTTACAGCAGGATTGAGGACAGATGCCTCAGGTTTGGCAAGGGGATTCTGTGTAGGACATTCTAGGAGACATTCCCCCACAGGAAGCTGGCAAGCTTCAGCTAAACAAATGGTATCCACTACTTGAGGGCAGGCGTGAAAAGGCAGTGTGTGTACCCATTGGTCTGAAGTATGGCTGTTTGAGATTGGTTATGAATCAGAGGATATTTTGTACCACAACAATTGCTGGCCTAAGGGTATTATCAATAATACATTATTAACATGTGTATCTTAACTGCTGCCTGTCCTTTTACTTTATGTAACTGCCATAGGCTATAGATGTAGAAGGGAAGGTGGGGAGAAGTGCTAAAGTACAGTACTTTACAAACAGTGGTAAGTTTATAGAATCTGAGGTATTCTGATAAAGTCTACATAAAAAAAAAAAAAGAGTACAAAAGGGGAAAGTAGAGTCAAACAGGACTCTACCAAGACAAAACAATGCAAAATAAAGTAGTGACAAGAGAAATAAATATCATACTGTGGGTACACATTGTAAAGAATCCGTGTATTTGAAAAGATGTTTTATGTTTTAAGATGAGGTGTCCTCAAAAACTTTCCACAATAAAACAAATATGCCTTCTTCACTACTTTTTATGCCCAGGCACCTAAGCTCATTTGTGCCATGGTTCTGCTTTACCACAATTATTTTTAGCAAGCTGTACTACACCATGTTACTGGTAGAATATAGACATGCTGCACCATTAACTACAGTAGCATATTTTATTACACCAATTTTCCTTTAAATACATGCATCTGCTGACATTCTCTGCTTTTTCTGCAACAGTCCTGTCAGGCTGCCTGATGTCAGACTATCTTCATGGTGGAGAAGTTAACATGAATAAATGGCTGAAATCTGGGGCTTTGATTTCCAGATCACACAACATTGGACTTGAATTTTGGTATTTTCACATAAATACCTTTGGTAAAATAAATATGGCAGCTGTCACATGAAACTTTACTAACAAAGAAACAGGTTTCATTTTGATTGTATCAATGCACTACTTATGGTTTGACAAAAAATGATTTGATATGCTGCTTAATGTGTAATTTGCTCTTCTACTGATAGGACTAAAAAGGTCACTTTTACCATTCTGAAAATGTAAAATATTACCATAAATACTCGAGTATAAGTCGGGGTCTTGAAACCCGCAATATCGATCATAAAAATCAGACCCGACTTATAGACCTGTTCAAAAATGCAACACTTAATTTATTTATTTATTTTTTTTACATCTTCTTGTTTCCTTCAATCTCGCACCAGTTTCTCAGATGCATCAAATTTTGTTGCAGCAGCACAGTTACAGATTTCTTTCGCTACTTCAATGACTTTAAATTTAAAACCGGCTTCATATTTTCTTCTGATCGAACGCTCCATCGTAGATACGGAATGCTGTTATGCTAAAGGTGTATGAGGGTGTGAGATACAAAAAACACAAAACAGTGCAAATGTCACTTCGGACTAGTTTGGGTATTACTACTTACTACTTACGTAGGCACAATACATAGAAAAATAAAGCAGTGTTCTCCGTTGTTACTCTCTCTGGTGGGCGTTGGCATATAATAATCTCTTGGATCAACAGCGCGAGTTTTCCACATTATAAAATACCAGAAATTATACGGTAAAATCAAGCCCCAACTTATCCGAGGGAGAACCTAAACGTAGGTATATATGGTAATTTATATATTTCGCCAAATTACCCTATTTGTTTAAAAAGTGCCCCAGGATTTTAGTTAGTCAGGCCAAAAATGCCATTTAAAAAATTTCCTACCCTGTTAAAATGTTTCTCATATAGCATTATGAAGACTAAAACGTTGTCAAAGTTTGTAGTTATAGTATTACATGTCCATCTATAAAATATGTAACTTTATCAGTTATCAAATGAGAACACTGATGTCTGGTATTTTGTAAATACTCCTTTTACTTATTTTATACTCCTTGTTTATTATCTTAAAGCTTTTCAAATCATAACAGACAGTATTGAGTTCCTACACACAGTAGTTTAATATTAGTCTTTTGCAATTCTAACCAAAACAGCACATTTTTTAAATGGAACTGCACTAGTATGTTTTTTTCATTTTTGCTAGACACATATGTTTAGCCCTTTCAGATGTAATTATTCCATTGTCTCGACATGTAAGCTAATATATTATTGAGATTTAATTTCAAGCCCAAGAAAAAAAAAAAAACACGTCAGTTTGGGAAAAGATCATGGGGATTTAACTGTATCATTTAAAAAATGAAGTCATAGACTAAAGAATGAGAGTAATTAATCAGTGCTACTGAATGCAATCCGTTAAACAAAATGCAATTAAGTTAATAGATTAATCATTATGAGAGAAAGACCTCTGAGATCACTGTAAATGGAATGAAAGTCCCCACAGACCTTATGGCAAAGGAATTCACTCCGCTCCCCAATCCACTAACCTGGGCACATACTGTGGGATGGGAGTGGGTTTAGGTGTAGGGGGGTGAATGAAAAATCTGCCCAGAAAATGTTTAATTACTTTACCACTGACTTCCCTTTCAAGAATTTGAAATAGAACACTGAATTTATTAAACAAACATGAGGTAAATAGTCTTGTAATTTATGTTTCAGAAACATTTGCCAAAAAGTGACATATTCATGAATAAGTCAGAAATCAAAATAACATAAAGAAACCTAGATAAGTTATTACTAGTGGTTCTTTGTTCTTGACTAATCGGATGATCTTCACTGAATCTTCATCATCATCAATGTCATCTGGCAGCGGAGGCAGTTCAGGATTGTAACTCTTCTGGGCTACTGTGTCATGGACAGAAAGTAAGCTCTGCAAACATGGAAAAAAATATCTGCATAAGCGCAAAAACAATTCACTGGCAGTAACAAATTTCACCAAAGGAAAGTCTCACATGCTTCGTAAATAACATTTTTAACTATAATGCTGTAGTTTGAATATTATTTTGATCTATTTGCATATAACTTCCAGATGTGGCTATGAGACAGAATTCAATTCATATCATACAATGAGGTTTCAAAAGTAGCAAACACCATCTTTACTCATTTAGAAAACAAAATGGTAGTAATTTAAAGACTTTAAAAGCTTTTTCTTTAAAAAAAAAAAAAAAAAAGTATACAGTAGCATCTTCTGTATCTGATTTTTTCTTTTTGTTTTCAAAGAATGAATGCCTTAATTCAGTTGAAAAGATATTTTTATAATGACAGCAGACATTCTTGAATTTCCAATAACAACTGAGATTAAAAGGCAACACTCCACCTTCTTGTTGCTCCACAGCAGGACAGAGCTGCTGAACAAACACGGCTCATCTGAAAGCCCCCCTGGTGATGTACCAATGTTTTTCGACATGCTCACTTCAATATATGATACAATTAGACCTCACAGAAATGCCAATCAACCATCGCATCTTTCAACAGTCTGGTCCCAAGACTGATGTCAGAACAGTTCACTAACATGTAAAAAAAGACCTATGTTCACAACAGGGCTCTGTCTGGCTAAACCCTTCCTTTTATTTTTCTTTTTTATATTATTAACCTCCTACTTCCATGGTTAGCAAGCTTCACAAAAAAGGTAACTATTGTCCAGAAATCATTTGATTCAAAAGGCACCTTTAGTCAGTAAGGAAGAAATGTTGAGAACTGAAATGAGAACTAAAAATAACTTTGTTTTTAATCATAAAAAGAAAAGCATCCAGCTTTCAGACAGTAGGCTTACAATTTTTTATATCAAAACTTCATAACAGCTCTCTGATGTCCAAGCCAGAAGATTCTGTATGCATTTGGGGGTTTAGTGCTTTTTTATTGTATTTATTTTTTTTGGAGCTTCTATAAAATTTTATTTTCCCTTTGGGGACCAATAAAGCATAATCTATCTATCCTTCTGTCCGTCCGTCAAGCATGCTTACGTGTGCCTCAACAAGATGGTTATTCACAGAAACCTGGTTTCTAAAATATCATGTAAACCCTAATTCCAGTTGGGAGAAACTACTGGCCTCCGAGAGATCTGGTTAACAAAGGTAGTTTTCTCTGCCCCCATTATGTTGCCATGTAAACCTTTAACCAGGTTACTGTTACGGAATTTGCACTCTGTGCATGTCTGTTGCAATCTTTTAGCTTGTGCATGTGTTAGCTTTGCACACAACTCCTGCAGCAACATTCAGAAAACAGTGGAAGCATCCAGAAAGCTAATTTCCTGAGACAAGTGTTCAGTCGACTGAATTTTTACTTCTCCTGGCTGAAATATTGTGTCTTAATATGTCAGAAACTGCAAAATTAATGTTAATGAGTTCAATGTAGTGATAAGCTCAGCAACACAATCTCAAGAGCAGTAGGGTAACATGTTAAAAGTAATTTTCATTACGTAGTCGATTACTTCTTAAAGTAAGGAATAACCTAACACAATGCTTATTTTATTTAAGTAAAAACACCTGCATTGTTATTATTACCAGTAACGGCGCACTGCATGATAACGTGCAGTGAATCCACTTGACTTGGGCATTCCTAGTTTACATTCTCTTTTTCTGTACATTTATCATTCATTTGCTCAGAGGTTGATGCGCTTGCTGCTTCCTGAGCAGCTCTTCTTTTCTCCACCCTAGCGGCCCGATTCTTCTCTTCTTTCGTCAGCATCTTTTCACGTTAAAACTGATTAAGTCAGTGTTTGTGTGGCAATTACTACGCTTTCCTTAATTTTTCACTTAAGCTGGCATTTAAGTCTTCAATCTGCCTCAAGAATGATTTAAGATATGAAGAGGTAGAGGAAGTGACGGGAAGGTGGTAGGGATGAGAACAGCGCCCGTACGCATGCGCCTAACGGCTGCCCTGCTGGCCGCTGCCGAGAGTTGATTCTACAATAAAATAAAATAAAATAAAAATAAAAAGAGGAATAACCTTGGAGGTCAATCATCACCCTGAAAGCGGAGTGTGGACGTCATGTAGTATCTGTGTACCAAATTTCAGGTCAATAGTTCAATGGTTTGCGAGCTACAGGTGATTTAAAATCCTGGACAGACAAATGGACAGCCACAGTAGCATATTATATATAAAAATTCCAACAGCACTGCGTGTAAGGCAAGAAGCACGCTTTCTGGTTTGTGCCTTTGCAGGGTACAATTGCGCAGCCAAGCAGAAAAAAGTGTGCCGAGTGCTATTTGGTAACAGACACCTATAAATAAACTGTCAATTGTAGAAAACATAAGCAAATTATGTTTAGTCAGTATCACAGGTGTCATTCTTATTTTCAGTAACCAATACTGACATTTAACTTTTTTGCACAGCTTAGTGACATTGGAGAGTTTTGACTGAAGAGAACTCCAGAAGATAATATGCCCCATGTAAACACGGATTTTTAAGAAACCACGTTTCTGCTTCATCTGGGTTATTCACATTAACCCGGTTAGCGGTGTGCATGTAAATGCAATCATTGACAACATAATATTGCTAACATAAAGTAATTCTAATTACCAATCATATTTCCAGAAAGTGACAATGTATTGAAAGTTGATTCACACATGCAAGTAAGAATTTTACTGCACTTTGTTACCTTAATAAACCTAAATTTAAACTTAAGGGGCTAGAAAATTGTGCAGATGGTAGCACAGCTGTCATGTGGTTTTTCTCCTTCAAGGCTTAATTTTTACAGAAAACCTTGCTTTCGTGAAAGATGTCAAAATTCATTTGGTGGCTCAAATTGGGCAAAACAAAGAAGTAACCAATGATAGGTTTATAGGTTCACTGTTACTGATTGCATGTGTCAATCATCTCTCCAGCACGGTGATTAGAGTCCATAACAGCCTTACATATTTCAAAGTCCTTCAACTGTTGCTCATTTTCCTTTCTTCCAGTCTCTTTTATTGTCTTTTTAAGTATTTTCTTAGCATTTGATACTATTCCAAGTAACCACCTGAAATACATTGGTATGGGACTCTGCAATATGGGTTGTAGTGATGACACAGTTTTTCCTTCTTGTTCCTACATACTAGATACTGCAGTCTGGCTGCATTTTACCTTTTTGTAGGTGGCATACAGTTAGTCTTATTGGCAAGCAAGTTCAAAGGCCAGTATTTGATGTCATATTGGAAAGAGAATGGATGCCTTAAGTGTGCAAGCCTTAGTTTATTTTGCAGTCTTTGCTGCTATCTAGAGAATAAAAAACATCTACTTTCGACAAGCTTATAAACAGTTTCAGTTATTCTACAACTTAAAGTCTACTTTTGTTGATGCCCACCTTGTAAGAGTTAAGGATTTGTTACATTATGCCATTTTTCCAGTCATAGTATTCATGTACATAATCTCAGTGAGTCGAATGCAGTTGGTGGTCAACCTCATGAAGCCAGTGATATAACATCCATGCTCAGTGACTCTAATTAATCCCCGACTCACCAGAAAAAATCTAACAGGCATTATTTTCTTTTTAGTCACAGGGGTGAGCTCATATGCATGAGTGCCGACAACCAAGGAATGCTCATACAGAAGTTCAATGTGTATAAGGCAGTGACAAGGAACAAGGAATGTGGGTGTTTTGGATGTCTGCCTGATGTCTTGTGTTTTATGTACCATGACAGAATTGGGGGGGGGGGGTTAAGGGCAGTGATTGCGTCTGAACTCGCCATAGTTGTTAACCTATTGTACAGTGCCTGGTTCCATCAGGTAGCATGCTGTCCCTTCTTTACTCTCTGTTCACCCATGACTGTATGTCAAAATATATCTTCAATACCATCATAAAGTTTGCTGATGATTCCACCATCACAAGCTTGATCACAGATACTGATGAGGAGGCCTACAAAGAGGAGATGAGGCTCCTGTCAGAGTGGTGTCAGGACAATAACCTGAATGCCGGCAAGAGTAAGGAGATAATCACTGATTTCAGGAAGTAGCAGGTAAATCACATCCGGTTTACAATGCGGAGGAGTACGTAGAAAGAGTTGACAGTTTTAAATTCCTGGGGGATACCATCATTAATGGTCTTAGGTGGACAGAACATACTATAGTGGTCACCAAAAAGGCCCATCAGCGACTTTACTTTCTCAGACGTCTGAGGAAGGCCCACATGTCTCAAGCAACCCTCATCAATTTTTAGAAATATACTGTAGAGACCATCTTGATAGGCTGCATGGTGTGCTAGTATGGTAGCAGTTCAGCTAGTGATGGCAAGGCATTGCAGAAGGTGGTGAAAACGGTGCAGATGACCATCATTGGAACACAGATACCATCCCTGCAGGGCATATTTGCCAAGCGTTGTCTGGGAAAGGCAAAATTAATTACAAAGGATCCCAATCACCATGCATGCACAGTTTTCTCTTTCCTTCCATCAGGTAGGTGCTATAAAACTGCGAGATTTAAAAACAGTTTCTACCAGCAAGAAATAAGGCTGCTCAACTGTCATAATGTGGTAGACTGTTTGTAATCGACTTAGTGAAAGCAGCACCTCATCTTCTGTGATTCTTGTCTATGTAATGTAAGGCTTAGTATTATTTACTGTATAATTAATATTAGATTTAAGTCAAAGCTTATCCTTTTCCTGATGTTTGTGTTTATTATTATTATTGTGTCTACAAGCAACATAACAGAAGTAAGAATTTCACTGTACATTGTATATACAACAATAAAAAAGACCTTGACAAAAAGGGCCGATCACCACTGTGCTAGAAGGTTGGCATGAGACTGGTAAATTAAACATGCCCAGCAATTTTCAGGCATTTAAACTGACATGGTCCAGTGATGAGACCACCAAATCTGACATGACTAAAAAGCACGTACTATGATATCAGCTTTGATCACTGTCTATATGAGGTTTGCTTTTTCTCTTTGTGTTTGTGTGGGCTTCATTTTTTTGTTTTTGTTATTTTTCTCACTCTCTTCCTGGCCCTGCAAGCACTGCGTCTGCCATATAGCAGCCCATTACTTGCATTTAAGAAGCGGCCTCAACCCCAACCACGCGACTTCAGAAACAAATTCTGGTTTTTTATGTGCATGTATATCTTAATGTATTTGGAAAAGAAAATGGAACACGTTCAGGACTAAATTATTTATACATTAAATAATTCGTTAACTTGTATTGGACTATAAAACATTACACATTCATAGAGTATAATAAAGTGTGAGCTGGGGGGCTGATCTCACCCCTACAGGTTATAAAAAATATGCTGAAAGACTACCTTCACATTGCTCCCTTGCTGCTGGGCTTACTTGTGGCTGATCTATTGCATGATCCGCACGGTACTTCGCAGACTTAAAAGTCCAAACAGAACCCTTGTCACGCTTGGGTCACAGATTTGCACAGAAACACAGAAGATGGTAGAGACAGGAACTTTATTCAAACACTGCAAACAAACATGCTTAAATGTGCTCCTTAACAAGACAGAGATGACAATTCCGTCTTACAATTAAAAGAATACGAGCATATCTTCCTCTTTAAAGAAGTGTGCGCCAGGAGCAGTGCAGGTCTGAGAGAGAGAAAAGCAAACAAACAATCAGAAACTGAGAGGTGCTGTTTGGACTTTTAAGTCTGTGAAGTACCGTGCGGATCATGCAATAGATTAGCCGCAAGTAAGTCCAGCAGCAAGGGAGCAATGTGAAGGTAGTCTTTCAGCGTCTTTTTTTAACCTGCAGGGGTGCGATTAGCCCCCCAGCTCACAAAAGAGATAAAATAAGGACATAAAAATAGTCAAACAAGATTATTAGACTGTAAAATGACAAAGCCAAGACAACAGTGGGATTTTTCTGCCCAGCATCTTGCTATACCTGGTAAACCCAGTTGAATAATCTTATCTTATCTTATGTGAGCTCCAAAACAGTGCTAGTGAAAATGCAGACAGCAGTTATTAGTGAGACTTCAGCACTGCAGGAAATGAGCTATGAAGAAAGACCGAAGGAGGTTGAGCTTTTTAATTAAGAAAAACAGAGAGTGAAGGGTCATGTGAACATAGTGTTTGAGATTGTGACGGAAAGAAGTAAGGCAGACGAAAGTTGTTCCTCTAAAGAAAGTATTTCAAGGACACATCTGCAGGAGTAGGGAACAATAAATTAAAAAAAATGTTATCACATGTTGCTTTGCACAGAAAACGTCAAAAATATGGAACAAGGTACTCAGCGTATACCATGTATTATATTATAATATATGTTGAAATGCTTTTTAATAGAAAAAACAAGTTTCAAACCCTTAAATCCAATTCAAGTTCAGGGGAGTAAAAGCAAGGCGGGATCTAAACCAGTGCTGTGTACCAGTCCATCGCACAGTAATTTACATTTCTTGAGAACCCTCAAATTTAGCTTTGACTGTATTTCCTAAATATCTGCTAAAAAGAATGCTTTACACCGATTGTCCTGTTCTCATCTAAAGTCTTACAATCTGGTGCTTTTCTTGTTCTAATGCTTCAGTGACTTAATGACATACTCTTTGAACAAGTTACAGTATATAATGCATGCCATCGTGTTCGCAGTTAACTGTGGGCAGTTTCTTTTCAAATATTTTTCTAAATAGCTTATGCTTTGTTTGAATGGACAAAGTCTGCAAGTATAACAAAAACATTGATTTAGACATAAGCATTCAATGATTTCAAGTGTTCCAGACAAATCTTTATGAACACAGCCCTTTACTTTAATCAAAATTCTTAAGCATAACAGTATTAGTCTCTTTACCTGGGTCAATAAAGATAAAGTGTATTTCTTCATATGTAAGTTATCAAAAGAAAAAAAAGCTATTATGCAGGGGCAATTTATTCTCATTCCAATAAATGGTTCATTTCAAATATAATAAAGAGTGATATTACTGCACAGAGCAGCCATTCAAACTATCCATCTGCTTGTATTTTATGCGATGGAACCATAAAATGCCTCTATATCAAATGAAAGCCCTTAGAGATCATAAGCTATAGAAGAAATGCTTAATTTCAAATCAGACATGTTTAGCTGTTCTATAGTTCCTTTCTATTACAAAGAGATTATTTATTCATTGAAATTCATTAAGAACAATTTTTCAAAGTCAGTTTTCGTTAATATCTTATATACTCATTTCTCCCAAGAAAAGTTCACTTTGTTGTGTTTTTCTTCACTCAACACACATTCCCGGGCTCACGAGAAAACCGTCAAGGAGCTGCTAACTGTACTGACTGTCAACACCACAAGCGGTGCAAAAGATATAAGGTGCACGGCAATGGAGCATGACGCTTGCAGGTGGAACCATTTAAACAGCTTGAAGTCTGCACTTGAAGGCATAAATGATGTGATGCTGTTAATGTGGCCACTAGTGGATTAAGGTGTTGGTGAAGGAGTTCATTTTTCATGCAATCCCTTTTGAGAATACGGTTATGCAAGTAAGGAAGGCTGGACTTGAGATGCCATTGAGTCCTACCTCAATGCTGTAACAGGCTCTATGAAAACAGACTTCACTGTATAACCTTGTTACCTCAGGGATCACACCACTTCTTAACATCAAAACTAGGGCATGTACTTTGTGAGTGAATCTGGCATTTTTCCTCTCAAAATTTAAAGAGGTCTCACAATGGATTCTTTCAAATTAAAACACTTGAACTAAAATAACATTTTAAAGAAAGAAAACAAGCACTTTCCTCAAATACTCAAATCAAATTTAATCAACATAATTCCAATAATTGGAGACTCCAATACTGGCATGTTCTAAACCAGTCAGCAATTGACGTAAGAAGAAAAAGAAAAGCAAGGTTTTTATATTTGCCAAATAAATCAGAAAGGGATGGGTGAATTTCAAAAACTAATGATCAAAAACAGTGTTTTTGTGAATTGGAGAAGGAGACATTTATTTCCTTGTCTTGTCTTAAACAGTGTTTTAAATTTCACTGATTCTTTGTCTCAAATTCTGCTTTCATTTATGTTTGAGCAATTCAGCAGGTTAAACAGAAACGTAAACTACAATGTATAAATGTTTTCATGGCTGTGATTGGTTTGCTGTAACATGTATTTGCATAATTACATAATTAAAAACTAGTAACAAAAAAAAAAAAGTAGTGGCCAGGTAGAGCAAACACACATAAGCAACTGTATCCAGTGGATTCTCACTTTCACTTTCAGATGCCAGAGCGATTTAGCCTAAATATGTGTCCGGTTTTGTGTGAAAGTTACTAAATTCTGTGCGATGGAGTGAATTAATACCTTACAACTTAAATATTTCCCCTTCAGTTAAATACAATTTTCATGTTTGCTACTGCATGTGTTGGAGATAATACTTTATTTTATTAATATCTTCTTAAGACTCAACTGTGTGCATCTTGGCCTACCTCTTAAGTTTAAGGCATGTATCAGGTGCTAAACCTGGTACTGCCTTAATGGAAAATGCCACTGCAATGTATCGTTAAGAAAAATGACACTACTTAAAACCCAAAATAAGGAGCCTACTGAATGTAAGTTTCATAGTTGTATGTACTCTATTAACTTTCTGGAAGAGCTCTGGTAAAACGGGTTTGATCTTCATGACACGTTAAGGCCACATCTTGGTATGGAACCTGTTGAGCTCAGACCACAAAGCAATACAGAGGGTACAAAGGTGGGCTATGAATATAACTGGCACATCCTTATAATCAGGATATATACAACACACACTGCCTCAGAAAAACAAACTGCATTATCAAGGACCTTGGCTACACCGGATGGACATTTTATTTTTCTGCTACCATTTGACACGCTGGAGGGACTATGTCTCTCGGCTGGCCTGGGAACGCCTTGGGATTCTCCCGGAAGAGCTAGAAGAAGTGGCCGGGGAGAGGGAAGTCTGGGCATCTCTGCTCAAGCTGCTGCCCCCGTGACCCGATCTCGGATAAGCGGAAGAGGATGGATGCTACCATTTGTGGAAAATGTAAAGGATCATTGGCACTTGCATTGCTAGATTTAGAAACAGTGTTTTAATCAGTCATATAACTACCCAACAGCCACTTGTAATGACTTCTGCATCTATACATTTTGGTGTAAAGATTAAGTTTAGTGTTGTATTTATTGTCTTTTGTTGGTAGTATACTACAGTCACTAGTCTCAATATATTGTGTATGCATCAATGAACATGAACTGAACTCTTTGAGATTTCCCCAACTTGAACTGAACCGCTGATTATCTCATTCCTGATCTTATCAAGCTGTATTACTCCACACATCTCAAAATCCTCATTTCCATAGCATCCAGTTTGCTTCCAGTGCCCAGGTTTCTGGTCCATACAACAATGATGGTCTGACCACTCTCTTGTACACTTTATCCTTCACTATTACACTAATTTGTCAGTCACATAACACTCCCGACACCTTTTTCCAGTTTTTCCAACCTGGTTGCACTCTATAGTTTATTTCTAAACCTAGCTCTCCATCATATGTTATTGTTGATCCTAGATATTTCAACTTTTCCATCCTTTTAAGCATTTCTGTCTGGAGGTTAACTTCTCCATCTTTTTCTTGTCCCTTAAATCCTCCATAGCTTTTCTCCATTTTCCTTTCTACAATATTCTCAATCAGGCCACACAGCACAATGTCATCCGCAAATAATTGATAATGGATAGAACTTTTTTGTCCCCAAGGGGAAATTTGAGTTTTTACAGAAGTTCTTTATATAAACAAACACATAAATACGCAAATAAATAAGTAAAAATGTACACACACAATGGTCTGAACACACATCAGAATGACTAAAAAGCAAGCAAAGTAAAAAGAAAACCTCTGACATGGCTGTCACAGCTTGCCATCATTCTGGTAGAGGTTGATCTTTGTTTCATCTGTCCAAAGAATGCTTTTCCAGAACTGTGCTGGCTTTTTTAGATGTTCTTTAGCAAAGTCCAATCTAGCCTTTCTATTCTTCAGGCTTATGAGTGGCTTGCACCTTGCAGTGCACCCTCTGTATTTACTTTCATGCAGTCTTCTCTTTATGGTAGACTTGGATATCGATACGCCTACCCCCTGGAGAGTGTTGTTCACTTGGTTGACTGTTGTGAAGGGGTTTCTCTTCACCATGGAAATGATTCTGCGATCATCCACCACTGTTGTCTTCCCTGGACGTCCAGGTCTTTTTGCGTTGCCGAGTTCACCAGTGCTTGCTTTGTTTCTCAGGATGTACCAAACTGTAGATTTTGCCACTCGTAATATTGTAGCAATTTCTCAGATGTTTTTTTCTGTTTTCGCAGCTTAAGGATGGCTTCTTTCACCTGCATGGAGAGCTCCTTTGACCGCATGTTGTCTGTTCACAGCAAAATCTTCCACATGCAAGCACCACACCTCAAATAAACTCCAGGCCTTTAATCTGCTTAATTGATAATGACATAACGACGGACTTGCCCACACCTGCCCATGAAATAGCCTTTGAGTCAATTGTCCAATTACTTTTGAGCCCCTGAAATGAAGGGATTGTGTTAACAAAATGCTTTAGTTGCCTCACATTTTTATGCAATCGTTTTGTTCCCCCCACTGAATTAAAGCTGAAAGTCTGCACTTCAACTGCATCGGAGTTGTTTCATTTAAAATTCATTGTGGTAATGTACAGAACCAAAATTAGAAAAAAGTTGTCTCTGTCCAAATATTTATGGACCTAACTGTATAAACTCACTGTCCAATTTATTAGATACACCTTGCTAGGCCTGGGTTGGACTCCCTTTTGCCTTCAGAACTGCTGTAAATTTTTCATGGCACAGATTAAACAAGGTGCTGGAAACATTCCTCAGGGATTTTGGTCCATATTGACATGACAACAGGATACAGATTTGTCGGCTGCACATCCATGATGCGATTCTCCTATTCCACCACATCCCAAAGGCGCTCTCTTCAATTGAGATCTGGTGACTGAGGAGGCCTTTTCATCACAGTGAACTCATTGTCATGTTCAAGAAACCAGTTTGAGATGATTTCAGCTTTGTGACATGGTGGGTTATCCTGTTGGAAGTGGCCATCAGAAGATGGGAACACTGTGGTTATAAAGTGGTGGACATGGTCAGCAACAATACTCAAGTAGGCTGTGGCACTTAAACGATGCTCAGTTTGGAACTATGGGGCCTAAAGTGTGCCAAATAAATAGCCCCCACACTATCATACCACACTACCAGCCTGAGCCGTTGATACAAGGCAGGATGGATCCATGCTTTCATGACCCTACCATCAAATGTTGCAGTAGAAATCGAGACTCATCAGACCAGGCAACATTTTTCCAATCTTCTGTTGTCCAATTTTTGGTGACCCTGTGCAAACTGTAGCCTCAGTTGCCTGTTTTTACCTGAAAGAACGAGTAGCACTTGTTTGGCTACAGCAGCAGGAGACCACATCTGTTTCAAGGTTCAACATTTTGTGCATTTAGAGATGCTCTTCTGCATACCTCAGAAAGGCAACAGTAAGTCAAATAACACTTTTACAACTATCTGCTCAAACCAGTCTGGCCATTCTCCTCTGACCTCTGGCATCAACAAGGCATTTTCGCCCAGAGAACTGCCGCTCACTGGATATTTTCCCTTTTTCAGACCATTCTCTGTTAACCCTAGAGATGGTTGTGCATGAAAATCCCAGCAGATCAGCAGTTTGTGAAATACTCGGACCAACCCGTCTGGCAATAATAACCATGCCATGTTCAAAGTCACTTAAGTCACCTTTCTTCCCCAATCTGATGCTCGGTTTGAACTTCAGCAAGTCATCTTGGCAATGTCTACATGCCTAAATGCATTAAGTTGCTGCCATGCGATTGGCTGATTAATAATTTATGTTAACAAGTAGTTGAACAAGTATACCTAATAAAGTGACCAGTGAGTGTATAAGTATTTACATATAATTAACACTCTGTTCAAAATCAATTCCTCCTGTGTGCACCGCACTGCAGCTCTCTTGTCTCTGAGCTGGATTAAATGGGTTTAATAATGCACAGAACAAACAAAGGTTAAACCAATATAAATCAGGTCATTCTTGCACAAAATTCTAATCTTAAATATATATACAGTCATCCCTCACCTATCGCGGGAGTTACATTCCAGTGTCCCCTGCAATAGGTGAAAATCTGCGAAGTAGCAACCTTATATTTATTTTATTATTTATATATAGTTTAAGGCTTTATAAACCCTTCTCACACTCTTATAAACCTTACCGCCTTATTACGTCCACTTACAACTCGTTTTGCGCCCTGGTTAAAGGACACGGCGGCCGTAGAACTTATATTCTTTTCCTCCTTTTTTAAATAAAACATATCCAAACCTTTTACCTTTTTGGCAATCGTTAGCATCTTCCATTGGCGCTTGGGCACGGCCCCTGAAGCAGTAGCAGGAGCAGATCGTTTTGGAGCAATAACGAAGGGCTTGACTATGCACAAAGATAAACACAAAAGAGCACAAAAGTT